>NC_059482.1:10097293-10407293 GCF_018139145.2 Gymnogyps californianus
AGCAGAGACTAAGTTTTGGAAAACATTACAGTTAAAAGGTTGCACATATGCTCATGAATTTGGCATTTCCCCCCATTTATTCTTTATGTTTAATGACATTTACGTTAAAGAAGGCTGAGTAGGGGAAAGAGGTGTCCCTTTTATTCATTGTTCCTCATCTGAAGTTTTAATTATAGCTTCACAACTCCACAACTGATCACTATGAGGTAGTGATGATTGCAAAGCCAGCAGAGGAGTAGCAGGAGGGATCACTGCATACAAATATTCTGTTACCCTACAGTATCCTATATATTTTTGGTTTAACAAGCAAGGACACAGGAAAAGTACCTACGTCAAATAATCTGAATTTATCAAGTTTTCCATGAAACGCAAATGCCCTTAGAGGTGAAAAAGTTTTGATTAGGAGATGTATAGCATTGCAAAGACGTTGGATATGCAACATTTCTCAAACTAGATTCAACAAAGTACTCTGCAAACTATTTTCTTTTTCTGTTTGGTTTTCAGAAATTCTCAGAAACTCTGACAAACTGCACTGCAGGCATGGCACACTGTAAGTCACTAACACTGTAATTAGCTGCTTTATAACACAGTGTGACTATAGTCCTCAGCTGTGAGATAATGAAATAAAACATTTCTAATACTACTCTCACAAATATTAATATGGAAAGTGGATATATTAGCTTTCAAGAGAACAGAGATTTAGCCTGGCATGGAAGCACTGTGAAAAAAATGGAAAAATCATTTCTTTTCGGCAGCAAAGAAGAGAGGTCACAGTATGAGAAGGTAAAACATACCCGAGGAAGACAACTTTTTTGGATACAATTTGATGATCATTTCTTTCAACAGCAGTCCATCTCTCTGCCTCTCTGTTCATACCACTGCATCTCTTGAGCTGCATGCTCAGCCAGGCTGAGGAACCAAGCAAGGTTAAAGCTCTGCCTCCACTTTTCAGGTCAGGTAGTTTGAAATCCATTGCAGCCCCTGATCCGGTCCTTGCCATGGCTCACGTAACACAGGCGGCCAGCAGCGCGGGGCTGAGGGACTGGAGGATGAGCACAACCAGACTGCTGCCCTGGGTACAGGCAACGCTGCACCTACCACCAAGCTATGGCCCAACACAGGCGCAAGTCCCCTCCCCAGCTCTGCACCACTACTCCAAATGCTGCCCCAAGCAGCTGTTTTGGACAAGTGTGGACAGAGCACACGCTCCAAACTGGACAAGGGAAAAAGATACTACTGTGTTTGAGGCACTGGGCTGAGACTCAGAACATCTGAATTGAAGTTCTCCAGTCTACTGTAGACTTCCATCTTAGGTTTGCCAAGCAGTCTCTCCATCCCTCATTTCCCTATGGGACAAGGGACTCAGACCATTTGAGTATTTCAACCTCAGAGGCAGGCACGCTCCTTTACTACCCGTTTGCAACGTCTCACGCGGCAGGGCCTCCGTACACTACTGTAACAGAATAACAATAAAGGTCCTTTTCCAATGGCACTCGCATGTACGCGTAGCTCAGGGTGAACATGATGGACAGCTATACACAAGTGAGGATTAGAAATTAAAAGAGCAGGAGAAACAAACTATCTGCTAGCAGCTGATAATACTGCAGGGGAACAGTAGGAATAAAACACTGCAGAAGAGCTGTCAACTTCCCTCTCTTCCTCTGTGGTGGCATTAGTAGAAAAGGTTAGACTATACATTATCCAAGAGTCATTCTAATGATGTATCACTCAGAGGTTTTCATAAAATTAATCTCTCAATAATAAGACATAATACAGGTTTCATGCATACGAGGTAATTAAAGAGCTTGATGAATAGATGAAAGAGTCAATGTTCTGGATCCTTAAACAAATCACAGCTTTAAATTTCATTAATTTTAAATTTACTCCAAGATCTAATTTAAAATTGGCAGAGCTTCCCTACCACTGAAACCAGAAATCATTAAATAAAACTGAATTGTATTATTTATTGTTGTCTCAGGCCAATAACATACATCAACTTACAATATCGGGATGACAAAAATATGACAAAAACTCTACAATACAAAAAATAGTTTGAAAAATTCACTGCAGCTCTTGGTTGAAAATTTAAACAAGATAATCAGTTCACAGATACTTTCTCAGCCTTTTCATTTTCTATCCTGTGCCTAGGGCTACCACACTGAAAGGTTTGTAATAATTTAACCATCATCTGCTAGAGTTTCAAGGGAGGGGAAGGCAAAGAAAGAGAGTACTGGTTCTATCTAGTTTTTAGGCAAAGAAAACCATGCAAGACATACACTAAAGTCTGCAGAGGATATCTGAGTGTGTGCAGCACTCTGAAATACCACGACCTGAGTAAAACAGATACTGCTTAAAGCAGTTCTTCAAGGTTTCAAGTTGTAATCAGAGTAAAAACTGTAAAATGCATATAGGGAAAACTACAAGAGAACAACAGTGACTCATAACTGGGAAAACAGTGACTTAAAATATCTCTTTTACTATGAAATCAGGAAAAAAACACTTCACAAGTGATTAGAAAGTAATCTAAGAACACAGTGTGGCAATTAACTGTCTGGAGTAGATCGTGTGGTTTGGTACCTCAGGCAGTTGTGTTGGTTTAACAGCCCGCCAGCCCCAGAACATGCCATCTCAGCTCTCCCAGCACCCCATCCCATCCCTCGCTTTAGCCCCGCTGCCATCAGTAGCTCACTGAGTTAACAGAGAACTTTTTTCTTTTGCTGAGTTCATTATCTGGTGGTTTAGTGAGCTGAGCAGGCAAGAAGTGCCTTGTTCAGCAGCAGCGGGCTTGGCAACGTTTACTACCCTGCTCTGTTAACCTGCCCCCAATCCTGCCACACCCCACGGACATCAGGGCAATTTTTGCTGTCACTGAAGGCATATTGTTGAATTACGATCTAGCTCCGAAGCAATTAAGTGCCTCCTGTTTTTGAGAAATACAGGGGTGATTAAACTCCGCCCTGGTGCTTTTTGGAATTCAAGTCCAATAATCTTCATTATGTCTGTCCCTTCTGAGATTAGCTGGTGACCTTTCTCCCACAGATGCCTGAAAAGAAATGCTCTACAAACGTATACATCTAACACAAGAGTGGGATAACGTAAGCTGCCCCTATGCTAGAGTCCTATATGTAATGCCTTTCCAGATTCTGTGCACTTCTTTCTAGGTCTATTTTCTTTATTTGTTTTATTATTCTCAGATATTAGCTTTTCATATCTTTGCTTTTCTTCAGTAGGTCACCAATGAAAATGAACAATTTCCTTAGTCTTTTCCTTATTCTCTTATGTAAACCCATATAATAAGATTATCTTTAACTGTTGACATAACTCTCTCACTCATGCAAATGCAGCAGATGAAGGGAGAAGAGCAAAGAGTCTTTTCAGAAGTGGCCCCTGCTGGCAAATATCCAGCTTATAGACTTCCTATTGTTTTGCTAACAATTAGAAGCTTGAATTACCAGTTTGCTGGAGTTGCATTGAAAAAACTCTTCCGGATTTCATTACTGATACCATCTTTTATTCGATGACAATTCTCATACCTATTTAACAATTTCTCTAAACTGTAAGGCTAAAGGAGCTTAGGAAGGAAAATTCAGCACATCACTATGCTTTAGTGAACACCACTGTTTGAATGCAGCTCCCAGTCTTGAAATGTTCTTGACCAGATCAATTTTATATCCTAGAACTGGAATAAAGCAGATTGACTTCCTAACATTAAGAATAATTCCAAACAAACATTCGGACTGCCAAAGGGATCAAGAGACACTGAAAAAAACATTAATAAACAAATAGACTGAGAATCTGTGATGCTCATGAGATGCGTAAGCATCTTCTTGCTGAAACAGCAGAAGCTGCAGGTCATCTAAGAGCACCCAGAAAAGATATGTGGGAGTTATGACACTAACAAGAAAAAAATGAGCAAAGATGGATTGGAATACATGGTCTGCGGATCTTCAATTAAAATGTTGAAATCAGAATTCTTTTATGATTTTCATACCTGAAACACTTTAATAGGGGCTTTAAACAAGTGCTCCCTAGAGACCTATGCTATTAGCATGCTAAAAATCCAAAAATAAAACACATTTCTGCTTAGAGGCAGTATCCAAATCTGGATAAAGAAGAATCAGTGTGTACCCCAATCTTTCTCGGTTGGCAGAAGAGAAGTATTACTTGGACAACTACTGCAATGTCTCTCACATATTCACATCTGACACCAAATAACAGCGTCAGGGATATCTGAAGAGCCAAGGTGAGTCAAAGATATCTGAGAGTGACAGAAGGGAACATCCCATTACTTGTAAGATACCATGAAATGTTACTGTTGCATTTATTACTTGTCCTGTGCTGAAATTGGTGGAGTGAACCACGTGTATTTTCATGAGGGCCATTAGTCTTGTTCAAATAATGTATTATTTCATCAAAGGAACTGAATTCTGAAAAAACCCACATCTTTAATTGGCTGATGAAATCAAATTCTACATTTTTATCCTCTCTGACCCAGTTCATGAAATTGCATGTATAACGAAGAATCAGATCAAGACTGTACCTAGATCACTGCTGGCTAGCTTAGACTGAACCCAGACAACAACATGGTAATAATGGTAGATTGAAATAAGCAGCTGAAAAGATTTTATCTACCTTTTGATAGAAGAGTACATCTTCTTTCCTTACCTCAGTTCAGAGGCTATATTAGATCCTCACAGCTGTCCCTCAGTGCCCCAGTAGCAGTTCTACTGAAGATTGATTTTTATCCGAGTTTGATGAGAAAGGAAAGACCTTTGCTTTCCAATAATGAGACCTGTACCATGCCTTTTACTTTCACAGACAGGACTTCTTTTAAGTTTTAGCTCTGGATTATCACTTAAATGGCAGGCACCAATGCTGCTGTTTGCGTTTGTTGTCTAGAAGTTTCTAAGTTGCATTTAAAGAGCTATATTGATTTTTAAAGGTCTCAGCCTGGCTGAGATGGCACCTATTTTGCTATGTAATGAGTTAGCAGTTACGGTCAAGAGAGGCATATAATACAGTTAATCTCCTTTCTCAAGCAGTTGTTAAATTGTTAGCCAGCATGCAGTATTCACATGTGGATGCTTATTATTCTACCAACAAATACTATATTTCATTCTCGTTTGCTTGGTATGAACAGTTCACAGCATATTCTTTGTCACTTCATTTCCTGTGTATATTGTAAACACTTATGAAAGTTCAGCAGGGTGCATTAGAGAAATCTAAAGAAAGAACATAGAACATTAATCAAATTACTATATTAGATGTTATTACATGTCTTCAAGTTGGAACTAGTATGTACTGATTTTTACAGCTTTCTTTTTATCACATCAGAAAGATCAAAATAACTCACTAGGTCATTTGATCCTTTTTGCTGCCCTTGCTGATCATGCAGGAAAATGCAGACTGTGAAAGGGAATGTGAAAAGGGGCTATGCCCAGGTGTCGTGGGGAAAGGAAGGGCAGGGAAGCACTACCATAGCTCTCACTCTGCATCCTCCCTCCTCTCGTCCCCATGGGGAGGCTGGATTCATGCTCCCCTGGTAGCTGGATGTGGTGGCACTAATGTGCCACGTACTCCTCACACACACCATTTCTACTGAGGTGATATCTGTCCCAGGGCTACCAAATCTGTCCCTTCTTTTCCTCTGTTGCTTCTTCCATTCTCCATTTTGTGTTTCTGTGAGAAGGAGAGATCAGCAACTGTAGAGCTTGGGTGTTCTTTTTCAGGCAGACAAGGATCAGCAAAGCACTTCCAGTTACCACAGTATGGAACAGACTTTCTTTGAGAGCCTACTCAGCTAGCAAAACAGGGACTGTGTTGGAGGAAACATATCAACAGTCCCTTCTATCCCATCAAAAGAAGAAAAACGTATCTGAAAACTCCTCTGTTGGGAAAAATGATTTAGTAGATTTTATATCTTTTCACAAATAAATAAGGCAGTTTCAAAATTTACAATTAAATTAGGATGCAGCCAATTATTCTCTATTCACAGCCTGCTTTAATTTCTTCACTTCAGGAGGTCTTGAAAAGTTTTATGCTCACTGAAAACTATTCAATGCTTTTATGCAACCAAATCCCAGCTTTCGCCTCTGCATTTTTGTACCAATACCTCTGCAAACATACCAGGATTTTCCAAAAATCAAGATGAAGTAGAACACTGTCAGTGCAAGGAGGTGCAAGAAAAGCACATAGAAAAAGGAAAGATTTGAAGTAAGTAGTCTTAGTATATTGCAAATATAAATTCTATGTAAATGGCCTTTTGCTTTCACTGCTGTTTCCTAGAGTTCAACACTGCACTTCCCAGAGTTCAACACTGCACTTGTCTACTGGTTGCAATGACTTACAGTCAGGAAATGAACAAAATTTACTGGTAATTATGAAATGTTTTGGAAAATAATTGTACTACAGTTTCTCTACATATTCACCTAACTACATAACCGAACAGAATTCATCAGACAATCTGTAATGCCTGTGGGAAGCACGGGACAAAGAAAATAGTAGAAGAGAGTTGAAGAAGATGCTTTAAAATAGAGAATATTAGTCAAAGAAGAGATAGCAGCAGATCAGAAAGAGACATGTTGGATTTCAAAGGTACCAAAGGACAATGTAAGGCTAAAGTGCTAGAGCCTGAGCACATGCCATGAAAATACCCTGACTTTCAGAAGTAATAAATACCTATTGACATGTTGACATCTTGACACCACCTCCATGCTCCTGGCTGAGTCACAACTCTTACCAAGGAGAATAAAACAAAGGCTTTTAGGGGATGCTACATTTTAAAATCTTGGCCTAAAACTCAATGAAAGAAATGTACAATCATAGTCTCTATCCTGTGACTCTGTGAGGTCAGAGTCCTTGTGCATGACTCTTCATATTTCATGAGAGTGAATATTTCTAGGAACGTATCTGGCAGTCACTCCTGCCTTTCTGTTTGAGGGAAGAGGGTTTCTCGATGGGCTGGCCTTTATCTCCAGCTTTCACTTCTGTCATCCTCCTCAGCTAGACTGTACCAGGATTGTGGGGAAAGTCAGAGGGAATTGTTCTCTTGCATGGGTCAAAAGCAAATGTGTTTGCATTGCACCGGTTGGATGCATTTAGCAAAAGGTGCAAACAGCATATCAATTATTTAAATTAGAGGCAGGAGGGTCTGTAAAGCAGCTGGAGTAGGAGAGTTTATCCAAAAAACATCACTGAGGAATCTGTAACTTTGAATTCAGTCACTGAAAGAATTGGCAATGAATAATTTCAACTGACAAGTATAGTGCTTTCTGTCAACAAGTTATTTGCAAACAGGCTATAAATTTCATTAATTTGTTCATTATTTGTGATCCTTTAACAATTACCTTGTATAAATAAATTTAAACTTACAATTAGTTGCTAAGAATGCTTGTTGTTTATTACATGTTACTGAAGTGACATGTCTAGCTTTCTAATCAGCTTGAATTTTTGAATAAGTGCAATCTCCCAAAATTCAGCTTTCCAAAATGTTTCTTCTGCATTGACTGCAGTGCTATTTATAGAGACAAATGCTTATGAATCTGAGCCAGAAGAAAATTATTCTCAAGAACAGATTGTTATAATATAACACATAATTAAATTATAACTGTTTTCTGAATTTACTCAGTATGTAATATGTCCTAGGTTAGGTTTTTATGTGATAGAAAACTGAGTATCACTGTCCAATGCAGAAAGAACTTACAGCTTTGAAGGAACAGGCTTGTTCTTCTCAAAAAGTGTGACTCTTATTTGTGTTTTTTCTACCTACTTCCTAAGACAGGAAACAATATTTTTTGTTTCAATAATAAAACATCGTAAAAATCAAAATTCTAGAAAATTACTTTCACGATTTTTATGGTTTTCCATCTATAATCTCAATATGGAGAAACAAAAAAACAATTCTGAATTCAGATCACATGCTTGACAGAAGTATTTTATTGCTCATAATGCTGAGTTAAATTAGCTATGGTCACTTGTACCCAAAGAATGCTAAACAGTCACAGTCTATATGCAATCTACAAGGACTGTGCTATTATCAGACAGCTATTTTTTTACAACATATACTCGAAAAGAGAGCAATGAGCAATGTCCATCACACTTTAGTTCATTTGAGTTCATCCCACTAATTCCACAGTAGCTCCTTCTTCCACTGCTGTAGAGGTTTCAGACATTGCACCATAAGAAAATTGTTACTTAGTTTTCTCTTGGACTGCTTAAAACAAGAAAATGTGTATATACTGTCATTTTCTCCATTCCAAAAGTTCTTACTACTTAAGAATAATCTTGGGTAGAATTATTGTCAAAAACCACTGAATTGTCGTAGCATCAGCAAACATCTACAGCTGCAGACGGACTGGAAACTGCTACCAGGATTCAAACAAAGTTTAATAAAATGAGTTGAAAATGAAGGAGACCCTGCACTATATGAATGGTAGGTCATGACAGCAAGTACTGAAAAGGCAACATAAGATACCTATAGCCCAGCAAGAGTCTAGTATTATTTATACTCTTATTGATTCAGGGAATCTTTTGACTTTATCAAACCCACATATACTGGCCTTCCAAGTGTGACCAACTTCAAACAAAATGAAAAGGCTTTCGTGCACTGAGCTTACTACATTTCCTGACAAGTGAAAATACAGGATGAACAAATTGCAAAGACCATCAATGACCAGGGTTGTATTCTGTTGACTTGTTTCTGTCTAACACAGGGTGGTTTCTCTACACGTCATTAGACCCGTTCAAAGATCCTTTTCTCTGCATGATGTCAATAACAGGAAGAACAAACAGCAAAACAGGTTATAGGAAAAAAACCCTACCATCATGTATCATCTCTATATTTGTGTTAGGACCCTGCACAATGGTAAACATTTAAGCTGGTATATCAGCTACCTGACAGGTGTCTGCAAAGATGAAGAGTGGCTAAAGTACATCTCTTTCAGAGCACATAGCTAAGAAATCTTCCATATCTGCATTTGAGACAAACTTCAAGACATAACCCACTGCCATTTTGTGTGACCTGTGCTAACCCACCTAATGTTGAAGTCTACATTTTACCTGGCAATGTAATTTTCCCAACTGCAATCAACAACAGAGGTTGTAATGCCATTTTGCACATACTCAATTTGCAAATTTTCTGTTTGCAACACTTTGCCTTTCAAAAGTGGAGTCTAGGTGATTCACATGAGTTGCTTGTTTACCGTAAAGGCTATACTCCACTTAAGGTTACGGTCTCTGCCTTGTACAGATACCCTGCAACCATGACAAAGATCAAAACGCTACCCATTGGTACATCATTTTGAATAGACGCTATTTATTTTTTGTAGGTTCCTTACCACATAACGGACAAAAAGTTTAGTTTCTCAACTCAAAAGCCTGCAGAGGAGGAACTTACTTTGTTGCTGTACAACATAAAGTCAGCCCCACATGAAAGCTCACTGCAAGGATCATTACAACAAAGGTAAGGTGATCATTCCTTCATGGTCATAACTGCTTTCATGCACTTATTTACAACATAAATCCTTTCCTTGTCAACGTTTTACCCCCCAAAAAATCTAGGTTGGATTTTGCAATGGAGCTGAAGTGAATTACACACCCAGATTTTTCTGAAGTTAGCAGAGGCCCTTCCCCATGCCCATTTGTAAATCCCAGCACTATCAGTCATGTCTACAAAAGCTATCCAGAGAAGAAAAATGAGATCAGCAGTAAAAAGAGCACCTCAGGAAAAGAAACATAACTAAATCTGCTTAAGGCTCAGTTCCTGAGCAGATACTACAAAGGGACTAAGGTATTTATGAAAGGTAGAAGACAGGTTGCAGAAGCATTAGGTAAGGGACCAACAAAGGGAAAGGCATGGTCTGTGGATTTGTTTAGTTGTTGCATAAAATTTATAGTAGTTTCTATTTCACTGCAATCTTTTTAAAAGAAATTACATGGGTTACACACCCTGATTATCTACCACAACATATTGTCGCAGCTAGAAAGAAAACTACCTTCTGGCCTTTGGCCAGCTGTAATGATCACAGAACCCTAAAAATGCACTTACAATTTTTGAGAACAGGGAAGGGGGGGGGGGGGGGGGAACAACCCCAAACCCCAAAGAAACACAAAAGCACCCAAGCCCTTATTTTTAAGCACAAATGATGAACTTTGAAAGGTTATAATGATTCCTTTTGGTCTACTGTACTATAAACACCTGAGGGACCTTTGCTCACGGTTACAATGCATGCTTAACTGATATAGTCAAGTCATTGGGTACTTATGTTTATGCACTGCATAAAACATCTTCCTTAAATGTATCCCAAAACAAATCTCTTAACATAGCACTTCTAAAATAAATATTCTGTTGTTCTGAATGCAAAGAATTTATTTTTGTAGTATTGGCACATAATGGACAAAGAGTTTATTATCCTAGACTCCAGTGCCCTCAGGGAATGCACCTTCCACACTGTTCTTAACCTTTTCCAAAAGAAACACAATTGCACTTGTTGTAAAGTACAGCATTATGTGACAGCACTGAATGAAACCATAATTCTGTTTACTAGACATTACTTACGCTATGGAAACAAGAGAATTGTGATTTCTACAGGGACTCTGAGGATCACAAACCAGGCATTTACCTGGGCATTTTTATTACATTTTCTTTTATTAGTCTTTATCAAATCAAAGCTGCAGATAGGAAAATAAGATAATGTTTTTATGTCTTCTCTCAGTACTAAATTTTATGATTAGATATTACACTATGAGACATGTTGATACACACTTGGCCATTGGGATATAATATATATGGTATATAGTCAGAGCTACAGATAATAAGCTGTTAACTTCATGAAAAGTTTTACTAAAATGACTCAATTTTTTTTTTTTTTAGTATACAGTGAAGGCAAACAATCAGCTTTTGCCATTAAAAGTAATGTTTACAGCTTTTTATTTCAATAACTGCTGGTCTGATGCTTTGGGGCAGAAAAATTATATTTGGCTCAAAACTCTGTGACAAATATGGTTTTCACCTGTCTGTATTTGACAAAATTATACTAATTATAATATTTTAATGGTTCTTGCTTATCTCTTGAATGAGTCAATACTGACAGGAGCACACGGTGCCGGGTACCAAATCCTCTATCAGACCAAATGGCGGAGTACAGAAAGAAAGACTGTGTTAAGAGGGTGAAGACAAAGTTACAGCATGAGCTGGAGGAATGGAGAAGAGTACAGATGCTAATGTATTGTAATACATTAAAAAGGATGGGTAAGCAAACCACCTCCTATGAAGTGCAAACGGCAGTCTGGCATCTAGATGCATCTCAGGGCTCAATCTAAACCCTCAGCTCTGCTAGATACAGTTGTTAAAGATGGAGATCATCCAACTAATAATGAGGTGTCCTGAGATTAACTATGAACTGAATGACAAGACGTTCATTCCTTTAAGAGACAGAGAGAAGCAGAGTTGGACATATGTCAACTCTGAATGATCAGCTACATTACTGTGACTTATGTTTTCACTGCAACTCCAACCTTTTGCTACACTGGTACCTGGCAGCCTTTGTTGAAGAATTTATTTGGTGTATAATGAAGATGCATTTACTTCAACAGCAGATAATGTTTTGTTTTGCCTTTTTATTATTAACTTGTCAAAAGGAGAGATATGATAATAATAAAATGACAAAATAACATGTTAATTGTTGAAATAAATGGGATGTATAATACATCAGGTAATGGTAATTAATTATATGGCTGATGTACATAATGTCAGTTATTCATGACTACTCTCAAATACTCACAATTATCCATACTTAAAAGTATTGGTAATCATATAAATAGGCTTAATGAATTATAATAACAATGGATTCTAACAGTAAAAAAGGTAAATAGGCAAACTCTAAACCTAGTTAAGGGAATAGACTTCTGGGAGGCAAATTATTTCAAAGTCAGATGGGCATACATTAAAGCCACCTTTTTCTGCCAGTTTACATAGTCTGTTTGTAGCATAGTAACTGGTGAAGTTTTTAATTGACTATTAAAACTAGTCAATAGTTTTAATAGTCTGTTCATTTTATTATTTCCAAGGTTCATCATCAAGGAGGGGGGGGTTATAAGCAAACTGCTTATTTAAGTCAGGCATTGTTCCTTTCCAAATATGTATGCAAATTTATGCACCAGGGAGCAAAATTGTGTGTCCAGTGCCAGGCTTTCAGTTTTGGCATCTATGTCTTCACTGGTCCTGTTTGAAAAAATCATGTATAAAATATTAAATTCTCTGAAAACATCATTTTAATTACTCTTGAAAGACTTATCCAGCTGTTAAATGAGCCAGGGTTAACCGAAGGGTTACTGCTATAAAAGCATTTAAACAGACCATGGTGATTTTATCAAATTTCACAGCTGTTCCTGCAGCAAATGCAGTTTCTCAGAACACAAGATTTCTAGTTAATCTGTTAACAGTAATTTTGGAGAAAATCTGCATCAAAGGAGAAATTGCTACACAGAAACTGCCTGACTGGATTGGACCTGTAGTCAGCCCAGTCCAGAAACCTGTCTCCAGGATGAGCCAGCACCAGATGTTCCCATGAAAATAAATATATAAATACGTAATACACCAATGTAATTCGGCCTACAAAAGGTCACTCTGATTAATCACTAAGACATGGAGGCTTCCTTTTTCTCCAATGTACTTTTATTAGCATCGCATCATGCAAAATTCTTGTTATTCATATAGAAATAACCATACTTTGAACCTAAGTTTCTTGGCTCAAACAATGATAGAATCCATAGTTTGATAGCATGGTTTGAAGATATATTCTCCTTTATTCATTCAAGATTTTTCATATTTCTATTGTATTGCTCTTTTATTAGGTGATAATTTCTCTGAATCCTTGACTATTTTATAGGCTTTTATCTCGCTCCCCTTATTCTTCATCCTTGTAGAGTGAACAGTCTCAGTCACTTCAATTTCTCTCCACATGAGAGACTGTTTCTATGTCTGATCTGATTCTCAACACCCATAACTTCCAGCCGAGGGAAGCCATACAACACTTCCTCAGGTAATCCATGCCAAGAGAACAATAAAGATAGGACCATTTATTTCAGCGTTAGAACCATTTATGCTGTCTTATGGACTGAACCCAGAGGAGACCATGGATCTTCCAGCCAAACCATGTGGAATTGGCTTGTGTCCACACTCCTCTGCGGTGGTCTGACCAAACTCATTTTGCACAGTACTTGGCTAAGGTATCCTTCAAGCCTAAGACAATAAGCTCGGTCCTGTATCCATGAGATAGATATACCACCACCACCACCAACAATAATAATTTTAGCTTTTTCAGCTCAGTGTACTCAAGATAAAGAAGGCAGTTGGGCTAAAGCTCCCAAGAGCTTTATTTTCCTAGCATGCTGTCAGGGCATGTGCCAGGAATGAAGGACTTTGGATGGAAGGCCTGCTGAAATCCTGTTGATGAATTGTCTTGGTCAGAAGGAGGCAAAGCTTTTTCAGCTAAAGCCCACCTGCCTGGAGTAGGACCCTGGATCCAAAAATGCTGTGATAAGTGTGTGGGTTTCACCCTGGAATTTTGTCTTATTCCAGAAGAAGGAGGCCTATTCACAATGTGGAAATGATCACTCACAGAAAATAGTGAGCAACCAAATCAAGGTAGAGATAAACCTTAGGATTCCCAATCCTTAAACTTAACTCCAATGCCAAATGTGGTTACACTGCATCTGTCAGCTTTCTAAGCCTGCAGACCTAACAGAAATTAGCAGTGAACTTGGTTCATGGGGTTTATATTCCCAAGCCCCGTATCTCACCCCAACTATAATAAAAAACATGGGTCTAATCGCTACACTAAAAGAGCAAACAAAGCATTAGACCATACTGACCCTATTCGTAACTCCACAGGCCTACAGAATACAGCAATAAATTGAGCTTGCAAAGCGTTTATACTTTCAAACACTAATTGTAACTCCCCATCTAACTTCAGCCCTATTGAACACTCGTCCTCCATCTATCTGCAAAAGCCTTAGGATCCAGCAATAAATGGGGCTTCTGAAACTACCTCAGAAATAGGTAACATAAAGCAAAGTCTTTACTGGATTCTTCTGGGTACTTAAAACTAGGGAGAGAGCAGGTGTCTTTACACTTTATGTTCTGCTTTATGTTCTCTCTTACAGTGAGAATGGCTATAAATTTCAAGATAATTCAAATAATTTCAAATAATTCTGCTTACAACTATATATGAACACTCTTTCTGAGAATGCCACCCAGAGCATAAATTTTTCCTTTATATATGTGCTTCAGGAAGTCAGGCTGCATATGGAGACAGTGAGAAAAATTGCAAACTTCCACAATTTTTTCTTTTAATTTATGGGACATAATAGGATTATCCTTCATATTATTGCTGTGAAGCTGAAAACAGCTTGTATTCCAGCAGCTGGATGAGCCTCCTCACAAAAGTTCAATCTACAAAAGCCACCCAACCCATGAAAAGTCCTCTAGCTTGATCCTATGTTAGGTCAAACATAGCATCTCTTCCTCTTGTTATCTTCCTAGATCATGATGGTCCATTAGAGAGATCCCTTTGTTCTTACCTAAGCCAAGTATTTTTGACCACAAACAAATTTGAAGTGTAGACCTACAGCTCAGGCTAGTAAGCATACACATTTGTGTTAATAATCATGCCTCTGACATTGGGAAACTTTGCAGATAAGTTACATACATGTAAAATAGGAAAGTAGTGTAAGACATGCTTCTGACTTCTGAAATATGAAATCAGGCATTGATTTTTTTCTCCCTTTATGCTGCTTGTGTTCTGTTGCTTCCTATCGCACAACCGTATGCTTAGTAAACTTATAAGTAAGCTCAACAGGTCAGCAATTAGACCAGTGTCTGCAACTAGCTGTGCAACAAGGTTTATAGATGAAGAAGCACAATGAAAGATCTTCTGTTTTGCCTGAACTGCAGCAAGAAAGGTACTCTGCATTTCCTGATTGCTTATGGACAAACCATCTAACCAAGGGAACTTCTGATGAGCAGAGTAATTGCTTGAGTAATTATGATTCTAGTTACCCAGACCTTACCCATGTTCTGCTAAATAAGCCTCTACCTTTTCAGACAAGCTGCTGTCTGGTCTCCTGTGAACCTGAAAGGTTATGTCTGAACTCCTAAGTGGCGATTACGGTAGGTGCAATGTCAAAACCTTTTGTCAAATTACTGTATAAACTGGATGTTTCAGATTCCTGAGCTGTCAGTGTTTTATACTGCTTGCTCCAAACTGTTGACTATTTCTTCTAGTCGTGCATGATAATGCCAAAAGCCACTGTGACAAAAAATACATTTTGAACAAAGGCTAAACAACATAAACGCTTTTACTTTACAGATGGCAGTCAGAACTCAGCAGATGGTGAAAGAAATCCCACAGGATGTTCTTCTCTCCCTTCTCTCTCCCCCCCCCATATATATATGAGTGCATGTGTGTACGCACAAAACAGCAAAGTAAGTGTCCAGACGAAATACTCAAAAGGCTTTCACAGAAGAAGTATCTCCCTTTGAACAATATCTCGCTGCCCATTTTTAGAACAGAAAAGATCCAGCCAGGGCTGGGTACCAGAGAGGGAATCAGGAAGCATGTGTCTGTTCATGGGTTTGCCACTAACCTGTGATATGTCTTTGGACAGGCACTTTGTTTCTTTTTCTTCCCCTCCCATGCTCTGTCCTCTTTATTTTTATTCTAAGATCCTCAGGGAGGAGACTCTTTCTGTCTCTGACTGTTAAGCCTTAACACAGCTTGTACCATGCTGGTGCACTTCAATACAGCTTCTGTTTCACAGAAAGTGTTAGAGAGACAGCACACTCCATAGCATTTTCTGCATTTCACGGAACTGAATATAAAGCTCTCCGTGAAATGGAGATATGCCTGATGGAGAGAAAAATATGGGCGAGGATAAACCATAGAGAATCTACAATGCTTTTTTTGCATCAGGTCCTTTAAAAAGACAGGGGATAAATTAAACTGGCAGAGCACCATGTTAACAGGCACGATTGTTTCCAGTTCCCTTGGTCATGGAGTAACTCTTGCATGGCACTGCACTGTTCCATATAGTTAGGTATTATTTTGCATTTGCATCTTGAGATTTTTACCATATTACACTTACGTGTACTTCTAATGCAAATGCATCCCAAAACACTATATATGAACTCTTTACAGTTACCCTGAAAAATCCTACCCATTGTAGAAACGTCACTCATGTAGGAAGCACCAGCAGGTCAGTGGTACACAGCAGCACCAGGCACCAGTTCAGAGCAAAGAACTCCATGCTCACCTGAAACTGCAGGCGGGATTTCCAGTAGGCAGCATTGAAAAATCCAGGCCAGAGTTCAATTTTGGTATTTTCCAAAACTGAACTCTGACCTGGATTTTTCAGCTTTCCTTCTGAAGGAAAACCCCAAGCACCTTTAATGCACACAAATAATCAGAAATTCTCTTTTACTTGTAGTACACAAGAACCCACCTATAAAGCAGCATATCATTGCATGTTACAGTATTGTTCAGTATTTACACAACCGTACCATGCACTGACCCACCAGCCATACTCTCCATAACACTAAATTCCCTGGCAGCTTACTCTCCTGGAACAAACCGACTCATTTGAACTTGTCATTATGATCACATTGCAACTCCATGTTGCTTCTGCACAAGACCCAAGACAGCACTCATCTGCAAAGCACTTCACTTCCTCCAAAAATATAAAGCACTCACATAAAATGCTTCTCCCTCACTTACCTTCAAGGGGGTGTACTGTAGCTTGCTTTAATTGCTTCAATTTTTCAGTTTCTGATATAGACTGTTTATCTGATATATATTTGTGCCGATCTCTGTAGGAGTGAGTTTTCCATGCATGTACAAAGGGCTGTGCAAACTTTCCCTACTGCAAATAGGAACTCACTTCGGGGCAGGGAGATCCAGCGTGGCACTAGGCCATCATGGACATAACTGGTCAAACACACAAGAGACAGCTAAGTGGCACGTGCCAATATTTTTAAAGTTGCCAGTAAAATCTAAAGTTGGTCACATAGTCTGAATAGACTACAGCAAGGGGAGCAGAGTGACAAGTTTAGCTATTCTCAAATTACTGAATCACTGAACAGATGGACTGGTTTGACATAAACCTACTATAGCCTTTCCAAAATAAGGAGGATCAGACATATGTACAGAAAATTGTACGCATAAAAGTGTACTCAGCTATCTTGACGCTTACAATTTTGGCAACTCATAGACAAATCTGTTGTTTAACCAGAGAGAAAAGTGATTTTTTTTTCTCTTACTTTCATGGCAACCTGGTTGTCCACAGCAGAGATGATTTCAGGTAGAAGAAAGTTGTTATGTGTTTACATGACACTGAGCACAGTATGTTGTAGGCTGAGAACACACACCAAGCACTTCACACCATCTACCTCCCCAAGTCAGGAAAATGCTTAAAATGACAACACACATAGTCCTCCACTCGAACATAAACTAGAGAAGGCCTGTTGGCAACATCGTTAATTAGGTCTAGAAACTGTTATGTAGCAGCACTAGGTGCACAAAACAAAGCAGGTCCAGAAGTGGGAGCCAGGACTACCTCGCTGAATACAAGAGGATCTGCCCTGAAATTGTAGATTACTTCCTGGGAAAGAATATTTAGGAATGGCCTGGCTTTGGCTCTGAGCTTTTCTTTCCTCACCATTTCAGCCCAGTGGCACTCACATTTACAACTGTGCCTTCTTCCAGCAATCACACTAGACAGGTTGGCTGTTACTTCCCACTCAAAGGTGTGTATCAGACCACTGCAGTATGAGTAATAGATAGCTCCATCTTTCTGTCAGGAGCCTTTTTATTTTTCCTGCCTCAAAGGAAACAACCAGGGCTGATCCTGGATGCCTCTGAGCCTGGTGAACAAGTTACATTAAACCTCTGTTTAAAATAGCTATGCTGGCTTGAACGCTTTGTTTCAGGAAGAATCTTACCCAAATAAGAGGCTAACATCTCAGAAAAGATCTTACTGTACTCTACATTAATTAAAGATAAGGTGATATCATTACAGAGATAGACACTGTTATCTTCCCCCCTAATGTTATCAAGGTTGCTTTTATGCCTACAGATGAACACTTCCAGACAAAGATATTTTTGAAAACCTCCCATTGTGTTTGAAAGCAGCTGCTAAATGGAATTACAAAGTTTCACAGGGAAGCATATTTTTGGGTCTGATCCACAGCTCACTGAAGTCAAAGAGAAGGCATGCAAAATCATACTTAACTGTCTCTACTCTGGAAAGATGATTTTTTTAGCAAGTGCACGTATAATATTAAATGTAAAGTGAGTTTCTTTCATTTTGTTGGCTGTTAAATGTTCAAAGGAGATACTTTCAAGAATCTACCTGGGTTAAGCTTGACAATAAACCATTACTGGGACAAGGGAGGAAAAAAAGGCTGGAAAGGTTGCAGTTACTGCCAAAATTTCAAACTATACAGTGCCTGAAAGCGCTGAGAACTCAGGATGCATTTTTTTCTTCAGCACCAAACTCAAGCAATGAATTTTTTTAAGTGTACCTTGACTTCAGTTAATACCAGTATCTGAAGATGCAATCTAACTAGACTTCAAATGAGAAGTTTACACATAATAGCAATGATTTACCTAACTTTATGGGGAAACACAAGCAAAGGAGTATTTAAAGTAGGTGAAAAGGGGTTGTTGGTGTCGGCTTAGCTGAACTCCTGTTAAAACTATTTTTATTATTTGAAAACTAATACATAGTCAATCTCAATATATGCAGCAGGATCCTGACTCATACACGTGCATGCACTGTAGCATGCATTCTGCTGAGGTGCATATATGGGGAAGATGCCATTACGAAACATCAGAACAGAGCAATGAATCCTCCCTAAAATGGGGAGCTCAACCCTGTCAAGAGACGGAATTACTGAAAAGAAACCAGTGGTGAAAACCAGATGGTGTTTATGCTGAACTTTGTATATTTACAAATTAATTCAGTTTTGCTTTATTGTTTTTCAGTTCTTTTATAACAAAGAAGAACTCTAAGTCCATAGCTGTATAGTCGATAAGTATACAGCATGAAAGAATCTCTACATATGTCTTCATTCAGTTAAGGAAGATTATAGAGCTATTGTTTGAACAGTCACGTAAGTGTACTAGAGTAGTAACAACCGATTAAGCCACTTTCTCTCTCAAAACTCAAAATCTTCATTTTCCCTTACAGTTCAGACAGACTGTTAGGTGATGCCTAATGGACCTTTGGGGTTTTTTCCCTCCTTCAGTGTTAAGGCAAGCAGCTACCATCTAACTTCCTGCTTCTGGGGCTTAAGGGAAATCCGAAGGAAAAAGTACTACCTAATTTCCAGATTTAACTCCTGAGTATCCTTTTGTTTTGAAAATTCCAATCATAAGCTTGAGTTAGTTCATACCAATCCAGGTTCACAAGTAGGCTGGAAAAAAAATTCACAGCAAGAAGAGTCATATCTTAGGAGATATGTTACCATGGTTGCTACAGCATATCCCCGGATCAAAGTGATCCTTTGCTCTCAGAATGCCCTGAGAGTGAAAGCCCTTATACAAGGTAATAACAAACAAGCTTCATTTAGGTCTATGGAAACACTTAATGTGGCACAGAGGTATCCCTACGAGGAACTGCACTGCACTGAGATATAAACCAGGTTCTGGGCTGAATGAGTTACTGTAATTCCAAAATACAAAATTCCTTTCTGCTTTATTTTCAGAAATACATGGCCTGTATCAGTTAGCACGTTTCCACACTGATTCTGCTGAAGATTTAGTGAAGGTTTCCAACTAGCACAAGTTTGGTAAAATACTAAACAACTTAAACAATGCACTTTATGAAAAGGGTCAAACAACCATAGTAAAAGTGCTACTAGCCTCAGCCAAAATTCTGATGCATGCCTGGCCAAGAAAGAATTCAAGGCTATTGTTTAAAATGCAAGGTGAAAAACAGCTGAAATTATCATCTTTCATTTTGGAATTGCAGGCAGATTTTTGATACTTATGTACTTTGTGACGCAGTCAGGCATTGAGTGTTTTTTCCAACAGTAACTGAACACCTAATTGCCAAGAAGAAACACCCAGGCAATTCTAAAATTCCCCAGAGACACCTATTTCTACCTCTAGCCTAAAAATCTGGCTTTTATGGATTGCATCATCCTGTGAAAAAAAGGAGCCCTGAGGAAGTGTAACAAGCTGAATCTTCAGTATCTCAAAAGAATTTGTATGCTACATAATAATAATACCATAACATCAGTTTATATGCTAACCTATGCTGCAAGTGCATGTGGGTGGATCCTTGCATCTTGGGATGCAACCCTGAAACCTTTTTAGTCAGATAAAATTAAAAGACAGACTAGAAAGCTACTGTAAAGTAGCTGAAAGAGACACAGATTATGTTTCAATGACCTTCTTGAGATGTATGCCTTACTTGTAGTCATTTAAACATGTTTGCATCCACAAAGAATCTGGAACAGAAATTATTCCGTGCACAGAGGCCAAGAGCTGACACTGTTCACCTACGGAGTTGGTGAGCTCTTCTTTGTGCTCTCAATCTCTTTTCTAAGATTTTTAAAAACTGAAGAGTCAGAGAGGTTAAAACTATTTTTTTAAGCAGTAAGTTCTTCACAATCTCTTTGGAAATCAAAAGAAAATTGTTACAAGTGTTATATTGTTTCTTATATTGAACTCTAAAAAGAAAGTGTAGAAGTGCTTTTTGGCAAATTTAGGTCTGGGTTATGGGAAGATTTTTCTGTCGCCATATCAGCTGTATCAGTTTCAGAGCCACACACAGGGTCAGTACAGTATTAATGACCAGGAGTGCCTCCTATCTGCATTCCCTGCTTACCTTTCCCTATCAAAACAGCTACAGCAATATGCTGCATCTGTGCATCAGTATAATTATACTCACACTAATGGCAGAAGACAGGTAGGAAAGGTGCTGAAGGGAAAGGGAGGACTACTGTCTCCAATACTACATTACTAGTAAAGTTTAAGAGAGAACTCTTTTCCTATGGCATCCTCCCCTGATATCCTTTTAACAGTGTTTGCTTAGGGAAGACCAATGCAGACATCAGAACCCAAACTGGGGCAGAGTAAGCCTGCAGAATTAAAGAAAAACGGTGATATTGGCACTGATCATCTCCTCCCTTTAACCTCTGAAAGCTTTGCGAAGGAAGCCTCTAGTTCCCCCACGATCAGGCCCTGCACCCTGAGCTGCATCCCTACCTCAAAACTAAAATATTCCTCCTGTATCCAGGTCAGGGATGTCTGCAAGCGGTGGTAAGGAGCCTCGCCCAAATCCCATGTGCACAGAGGGGCAGATGTGTGCTCCGTTGCCCGCTCAGAGCTTTTCCTCCTCCACTTGCAGCTCTTTGGACCTCAACACCCCAGCACACCATCAGCACTGAAACTGCAGGGGAGACCTTACCAACAGGCCCTGCTCTCCTCCACGTCAGCGAGCGGGAGTCTTGCTAATCAAGGACTTCTAGGGCAGGGATGCAGGAAGGGGAGGCAATGGGGATTATCTGGGCTGCTGCTCTTCAAGTGTCAAGATCAATTTCCAAATATCAGTTGTTTTCCTCTGCATGGCTTCACTGCCACTTCCTGTGTTTAAAAAGTTTAGTTACCTATTTTGAGAAGCTCATCTGTAGAAAAGGCAAATGCCTCAGATACAGTGATTCTGATTTTGTGACAACTGACTTCTGAAAATAGTACATTATTCAATGAGCTTAAGCACAGCAGTTCCAGTTGTTGACTCTCCTCATGAAAATACTGATTCTAAGCTCCCTAGTTTATAATGTTTTGATCCACATTCTGGGCCTATTGATTTACCTTTGATACTTCAATCAAACTGTTGTTTATATCAACAGCAAATGCATCTGATCTCTCCAAAATAATTAGATTAATCACAGGAGGATCTACGAAAGCCTTGTTTTGATTGATTATGTCTTTATGCTCTTCTGGGGAAAACAGGTAAATTTGAAAATGTAAAAAAGAGACAGTTGTTAGCCTTTTCCTTCTGGCATCTTTGAAATGTTTTTAGTCCCAGTTTTCCTTTTATGATATCAGGCTTTTACAAGATTGCAGGCTTGCAGTGTGCTTAGTTATGATTTCCTCAGTGGATGACATTTTGCAACACATAATGATTTAGCCAATCTGAGCAGAACTATCATTACACAATTTATTGTTCCCCAAAGCATTATTTGTTGTGTAGACTATTAGGCCTATGAGTTACATTTTACAGAATTTTTATTAGAATTATTTTAAACTCCAAGGAAATTAATCCCTCCCTTCACACCTCCTGCTCCAAGATTTCCATTTTGCAAAGCAAAGAAAAAGTATTCAAGCACAAAAGAGGTGGGGGTGGTACGTACTTCTCCTGAAATCATCAGTACTTGTCCTTGCATAGAAAACAAGTGAAGACTCCAGGATTTTACTTTTAAGGGTACAATTCTCCTTTAATTTGCACCACAGAAACACCAGTGTTGCCAATGGGAGTTCCGCGCGAGTGCTGAGCCCAGCTGCAAAAAGAATGGTGGATGCAATGCCACTGTTCAAAAATGCATTTTTTTTTTGATTAATGAATTGCTAAAGGAAAAAAAAAAGCACCAAAAATTTTTCCATTCTGGAAACAATGACTTTGTACAATAATCCTGTTGTTCAATCATCACTACAGTCTCTATTGGAACCATGCCCAGAAGGACTAAACATTTTGTGCTACAACTGTTGCGTACCTTTTCTAGGAGCCTTATACATTAATCAATAGTTTTGATTACTCAATCCTATTATTATTCCATTTTTTGGAAACAACTGTTAGGGTTATTAATTACACTGAGAAAGTTATTTATCTTCTAGCAGAACAAAAAGAGCTCATGCTGTCACTGTCAGAGAGCTGTTTAATGCACTGTGACATGTTGAACTTCACTCAGCTTCATGCTCTTTCCCTCCCCTCTGATGGTGTCATTGAATGATAGGATCAAACTTTGGGTTATGGAGCCACAGGAGGCTTCCCTGAAGATCAAAATGCTGCTACTGCTGCTAAAGGTCACTTCTGGGAAGTGTATTTCTCAATTTGAGAGGGAGCTCAGCTACTGGAGGCAGTGCAGGGAAAACAAGGCTTGTCTGATGTTGAAAGGAAGCTAGGCCAAGGGCACATTAAAAATCATGGAACGGACACCAAAGGATGCATATAATTGAAGAGAAGGAGGGAGAGAGGAGAGATGGGGGGGAGAAAAAGCACGTAGGAGAAACGTTGCTAGTTTTTGGGGTTTGTTTGGCTTTTCATGCATGCATAATGAGGGGTAATTAGCTCTCCCTGTGAAGTGAATTTCTACATCTCAGTCAGGAAACGAGAAAATCTTGGAACTGTTCTTATTCAGAAAGAGTAGAGCAACATTACAGAGCAGACCAGCACTGGAGTGGACCAAGAGAAATAATTTTCTGTACAATACAGTACTGAAGAGCTGAAAGAGGAAGCAGAAGTGCTGCAATGACACACTTAATGTTTCTTGAAGACAGAAAGAGAACAAAGGAGTGGGCGGTTTCTAGACAGTTCCTTTCCATATGAAAGCAGACCTGTATTTATGAAGACAGTCACTTCCCTGGAAGGGCCTCCTTCTCTTACCTTGCTAATTATGTAAGGTTCTTATGATTTTTATTAGTTAAGAAAACAGTCTTTTTCTTTCACTCATAGCAAGAATTTTTGTATGGTTGTGCAATTCAGAACTTACAAGTGTAAGAGAGCGTGGGAGCCACCATCTAACAGCTTGTCAGGTCTCATGCATATTCTATGCTGGCTGCTGCACTGTGCTCAGGATGACATCATACCCTGAGCTGCCGAGCATCTGACATCACACCTTCTGGAAGAACGTCTTCTGCCTGAAAATAGCATGCGGAAGCTCAAGCCAGAACGTACAGTACCTATTCCAAGTGTACAAGTAGCACAGATCGGACACATGTGGGATCCAGCACTGCTGAAGGAGGAGGAGGACATAATACCACACATCTACCTCACACAGAGCTTACAAACTTCAATCCATTAAAAGCTGCAAGTCATTTTGTAGTACCTGAATGCCAGATAATGCAAAATTCTACTGTTATTATGACAGCAAGCATAAATATTCTACCTTCATCCCTTTGAGAAGATTTCCTTTTTTCTCTTTTCCAGGAATTAATTTCTCTTAGTGGATAGTGGATAGTGTTCTGCCTTTCTTCTCCAAGTGGTTTGGTATCAACTCTTCAACCACTGGTTTCAGGAACCCAGGCTATCTCTTTATTCTGTGTCTCTACAGCACACAGCATAACAGAAGCCCTTTATGTACTTCTAAACGTTAATAAAAAGAGAACGGTATGGAACTTAACTTGGATTTGGGAAAGGCTTCATTGTACAAGATGCTAAAACAGAAGTCATTTGTTCATTTCTGTCTGAAATAGTTTGAGTTTTGTATGGCTCAAGAAGTGAGGATAAATTTAGAATCTATAGTTTTCTGAAATGAACAGAGAAAACGGAAAATCTATTAAGAGAATTTTTGCAGCTATGTTGGATTCACATCTCTAGTGTTTTAAACCAGTTTTTCCCTGCAATGTCTAAATTGACAAACTCACAAACTCACATTACAAGTCAGAAGAAATCTCAAGAAAGATATATTGATTTTTATAGAGGATTGGGGGTAAATCACTTTTTCTTATGCTACAACTAAAATGAATCTTAAATATTTTATGGGATTAAAAAAATCTCAACAGAGTTGAAAGTAACACTAATAAGAAAGGCCCTGCTTAAACTCCAGTGAGCTCATTCAGGAGTTGGGGAGAGATGACTTTTCATTTATCTAAAATTTTCAAATAATGGGAAAAGTATTAAAACTAAAAAGCAAAGCTCAAATGCTCACGGGCTTGCAGATTACCGTGCCTTCTACCTGTGAGCCACTGGGCGCTACTGCTGGGTCCTAAACACCCAAATCACTTCAAACCACAGCATTTTAAAGGCCCATTAGACAAATTACTTTTCCCTGAATAGTTAATGACACATAGCTCTGCACATTCCTCTAATTTCACATATGGCAAAGAGAATTGAAACCACCAGTATATTTTAAAAATTCTGTTTTAAAATGTCATCTTTTGATATGCAAATACTAGGCCAGAAATAATACCACTTCTTCCACTAATGCTCTATTCCTTAAACCTAAGGAAAAGAAGAATCAAATCGATAAACAGCTTCAATTTCTACTCCTTCTGTCAAGTTGCTTTTAAAACAATATGCAGCTAAAATCTCATCGTTAAATATGCCAGGCCAACATATTGCCTCAATTACTGTCATACAATGTTTTTCAACTTGATATCCGTTATCTTATCTCTAATAGATAAATACCCACCCTTGGGAAAGGACCTGTGCATAATAAACAAGAAAATTGAGTCGTTCTCTTAAGACAGCTGTCACCTGGCACAAGAAGTGGCGATCAAATGATCCAAAATAGCACTCAAGCAGATCAAATTAAGGAAAAAGCTGCTTTTTTTTTTTTTTTTTTGTCCACAGATGTCACTTAACACGGTCAGTTCCTCCTACCGGCTGTTCCTAAAAGAATTAGCTCCTAAAATTCAAGTTTTAACAAATGTCCTTCTCCAGCAACGCCTGACTCCACCTCAACAGGCACTAAATCTGATGTGCCGGACAAAAGGAAACTAGGCAATGTAAATCATTTGTTAAAGCCAGTGCAATCTGGATAAACAGTAGATTCATATTTAAACTTGGCAAGAAAATCAGAGGGAGAGGCCTCTCCATTTTGCAGGGATCTGGAAAAAGTGAAAAGCCTATGGAAGACTAATAAAACTTTTTTGGCATACCATCTGGAAGTATCAGCAGTTTCTGATTTTGGAAAGAATGCATTCTGCTTTTAACTTCACACAACGCCTCATTTCTGCTTTCATGTACTCGAGACCAAGAAGCCTTTTTACAAACGGCCCAAAAATCAATACGTGTTATTCTGTCTCACCTAGGTATGTGCTCTTTGAAAACAAACTGAGACATCTTGCAACTTAACTAAACATCACACAATAGCTTGGCCAATTCTGCCACCAGGAAGTACGACTGCAATACAGTCAAGACCTACAGACTTTGGAAAGGTTGCAGAGCACTAAAAATGAATGGAGGAGGAAAAAACAAAGGGAAGAAAGCCCTTCTTATTCTTCTCTCGAGGGACATAACCTGCAATATGACAGCTTTCACCTATGACTTCAGCCAGTCTGTGCTTCAATCCAACAGAGTACTTAACTCATACTTTACTTTAAGCCTGTGAATAGACTGAATTCCTCCCGATTTTGAATAGAAATTCATACCTATTTAGTTATGAATGCCTGACTAGATCAAGGCCCAAGTTACTCAGATGATGAGGTTTATTGCCAGACTGTATAAAGAACAGGAGCAAAGGTTATACAGTTTCCTACCCCTTCGATGGAAAAAGGATGTCAAAAAAACATGAAAGCAGGAAATCTTCCTTAAACGTTAAGCCCACAAATGGCACTACCTCCTAACAAACCTTGACACTGTAGTAACAGCTATGCAGACCGGCTTGTGTCTGTAATGCAATCAGAGTATGCTTTAAGAACTTACTCTGTTCTTGTGAGAATTAAATAAAGGAGGAACCTGGATGAGAATACCCTGTGTGCCACAGCCACATAATAACCATCTGATCCAGGACAAATGGCACAGTCCTCCATGAACCCAGATGCTCCTATGCTCTGGTTTAAATCTGAAAACAGGTTTTTCACCAGTTCAATTTACATGAAGAGTTCAAAAGGCTTATTTTTCATTCCAACAGAGAATTAACACAAATGTCAGAAGTTGCCAGGGAACAGACTGTCACCCTCCAACTGCTTCACTCCCTTCAAATACTTGGAGGATATTGTACTTTGCATATCGCCTTTTAATCCTGTGTTCTGGTGTAGGCTTTTTAATATGTACTTGCTGTATCTGTACAAAATCTGAAAATGCAGAGTAGCCTACCAGACAGAGCTTTGGCTTGGGATTTAGGAGACCTGTGAGCTGTTAAAAGCTGTTAAGAAGGCTGCAGTAAGTCACTTCCTTACTCTGTGCTTCAAGCTCTGCATTTTGGCAGCGTAATATCGACATGCTTTGAAATTGGTGGATGAAAAATCTCTCAGACTGTAAAACACAGAAGAAAGCATAGACACATACAAAAGACACTCTTGCTAGAAAGGAAAGATGCAAGCAATCCGTACAGAACCATCAAGAAGTCAGTCTGTTTCTAACAACTACAACACACAACTTCCATAGATCATTTCTTAATGTACACCAACGTTGCAGTCAAAAGCATTACTCTGACTGGCAGGCCACCCCACAAGCTTGCTTTAGCCTAACCAGTTCATGAGCTGCAGGGAGTCTCTCACCAGTAGTAGTGGAGTTCAGCATGGGCTGCAAAACTCACCTGAAACGCTTTAGGTTTTCATTGCCAAGGCTACTGCACTGCTCTTTGTGCCCAGCCAAGGTGGTTTAAAGTTAGCCCAGTTACACACCAGATTTCTATTTGCAATACAGACAAACACTTAAAGAAAAGGTGGTTTGGTTTTACTAACACTGAGTCAATCTGTGCTTTACCTGAGACCCCCCAAAGACTAAACAGTCACAGCTAACACTTAAGGACACTGCTCCAAAAGAGTCTCCATTCTGGTCCACTGCACCACAGAAAACTGCAAACAAAGCTAAAATTTATCATAAGCATTGTACTAAATGCTCTCCAGCTCTGAGGTGTTCTTGCAGGGAAAAAGGAACAGCACAAGTAGTTTATATGTCTCCATGCCTCTGCTAACTGCTTCTGATGCAGGGCTCAGAGGACTACAGCATGAAATGCCCAACTGTGCTAGGTAGGCTTAAAGTATGTTGAAAGGTAAGTGCTTTCACAAAACACTGTTTTCTATTAATTATTTACTAAAGCTCAAGTTTCATAGGTGCTTTCAAGGTAAATGACATTGTCAAGTGTACAGTGTAAAGCCTGATATTCAGCATTTAGACACAGGCAAGTCTAACTTTGCTAAATCTGATTCTTTCTAGCTCTCACTCACTGTTTCTTCTGTCTTAAATACCCAGACTAAGATTGTAACTCTTTTCCCCATAATAATACTTAGCAATGATAGGTTGTATTCTTATGGCTTGTGCTGCCATAACCACACATTATGATTTCAAATACCAAAATACATTACTAGAAAACACATCTTTAAAACTGCTCAATATATGACATGTGAGCTTGCAGCCTCTAGATTGTTAATTTAAATTCAAAGCAAGCTCATAGTGAAAGAAAATTCTGCCATCTGGCAGAAGCTAAAGCAATCCACAGTGTGAGTGGGCAGGTGCTGACATCCCCAAACGACTGTCCCAAGGAGTAACAACTCTGGGCTTTCTCAGCTGAGGTACAAAGTTTGAGCAGGCCAGACACTAGGCTGTTTATTCCACTTCTGTAAGTGCCCAGGAGAGTAAAAGACAGAGCACATGAGCAGGGCAGGTAAACAGAGCCTTTTGGTCTTCTTAGTGTACTTCACTGGAAATCAAATGAATGCTGAAGAGGGGAGGAAAACTCTTTGTTGATGAGATACAGGCCGCCTGATGTCAGTTCCAGTGACAATCACATCGGGCTGACTGCGCAGATATGTGGAGAGTTCACCTCCTCCCAGACAAACTCTGCACTTACTTATTTTCCAAAATAATCATACTGAAAGAAAAACATGCTGAATGAGTTGTACAGAAGGCGACTCCAAAGTATTGTCTATGTTTTCGAGAGCCAAGGAAGAGAAAATAGACAGATAAGCACTAATTAAAGATTAGATTTTGAAAGCACTAGGTAAGTGCAATGCCTGTGAAACCAAGGCTCTCGTCCTTCTAGAAAACAAGGTCTGATGGTGTTGCCCTCATGAATTACTTTTCATCTGATCCTCACCACAGCCTTGGCTGAAGAAGAAAGCAAGTCCACTCACATCTGTCTCATATCCAGATATTGCACTGGAAAAACTGTACATGCCAAAAGCATCTCTCCAAGACCACGTAGCACTTTTCAATACAAACAACAAGATTAAGGAGCTTAGGGAGTCAGGCATCTAGTTCTTCTTACAAAAAATGGCTGGTTAGCTCCCACTGACATAGGAGCTTGGGTTTACAGAGTTCGGTAAATCCTGGTTTATCATTTTGGGACCGTTTAAAGTCCGTTAACTTTAAAAGGAAATTTACCCCCTTTGGACTTCTTTGGATCTGGGCACCTAAGTCCTCTAGGTTCTTTCACTGCAGGGGAAGCTGATACGTAGCAGCTTACTGACTTGCCACTAGGCATATGTATGTACACCACATGCTTTACTTGTTACCTAATTTACATACATAAAATACTCTTTTCCCTCAACTTTACAGTATAATATGCATGTTTCATAATTGCCATGCATTGCAGGCTGTCATGGGACAACACAAACTGTACTGGCTGCACAACTCACCCGCCAACATAACTTGGTGGAAAAATTCACATTTCTGTCTTTGGAGATGACTGATTTTAAAAAACAAACCAACAATCTAAAATCCTGCTCCATAAGGGCTTCCACACTAAAACCTGGATTGTACTAACATATGTTTTGTGTAAAGTGTGACAGAGCTGTAGTCAGCAGAAACTGAAATCAGAAGTAAATACTTCGGGGAACTTTTCCTGATGTGGTTGGAAAAGAATGCTGTCTGGAGAAAGAGCACTGGGTGCATATTTATTCAGAGGTCAAGAGCACGGCTCAGCTCAATGGTCTGCCTTCTAATGCACAGAGAGAACAAGACTTTGCTGGCCAGAGAAATAGTTTCTGTACTGTACATCTGGTTATAATATCAGTGCTGCAGCCTTTTTGTTATTCATGACAGGTTCTAGAGGATTATAATACTGTTTTCTTTTTATTTCAATTATTCTGGTAGATGCTAAGTCTGCTCAGAGTGTGATGGTTGCTTTGAAAGAATTAGGAAAGCTATGCCCTTTCAAATATATCAAACCACTCCATAAATGTCCTTTTGAAAGATGAGGCAATTCTAGAGACTTTTACAAACAATCCAAACAACATATTTAACAGTAACTGAAATGGACCTGAGCAATTTGATGACTTTCCGGTGTTTAATTCTAATAATGTTTATAGATGCATTATAAAGGAAAGTAATGTACTCTCTTCAAAAGACCAGCCTGGTTAGTTTGGACTATGATTACAAACTGGTCATTGAAACTGCAGCCAATTCAATGGTATCTGTAACTTGCCTTCATACACTCAGACTGCTTTATTTGCCAGCTCTGAGACGAGGAAAGGATGTCTGCTTTGAAGGAGTATAAATCTAGCAGCTCAACAGACATAATAGATGGGGGCATAATGTGGGCAGCTGTTTGTACAACCCAGAGACACTGCAGCTAGTGCTGTGCTGAAGGATGAGTGCTTTCCCAGGAAGCCAAGTATTTCATTGCCTTTCTCCACATACTAAAGAGCCCCATGTCTCCTACTAGGAGAGCCCCGAGGGAAATGTGATCATCTGACAAATATGTTACACCTTCAAGGAGTTAACAGCTGTAGGAAAGCTTTTCCTTAAAGAAAAGTTCTCGCTGGGGCTCTTCAGGCCTGACAGTTTCAATGACGCACTTTTAAATGTTTCACTTAAAAATGCTGCAAATGCCTTCATGACAGGAAATAACATACTTAAAATAAAAAATTAAACAAAAATCACCCAGACCTGCCTCACGATGGATCCAAAACAAGCGAGTTCCTTCGCAGTCCTAGTTCCTGCTGCCCCAGCTATGCCAGCAGACTGTCTCCTTCAGTGTGACACCTCAGTATGCCAGCAGCCATTCCCATTTGTCTCTGACCGGGAGACAAACAGCTTGCCACATTTTCTGAAACAGGTAGAATGTGAACTCTAAATATTATATCCTCTGAGGCTCCACGGTTGCATTTTAAGAAAAAAATTTAAGGAAGTTCCTTGAGTAGATTAAAGTTGCATTGGTACAAAGGGAAATGCTCGCTCGCTCTATTAAAAGCCCAAAGCCTTCCTCAGATATGTCCTTATAAAGGCAACTATGACTCCACTTTATATCTCTATATATTCAGTCTGGACTTCATTTTCACTACAGCCACTTGCTCCCTCCCACACACCGTGATGGATTAGTAGGAAGCACAGACAGTTAGTAGAGACTTGGATACTTTTCCCACTCAACTAAAGGTGTAGAAAGCCACAGGAATAATAATTTGATAATGGGAGAAAGGAAGAAAATGACCTTGATTCTTTTTTTACTGTAGTGGTGTCTAAGTACTAAAACTAATTCCATAACTTGAAACATCCTTTGAGGAGGAGGGGAAGGGGGGGGGAAGGCAGAAAAAAAAAACAACCCAGGGTTGAGTGGTATGAAGATGAGTTCTGGTTCCTTCTAACCAGAAATGGGGCCATAATGATGGGGCAGAGCAATGGGATTTTGTATTACTGCTCCATTTTACAATTTGCTATTTAAAAAAAAAAAAATTCATAGATTTTTAGCAGTAGACACTTTGGAGATTTTCCTGCTTTTCGTCCTCCTGAAATGTCTTTCTTTGCATTTTGCCATGTACCCTCTTCCACAGTAGGCTTCTCTCCTCCTTTCCCTCTCTACATTTGGAACTCTTTGGCCCTTTACCCATTTAAAGGTGGAGGCCTCTTGCTGCTCTCTCAGCACTGCTTGCTCCCTGAATATTTAAATAGCCCTGCTTCTTTCATGAGCTGTAAGACATCTACATCAAGGATTAAAGGATCTAAGCAATGACCCTGATATTTAGATCTAAAAAGTTGTTGATAACCAAGTTCACCCTCAGTATAGTTTCGCTGAATCTGAAAGACTCACATGTGGGATACATTTGGTCCTCTGTGTCAAAATTGTAGGGCTGATCTAGTGATACATAATAAGCAAAGATATTTGAAGGAGTTCAGCATCTTTCAGGGTAAGGATTTTTAGATCTGTATCTTTGTTCCCCAAAGAGTTAAATGAATAATGAAATCTCCCTGCAGTGAGAACAGCTCAACTTAATTCAGAGGAAATTTCTCAAAGAACTGCCTTGGTACCTAGCAAATGTGCCTGTCAAAAAGGGTTGCCCCTTCCCAGGTATTTGTTTTAGAAATTCCCTGCCTATAGGATTACACAGAGTGGCTCGGGGTAGATTTATGCTTTAAGCAGGTTTTCGTTTTGTAGGTTTGAAAATTATGCTTTTTATTAGCATAAATGTGACAGCAGTTTAAAGACCAAAATTCTATTTAACAAAATGAATAATTTCAGATAACCAAAATACAAACTTCTGAAGATCAGCACAATTTCTTTGAGCAGTTAATCCTTTCTTCTCTACAACAGCAACTGTCAATTTATACGGTATCTGTCAGATTGTCCCTATATCAGATTGGATGCCTCCATTCTTAGGCTTCAAGTGTTTTGGACAAATGACAAAACTACCTGGATATCTGATTACACAACCCATACCTCAGGAGAAAATGACATACTTTGCAATTTAGAAGGGACCAAGTTAAACCCTGGTGTCATTCCTTACAACCACTAAATTGACCTAATAGAATAGTAGAATTCTAACATATCTATCTTAGGCAGAAATACCAATTCTTATCTTTAATAATCATCACAGTATAGATGAATCCTTGATAACTGCAGGCTGCTAGCATTACTGAAACTAGCATCAAAATTTGTAAGATACTTTGATTTTTAACTCTTCAGGAATTACAGTGCACATGTAGACATTGTTATAAAACACCACCAGCAAAAAGACATTTACAATAGTGCAGCATTTTAACTAGATTTTTCAGACCCTAAAGAAGTTACCTAAATATAGGACATTTAATCTTGATGTTTTCAGCAGGATGGCTCATCTTCTAAGCAAGAGGGTAGGTGTAGAATTACTAGAGCTGAATCCTCCTAGTGAACCCATTCCTGTGTCAATCCCTGGTTTCTTTAAAGTTTCAGAGATGATTTCCAAGCTACTGTTTACTTTTGTATTTTTGTCAGTCAATCCACAGAAGGAAAACAAATTGGGTAGACTAGTTCTAAACAGACTGCCAATAAAAAATTTAAGCACCACTATCTAGAAGTAGAGTTTAAACAGAATTTTAAACTAAATCAAAATGTCAGAGTAAAGGACCATCAATGTAACAAGCTCTGATGCACTGCACTTTACCTAAGATACTGCAAAAGAACTTCCTCCTTCCTGAATTTGAGACACCGTAATTCAAATGTTGAATCCTTTGTGCACTTGCTTGATGCTCAATGGCCTATGGAGCATATAAAAAGTAGCACACCATTGCCTGTGCTCTGAATAGATGCCTCTTCAGCAGAAAACTTAGGCAGAGGAAATGGATTTATTTAAGAAAAAAGCCATGTTGAGGCAGGGGAAGCCTCGAATTTCACTGTATGTGGAACTTGGCAGAGCGTCTGGGAAGAGCGCTTTCTTCTTATTGTCAGTAGTTTCTTTAAAACTTGGCATTTTAGGCCATGTGTCTGAGGTTTGTCTACATGGAAAATTTCCCATCAGTCATAACTATATTCTGCCAATTCTGCTATGCTATTCTGGTCTAACTCCCAGTATAAACATAGCACACAAAAGGAATTTTATTTTTTTCCCAGGATAATTAACTCCAGTCTGGATTAATCACTTTTATTCTGGAATACAGTTTCTAGATGGAAAGGTATACAGGGTAACAACTTTGCTGCATGGACAGGTCTTTAAGAGTTAAAAAAAAATTGTTCCCAAGGAACTTCCACATTTGTACAAAGTGTCAGTGCCAGCTATATGAAAGCCAACAGCAGATAAAACAACTTGAATAAAGCAGGCTGGGGGAAAAGGTTGCTTCAGGTATGGCTGTAAGACCAAAAGGCGGGGATGTGAGAGTTATGAATCTCTCCTTGCTATAAATCACTCAGTGGTGTTCCAGCTGAGTTGAAAAAATAAAAAGAAAAGCGCTGGGCTTTACAGCACACTCGGCATTGTTTGTTTTGTCTGCCAAGTCTATTCCTCTTCCTTCAATGGAGTGCTTGTGGTTTGGGAACGACTTTTTAGCCGGTTCTGTCTGTCTCTATCCGAGGCCCCAAACTCACATTTCTGAAGTGTCATACAAGCTGAAAGTTTATACTTCTGTTCTCCAACCCTCAGCAAACACTGGAGTGTTTGTGTCTCAGTATTTATGCCATTTCAGCAAGTACTTAGAGAATGAAAACATCAACTCTTCCATATAAGCACAGAGATTCACAAAACAAAGTTTAATTTTGAAAACACAAACATACAAAGCAAAGCAAGCCACTCAGCAATACTGAAGCCTCCCACTAATTGGAACCATTCCTTTCCGTGATATTTATCAACTGTGGATCCTGTTTCCTACTGCACCGCCTGCAGTCAGCACCACTAAGCTCAGTTTCAAGTTTCTCAAATCTCATCGTGCCAGGAATGACCACATTACCCAGACACTTTCCTGGAGTTCATTAACAGCCTTTCCCAGTGTGTTAAACATTGCTTTTACTTTGGCTTAAAGAAGAAATGGGGGAGAACAGGAAACAAAGACATTGCAATAGTTGTCATACTCAAAATCCCCAAATGGGTTTGGTGGGAGGCACTGCAGACAGCATATCGGCCCATTCTGCCAAACACAACCGTGATCTAGGGACCCTATTTTTCCCCATCAGGATGGAAGCAGCAATGACACTGTGAGAGAAACAGAGCCTCACAAGGGTAAGGGCCAGCAGAAGGCAGCCCTGGCAAGTAAGGGGAAGATAATTTTTACATCTTTTTAAGACATTTTTCTCTTAGTAATGCAAAAAAATCCTTAAACCACTACGATTCAAAGTGTTCAGTTTTCACGGTCTGAATGGAGGCAGAAGACTGCATACAAATCCCGTGACATGCCAGCTTCCATACTGGCTATTCCCATTGCTTACACAGAATGGATTGCTCTCAAAATTTATTTTGTAAGGAATATCAGTAAGACTCACCTGACCACAGATCTCAGAATTCCAAAGATTTGTCAAAATGCTCTCCCTCTCCATCCCAGTGGAGGGAAAGCAGGGAAAACCTTCAACCACCTAAAATATAATGACTGATCCTTCTTTATGTGGCTTTTGACAATGCAAGTACAAGTATTTGTTAAAATATGGAGTATGAAACATCAGGATTCAGAACAATTCTTTGCAAAATGAAAGGAAATTTGCAATTAAACTTGATCATCTGATTATTCAAAGTTTCTTTTTAACCACATTTTTCCTTAGAGAGAAGATTTAATCCAACAGGAGGCACATAACCCATGGAGAACGGAAACCTCTAAGAAAGCAGTAACACAGATCTGCTTGGATCTCAGATCCTCTTGGTCTTTAATAATCCTCTAAAGGGCAAACTAAGTTATGCTTCCATGATCCCCTCTGTCCAGGACCAACTGAGATTGGAAAAGGAGAATAAAAAAGAAAAAGAAGTCATTGCTGCTATTGCCTATTTTCGTTATGGTTCTTAAGAAGGGAACCTAACAGTTCAATTTTTTCCATACTTCTCCTGTTGAGTACAGTTAGTTACATTGAGAAACACTACTCTCTTCTCTGTCAACTTTAAGGTTTGTGGACCTGCACACAAAGTGTTTGTGATGTTCTTGTTGTGAGGAATGCCCAGGTACACACTGTCCCTTTTCAGGTGACCAGCCTGACATACCAGGCAGCCTTTATTCAGATTTTAGTATTAATGTCACTGTTAAGACATGGACAACTTACCTATTTGCATTTTTTGCTCATATGGATTTGATTTACTGAAGTGCTTCATAAGTAATAACAAGATAAGACTTTCAAACTCCTTGTACAATAGCTAACTATTAGTAGTACTATTATCTGGCAGAGATGACACTGAAAACTGCCTGAGTTTAGGCTATGCTTCAAGAAAATCAGCAGATCTGTGAATTTCTAATTCCTGTCTTTTACGTTTTCTGAATTTAATTCATTAAAGCATGCTACTGTGAGAATTCACAGCACTGTGAGAGCACAAGTAACTCTAACAGATGAAATTCGGCCCCAGTGAACAGGGCATGGGGACAGCCTGATGGAAGATCTGCTACTCAGCTCAGGGGAGACCCTGACCCCTCTATCAAGCGAAAACAGGCTTCCCCTTCAAGTGCCATCCTTCCAGGCCTTCTTCCATCAGGGCAGTTCATATGTCAGCTGTAGCAATTTGCTAGTAATTTGTTTCTTAATTATTGCATACTTTGAGCAAATCGTGTATATGAAATTAATATTTCCTCACATTTCACACTTTGCTTTCTGCTGTTTTTATGTATGGATTCTATTTTCTAGCTCCAATGGCACAGCTCAGTGTCTGAGCTCTATTCCTGCCTCGTGCAGAAGGCGGCACAGGGGAGTAGACCAGGCTTCCATGGTGCGGCCACCCTACAGTGGTCTCACCTTTACAAGAAGGACATGTTCATGTAAATGCTGGCATACAAAGAAACTGCTTTCATTTCGTAGATCAGCCTGCGTGTAGAAATACGCTTATTTGAGTTTACAAGCAAGGTTACACAAGCATATTATACAGAAAATGCTGCTTTTCTGTGAACTGTATGGGAACTTAACCCTAGAGTGCTCTAAAGCCTTCTGTTAACTTCCCTCTGTGGTGTGCATTTAATACTTGAAATATTCACTGATATCTCAACTGCTTTGGAGAAACATTATTTATTTTAAAAGGCTTTTCCAACAACCGTGTTAGAATTGCATACCTTGAGACAAATTTGAATTATAATTAAAACAATCTTTCTAAGATTGGCAAGACATTAGACATTGCTAAGAGACTAGAAAACACCACCATTTTGCTCGTTACTAATTTACTTAAGATTTCTGTAAGTGTTACTAGCTATTAATATGCTTTATGTGCAGAGTTCTGTATAGTATTCTTGCTATTATAATGAACAACTATATTCGTAAGAAGGCAGCTGGTGTTAAAACTTCTGATACTCACTTACAACCTAAAGCACCAGTCCTTACAGGCACCTCTAATGTTGCAACAAGAGTAGTATGATTGACATTAACAAGCCCATCCACATGCACACAATTAAATATCCAGGTATATGTTAGCTGCAGGCAGGAAACAGTGAGGTTTGGACTACATTTAACTTCCAGTGAGCCAAAGGTTTGATACTCTTCACCCCACTGATGTAAATTAGCTTGTGAAGCACTTGATTTTTAGCTCACTTCAAATCAATAGAACTCTTTCCAGTAATTTCACTGGGCCCTGTATCAATAATGTAACATTTCACCAGTACTGAAGTAATTTAATCTACAAATTGTTTCCCCAAAACTTGATAATTATTTAAGTTACAATCAGTTAGAATTTTTTCAAAACCTGATAAATAATAGCTCAAAGGCAGACATCTCTAAAATTAGTTGTTATGTTTCACTGAGGCTGTCACAAAACCCAGAAAGCTTGTTCTTCTTCCTGTACTGCACCATACAGTAGGTTTCAAAACAATCTATATTTATTTGCTTGGTCTTTTTCTATAACAAAACTAAGAAATTATTATAATGCACTTTTAATACATTATTAAATTAGATGTCACCTGCTCTTTGAGTGAGAAGTAAAGATCAAGTTCTGTCTAGTCAGAGACGTAAACTCAATCAAGTATTAAAAGCTGAATTACTTCCAGCAAGAAGATACTAAGGCCAAGCAAAATGTCCAAGGTCACTACACTCCAGATGGTACACTAATATATTTACAGGACTGATGCCTCCTGGCATTTTCAATTTCTTACGTTGGGTTGGTTTTGGAACCAACCAAATTGAGGAGCTGGCAGCTGCATTTTGCCCACAAAATTAAATTTAAAAGATTATAACTCCAGTTTTAAGCAGTGATTTGACTGTATTGATGTGAAGCCACTATTCCCAGCTCTTGATTTTCGCTGAATGATGACCACAGCATATCATAAATTAAATCGGGACAAAACAGACTGGTTGTCCATAGAGATTTTTTTTTTTCGTGTTCACAGCCATTGATTTAAGCCTTAGCTAACAGAGTCAACAATCAGGAAGATAACAAAAGGACCCTACATGAAATAACTGCTTCTGATGCGGGTGCCTGAAATATTCTGCGTTCCTCCATACTAGGGGAATTTTAAATGACAGGGTTTTTTCATACAGGCAATTATGCTCAAGCAATGCATATACACACATGATTATACATATTGATGTTCCTACCTACAGGTGTGGAATATGTAAACATAAACTTACAACTGTATACCAAAATTTCTGCACTTGTGCACAAGTGAATACACTCTTTCCTAACTGTTGTACCAGAATCCTAAGGATCTTTTGCCAATAGAGACAAAAATTTCCTAGAAGCCTGTCAGTCAGAGATCACAGTGCCCAGCTTTGCATCTATGCAACCAAAGCCTACCTACAATAACAGCATGTTCTGAGAAGGGATAGGCACTTACCCCAACAGTAGCCTGAGCAGCCTGCTCAGGTTAAAGATGATTTGTGCAGCCCAAATAGCTCAGAGGGGCTCTAGGGTATCGTATCCTATAGGATACTATCATGAGCTAGCCGGGAGGGGGGGAAGCCCAGCTGATTATCCAACACAAAAAGCAAACACTTCCAGCTCTCTAAAAATAAACAATGCCCAGAACTGGGTGTTGGAAGATGCATCCCCAAGCTTCGTTACTCGAGCTGAGCAGTGTAGCCTGATTTTTTTTTTATATATATGTAAAATAGTGTGTGTGTGTACATATATATATTCAAATATATGTTACTGTCAAATTTTAAGTTGGAAAACCACTGTTCTCAACTTATTCCTAGGCTTTCTTAGGCAGTAAATCCTACAGGTTGCTTATCTTTAAGCACCTAGCTCTTTGGGTCTTAAGTTTGCGGTCTCAGTTGTTTATACAGGCAGCAAGCACAGGAACGCAGCAACAGACTGTCAGGCAACATGACTTCAGAAGCAAAAGATGCAGAGCAAGAACTTTTCTTTGTGCTGTCACAACCTTTCCCAACAGGTACCTGAAGTCTTCACTGATGATCTCTACCAAGAAGTCTTGTGCTTTGGGAAATTCTCAGCCCTTCAACAAGTTTCTGAACTACATTTGGGAACCAAGGCAGTGTACTCCTTCAAGGCAAATTTCCTTTACCCACTGGCATCTTTCAGAGCAACCACTATGAACTCCTGTGTTGATATGCCATCAAGTTGATTCAAGAGACTTACCAGTAAATCAAGTAAAATGAAATTTAAAACTTCCAGTTCCTCCAGGCTACTCTATATGGGTTTTGTATTAAAAAATGGACATTTAATATAGTCTTCTTCCTATCCATCCTTCCAGTGACCTTACTATAAGTACCCATATTTTGCCATATTTAGCTTTTGTCCATGTCACTGTGGGTCTTACCTCTCTGGCTTATGCTTCTGATCTCCATCAGTTCCAGTTTAAAGCTTTTATTACTACATTAGCAAATCTGTGACCAAAGTTGGTTTTCTCTTTAAATTTTTTATCTTGATGAAACCCTTAACTATTGCAGTATAAAACTGATGATCTAAATATTCCAACCTTCATAAATAAGTTATCAAGAGTGTTCTATTTATACTTCCATGTATGTATACACAAATAGATACAGTTAAAAACAGAAATTACTTTTAAGGTTTTTGTCACATTAAACATACAGTAGTTCCTCAGCAGCATCAGAAGAACTAAAAAAAAAAAAAAAAATTCTTTAAAAATACATGTGCTCAAGGTACTGGTTAAATCAGGATCCACAATGGACCCAGATGGAGCTGGTACAAAGAAAATGGAGGCATCAAGTTTATTTTCTTTCAGAAAAGGCTGCCAAGATTTGGGAGAGGGGGCTGTACTGAGCAACCAGCAATTAGGCAGTTTACACTAGATACCTTCAGACAGTAAGTGCTCATACTCTGAGGAGAAAGATACCAGTAAATTTTCAATTGGACTTTTTAGTATTGGACAGAAAATTAAGCACACAATGATTCTTAAATTATTTGAGAAATAATTCCCATACTTACAGAAATTAAGCCTTCAGTAGTGATGTCTCTCCAACCTCTTGCTTTCCAAGCAGGAAAAGGAAAGCAAAGATCAGACCGATCTGCCGAAAACAGACGACTCAAAATGTTATTTAATAATATATGACTTCTCTTGTCAGAAATCTCTCTAACATCACCTCAGGAGAAACAGACATTGTACACAACCGAAGATATACCATTTGTTTCTACCTCAGAACGAGACCCAAATAGTGACTTGTGCACCCACACAACGTAAGAGCCTCAAGTGGTTTTGGCGGGAAGCGGCGCAGTCTGCGGCCGAGGTCGCTCCTGCACGAGGCGGCATCAGCATCGCTGCAGTGTGCTCACAGCTCTGGTCACAGCGAAGCCTCCCCAAGCAGTACGTTCAGGACCCTCAGGCACTTTAAATGCTTTAGTTACTCGCATGCTATTTTTTCCCCTGTGGTGAGAGCAACAGGCATATCAAAGCAGGTAACATCTCTCTTTCAGAGTGGAGTTATAAAACAAACAATTTGGAAATGGTTATGCTTTTGGAGATTAAAAAATCCTGGATGACAAATTAATTCCTCAGAGTGATAAAGTGACATGTTTTCACAATTTCTTTGTAGTGAAGATCAGGAGGCACAAACCTGACAAGGCTCGAGCATCGGCAGCACTTATATAAGACTGTGATATGTCTTGGCCCATTTGTATAAATGGCTCTCATGGCAATATTCTGTTTCAAAATGCAGAATGCCAAAATTCAGCTATCTTCCACTTGCAATGGCAGCACCCTTAATTCCCAAATTCAAACTGAAAGTGAAATATAATCCGCAACTATTCTGAAGAGAAGGCATTGATTATATTTGTAATGCCTCTAATATAGCACTCATTTAAGAATTCAAATGCTTTCTTCAAGGAGGTGTAATACTGAGCTTCAGTTTTTCCTGTATTAAAAATAAAAAGCTACATTGCCCAAGCGTGAGTGGATATGGGGATTTTACTAAGATCTGAGGTGTCCATCTAACACACACGGCTGTAGCTGGATTAACATAAGGATGCATGTGGGATGCATCACTGTATGGAACAGATTTCATGATCTCCAGATAGGAAAAGCTGAGGAATAACAATTGGAAAAGAGGAGATTGGGAAAGTTTCTTTCAAAACAAGGGGTGGGGCACCAGACATTCAAATAGGAAAATAGTCTTGACCAACTGGATTAATGATGGCACGTCTCTGTTCAGACCTGTGTATAATCCATGAACTTCCAGTGACAAAGTTGAGATGTCCAAACCAACTTTGCTAGATCTATCAAAAGCCTTTGAAATATGAAAGGTCTATCAGCCTACCCTTCTCACCACAGTATTGGAGCATTCACATCCAGAAAATTTAAAAGCCACATTTTTGAGGAGGTGTTTGTGTTCATCTGCACAAAATTAAGCAGCATGGTTCAGAGCAAAGGCTGAAGGTCAGAAAAAACACTAAATCATATATTTTAAAACAATTAATAAATATGGAGAAATTGCAGAATCTTTGACTAGAACAGAGAAGATTGTATCAAAGAAGTGTTCCTTTGCATTTTCCTGTAAATTATTCACTCGTCGCTGCATACTCAAGCCAAGAGTCCTTTGTCATGCAGGTGCTATAGGAGTCTTTTCTCCATCCTAGTCAAATGTAAGAAAGCAACTGAAAAGAAACCTGGAAAATTTGGGGTTGCAAGGACAATATGCAAGTCTCCATCTCCTTTTCAGCATATATCCCATCTTTCCCAGCACATGGCAATGATACACTCCCCCACAAGAATCACCTGTGATACATTATTTTCACTGTGCAAATTAAGGAGAATTTAAATGTGCGTGCTTAATCATAAGCAACTTGATCTGCTAATTATCCATCTCTCACTGCTTTCACAAGGGTCTGAGGTCCATCCTACCCCAGCTCGTACAATTCGCATTTTGTTCAATTTAGGTGAAATTCAATAAATATTGTAGCTTAAAGTACAACCAGGGCTACGGATTCCAGAGTAAGATCTCTAAAAAACTCATCAAGTAATGCCATAGACATAGATACAAAATCTCACAGTACATTCATATTGTGAGAGTAGAAATTAGCACTGCCATTTAATGTATTACTGCCCAATACGAATTTGCAGGTACTGTCTTTATAATAGTTACCAGTAACTCTGGATGTTACCCTATGTATTATAAGACCCAGCAAGGAAGCATTTAGGCTTTGACAGTTGTTCTTGTTTTTCAGTCCTTGCTTTGTTTCTGGATCGATGGACAGATAGCTGTAAACAGATTTTTGCAATGCTGTCTTAACACAATTACAGTACACAGAATTGATTGACTGTCTATGGGATAGGCTATTTTATAAAGGCAAGACCCTGAAAGCAAAATCTGAATCATAGTTTGTGATTGGATAGTAACGCAGAAAGCCAGTCGCTGTGAACTATCCCTTGAGAATTCAAAATGAACTACTGCATCACTTTTTTAAGATACTGTGCATTGGTGATAGCTACTATTTATAGGAAAAAAAGATTTTAAACTATATCATGTACTTAAGGTTCAGGTTATGTTGCATTTTGTCCTACTACCTTAAAGCGAGTGAGCCAGAAAAAAATAAGTTAATATGATGTGATATTTCACAATACGCTAACAACGCTGTAAAAAAAGTAAAGCTTGTTCCAGTGTGTTCCACATTGCTCCTTTAGATTTTCTTTTAAAAAAAAATTTAAAACAACAAATTCACACGCTGGTAATGAAACCTTCAGCATTCAGATATGCAAGAGACAAATGCTTTGCCATGAGTAATGAAGAACTATTTTGAATTTTTAGGCCTTCATGAGGTTTCTATTAGATGATAACATAACACTAAAAGTGATTTATACATATATCGGTATATGTAATCAAATAAGCAAAGAATGAAAGCATATAAATACGGGAATTTTGGAGATGATGCTACCAAACTGATTTGAGAATTAATAAAACAGAAGTCAGTTGGTATTGTGACTCAGTGAGTTTCTTTGAATAAAATAACCTCTCAGTTTTAAAAATGTGTTTTATCTCCACCTACTCAACTATGTGACACAAATGTAGAATGGAGAAGAAACTTAGTTTAAGAGGACAGAGTGTGTATAATGCTACCGCAGAGGATTTGCCCAAAGCTGAAACACTGTGTCCCCACAGTAAACATCTGTTTCTTGCATATCAGAAATCTGGTTTCATTACCAGTCAGTAAATTTGTTTCTTTAGATTGAAATTAATAACTACACATTCTTAAGCTTTTCAGTGACTGAAAAAATAATGTTTTTCTGTATACAAATAGCTGATATTCTTGGTGTCCATTCTTTAGCAAGTGACAACTAGTTATTAAAGCACTTAAAAGTGCTCTGTCTCTCATCTTTATTTTGAGGGTATACAAAGGTATACAACAATGACAGCACTTAGGATTCTTAATAACTGGGTTTTGCACGAATGCTTATATTTCCTTAAGATAAGAAGGAGAAAAACACAAGCAATTATCTTAATTGTAAAAATGCAATAGAATGATCTTTATTTAGGGTTGGGGTTTATGGGTTTGGGCTACTTTCTTTCTTACAGAGCACTGTAGGGCTCAGAGTAATCTATTTTATTCAGACTCACAGAAATTATAAAAAAAAGACACCTATCTATACATTAGCTGCCCTTCACTGCACTTCGAAATATTTCCTTCTAAGTGCGGCAGTATACTGGAAAGCTAAAACTCTAGACCAGTTCCCCAGTGAAATCTTAACAGGGAGCAGGGGTGGCACATGTCAAGCAAACCTGTCGTGCCCTGTATCACAAGAGGATAGGCGCTTGTGGGCAGTTATCTTAACAGAGCTGAGAAGCAGATATAACTGCTCTTAGATAAGCACAAGTGCTCTTCTGATCGCAGTCGTAGTAAAATGACATCTGCAGACTTCAGCCATACACAGGTTCTCTACAGCCTATGCCCATGCTGGATGTTAGCTGCACTTCTGATCTCGCACAACTGAAACCCTAAAGATTTCAGTAGCACGAGAGAAAAGATCGGCCCTTCACAAGTCACCTGAAGAACTGCACTGGATGCAGCTTGCATCCTGGATGAGACAAATCAAGAGCAAAACAGCTTGAAAAAATTACACAGGATTTACAGGCATGATTTAGGCTTTGATATAGATTCCTATTACACAATCCTTGCACTAGTGCTAGTTCAACTCATCTTTTGCCCCAATTTATGCAAGAAAAATAAAAGTTCAATAAGCAGAACAATTCTCGGCTGTGAAAGAATTGTAGTTCCCTTCTGCTTTTAACTTTCTCTCAAACGATTCTCACTCTGTATCAAGCCCCTCACTTTGGGAGGCAGAATGTCTCCATGCACATTTTTAGAAAAAGGAGTTGTGATGGCTTCAGGAACTCTCTTTACACAGTGTGATGGATAAGCCAGAATAAATGATGCATTTTTAGTAGGTTACTGAAACTGCTTTTACCGTGTATTTTAACTATTGGCCCTATGTACCGATGACCTGATAGCCTAGTTTTCCCAAAATGCTCCTGGGGAAGCATTTCATCTATCACTTTATTTTTATAGCAGCCTTCAGGTTAAAGCACCTTGGGGCACCCTACAATATTAAATAAAATAAAACGTCAAAGCATATAAAGCAAGTTAAAAGTGCAGTCTAAGATATAACGGAAGACTGCTGCCTAATTCCAAAAAGCTGCTAGTTATTCTTTAGATCTTAACTATAAGGGTAATGAATTTCTTTGATAAAAGCATGAAATTTAATATGACTTAAGAGTCAGAAGAGGTCATCTAACCTGTATGTTCAAGGGTCTTTCTGAGTGCAAAGAAATGGTTGTCAGTGAAGAGGAAAGAAACGTATAGTAATGGACACAACTGACTGGCCTTAACAAAGTTCACGAGAAATTACAGTAACAGTTCTCAGGAATCCTTTTGCTCTCCACAATAAAAACTATTCCTATTTGAAAACTACATGTCCCTTTGGCGAGCCGAAATAGCAAACTCTACTGATTACACAGCTCTTAGTTAAGAGCAATTTTGTTGATGTCTTTTCGATAACTTATCTTTTACTATAATATTAAGCTCACTCACCAAGTGCGTATGCTATATAAGTGGTGTGCTTCTGTTACTGCATTTCCTTACTCAACTCCAGATTTGATTTTTGTACGTCACATGTTCAGCTGGAAAGAAACAACCAACCAACCAAAACACACACACTTTTATTCTTGTTCCTGTCAGACTGAGCAGATAGATAACATAACTCTTCCCATAGTTACTTGTCATTTCTCTAGAAATGACAAAGTAGGCATTCATGTAATAGATCCAGACTATATATATTACTGCTAGAAATAATCTTTAGTGTAATCTACTAAACCCAGCAGGTCTTCTAGCTTCTAAGATGTTTTGATTTGAATCCAATGAATTAACAGAGCCCATAATCAGCTTTCTGTCTCTTACTAGTTTAAGCCGTCTATATGTACTTCTCTAATCTTACTGTGCTTTGCTGTGCTAGAGTCCCAGGTGTGGGTTCTCCTCCACCAAACTGACAATGCTGGGAACACACGATAGGAGAGCTCTTGTATTCCAAAGGGAAGGAGGGCTGCTCACAGTCCTTCCTCTTCCTCATGTACGCTATCCCCAGGGACTCATTCTCATATTTGAAAAATAAGGGTTCTGTTCTACCAAGACGCTGGCAGAGATGGCTTCTTACCTCTGAGACTAACATAAATAAAACCTGGCATTTTATTTTGTGGACAACTCATCACTTCTGTTCAGCTGAAGACACACAGGAAAAGATGAATAGCAAAACTGTCCAGCTGGCTTATTTTTGATGTCTGCTATGCTTCCTGAGTGTAAACTCTAGGGGACCTGCAAATACACTTGACCATAAATGATGAGTAACTTATTAATGAATTGAATCCACCCCTATAGAATTTCAAGTGCATAGAATACAGGCTGCAAAAATACTGCACATATGCAACCTGCATACGCAAGCATTGTGTCGCTTCATGCCATACACTGCTCCAAATGTCTGAGCTCTTCAACACAGAAACTTCAGCTAGCACAGCAAGATCATGATAGGAGCCTGTGAGTCAACTGTCATAGAAAGAGTGCCTTATAATGAAATTCCTCATAATGTCAAACTTTCTAGATTTTTCCATACGCTTGAAAAGAAAGCTCTTTTAAAGTGAATTCTGCTCTTTCAGCTTTGTTAGTACTCCCACTGTGTACTCTGAATTCCTACACAAATCAGCTGCATTCATTTCATGTACCTGATACACTGACTTTATGCTGCACCATAAAGTTTACCAGATTTTGTATTTTATGTAGTCAATAAACTGTAGTAGGCACAGAAACCTAATAATAGAGAGAGAAATAAATAAATTAAATTCTGTAAAGAGCTCTTTCTCTGTTTGATCTAAACCATGAACTTGCCCACATTTAAAGCCAAGCAACAGGAAAGTGTTGATGTGCCTAGGAACTCTCACCAGATTCTCCTAAGACAACTGAAAGTTAAAAACTCTTTAAAAGGCAACAGTGCACACAACACATGGGCCTAAAAGATATTCTTAGGCCCTTGAAAAAGTCAAGTCTAACTCTATGGGGGAAGGTTTCCCCACCAAGATTCAAATCTCTGTCTGATAGATTCTTCCTACTTTCCACAACACATGCCACATGAAAGACGCCATTTTACTAAAAGATGTGCACATCAAAAAAAGCAAGTTAAAGGTATTAACTACTGATTCTGGACACCAGCTGCATAAATAATCTTTCAGAACCACAGTACCCAAAGGAAGCCCTTTCTGCAATTAAAATTAGTGTAAAAAAATTGATTTAAAGTAACAGCAAGCATGGAAATGGTGTGCTTTTGTGGGTATCTCATTTTAAACAAGATTCTAAGCACCTATACCCAGGCTCTTGTTATTTCAGTTTTATGGATAGCAAATCCTCTGCTGTTCTCAATGCATATTCCTAGGTGGTTTCAAATGTATCGTGCTGCCCACTGTTCCCAGCTCAGCTCAGCTCTGACTGGGTCAGCTGCTGTGTTGCTCACTTCGTTCCAAACATTGTGTATCAGATCACCACAGTTTATTCTAAATGCTATTTAATTACATTAGAATTTTATTCCTAACCAGAAAAGAACTACAAATCATAAGGTTACCATGCAGCAGAACTTATGAAAATAAATGCATTTAGTATAAGCCCCACTTAATATATCATATTCTATCACAAGTATAAGACATAATGTTATTAGGTACTAAAGAAGATCTGTGCTTTCAACTCTCTCTCTGACACACACACACAAAACAGATCTAAAATTACTAATCAGCAGAAATGATCAAAGGACTTTCATTCTTTTTGCATAGATATAACAGGAGCCAAAGCAGCACTTTGGTGCATTTTTGACTCATTTAATCCCAAACTCTAATCACTAGACAATAACCACGCAGTTGAAAGCTGTAGTATGAAAGTACAGTTTTATATCCATCCTTTGAAGCAAAACATGGAAAATTAACACAGATAATACTTCAGTGTCAAAGAAAAAGTGAAGACTTTTTTTTAGTTTGCTTTTGCAGGTGCTGTCAACAAAACAGACAATAATATAGTATTTAGGCTTCACTAGGACTAAAAGTGACAACAAGCTCTACAGCAATTGCCCACTACACTCACTTTCTAACCAATTGTACTTTCCTCCATACTCTAATGTAGAACTGCTATAAAGCCTGTCATATTTGATGGGAAATGCCATGAAGCTACAATATCAGCAGCTTACATCATGAAATGGGATGCTGTTTCATTGAGGGCCACTTTCCCTATCAGCTTGGGTTTCTTTGCTTTTCCATTTCAGAGCTTTTTTCTCTTTTCTCTTTGCCTTCACTTCCCAAGCAAAAGCAGGAGATAATTTGGGAATGGTGCTTTCCTCATATATATTTTCCTTTTTCTGAAAATGAAAGGAACTATTTGCAGTATGTGGGAGATTTCAGACATAACCTTTCCCTGTTCTGTTTATGAAGGAATATCACATATGCAATCATACACTCATTATGTTATTGTAAGATCCTCTAGGGCAAAAAGACACTGTAAAAGAGAAAATGCTTCCAGGTATTAACCAATACAAAAGTAATTATCCGGATTCCAAAGAAGTTTTTGCACCAGTAGATATGCATATGCCATTACTGTATATACAAATTATACATGCAAATGAGTTGTGATTATTTCCACACACAATTATCCTGTCTGCACCTGCAAGCATGATATTTGCATATACGAATTAAGTTGGTATACGGTTTTTGTTTGTTTGGTGTTCGTTTGTTTTTTTTAAAAACTCATTGTCCATGTTTATTTACATTCCAGTACAAACCCAACATTTTGATTAATTACTAGCATACTCTCACAGTAATGGCAATAAAACACTACCATGTGTAACTAGCCTGTCTACGCTTCCTTCAAGAAACGTAACAATAGAGCATCAGTGAAAAACTGAAAGAACAAGCGAGACACTGAGTCATAGTAGCTATACCAAACACTTAGAAGTACAAATAAAATTTTAAACATGGGTGAAATGCAGCATTTACACCTGTTAAAAGCCAGGAAATATTCAGGAACATATCAAATATCTCTCTGATTCATATCATAAGGCTGCTCCTCTGGTAGGTGGTTTTGACTAGTGACCAGCAAGTACACTCCACACACACCTACTCAGCCATGCTCTACAAGCAGGAAGCCCGTTCAGCTCGTTTCAGGCATCTCTCATGCAACTGTTTTACAATAAATGGTCTTCACTTTTCAGAGAGACTATTCATCTTTTCTCATCTCTCCATTATTACAGTTATATATACACAATACTAGAGAACGGATTTACTATGATTATTTGAGAATTAATTCTATGAGCCTACATATAGTGCTAAAGTAAATAATTTCAGTGCTCTTCCTTTTTACAGATAACTAACTCAACCGTTACTCGTAACAGAAATAATGATTTGTGGAAATCAGACTCATGTAGTCACTAGTTTATTATGAAACAGTTTATTTCATACTTGCAATGTTGCTCATGGAATTGAAGAAAAACCCCTATAGTACAACAAACAGATTATAAAACATTGCATCAGAGCCTGGATCTTTGGTTCATTAGAAATAAAAATTCAGTCCCATTAGCTCCCTCCTTGAAGATGCTCTCTCTTTTACACTAACCATGTTTAGCAGCAATTTGCTCCAGCTGACCTTAATTTAATCTATTTTTCACAGAAGGATTGCTTCAGGGTTAAAACATTTTTGTTGCTAACCACTGCACATGTTCTAGCACTTGGCCCTGAAGATCTTGTATCTTTCTGAGAACATTTGCTTCGCAAAAACACCGTGGGAGTTATCATTTTTTAAAACATATAAGATAATTGATTTGTAATTATCAACAGGGAGAAATACCATTGCTTGTGTTTGCTAACCTAATTGTAAAATATATTGTTCCTTTCAAGTCTTAATGTATTGCCTCAAGTGATCACCGCTTAGGCACCAACAGGCTAGAGTAAATAGAGTGACAGCAGGAAGTCAGAGAGATAGTATTACCCAGTTCTTGCCGTAATAAATTATGTTCTCTTTCTGACTATTGTTCAGTCCATTAATGCAATTTCCGAGGGGTTTTCCCCCAGTGGGATGCAGACCAGGTGTCAGTGCTTTGAAGCAGGATCATACTTTGTAACATAATTTACCTTGCTGGAAATTTTGTGCCATATGCTTAGTCAAATGTGGAGATTGTCTAACTAACGCACAAACAGCACTTTGCATGCGTCCATGGGTGCACTCCCATATGCATGTGTGGGCACCCACACGCACTATGGCCCTTGCTGTAGAAACTTCCATACTTGAAACCATTTCAAACAACAATACTGAGCTATCTATCAGTGTGCATCTTACTTTTCTCATAGCCCCTGTTGAGTGCTTTGTGATTCTTAAGGCAACACTAATCTGAGAGCAGCAATTTCCTCACAGCTAAAAATCTGTCAGAATCAGCACCACAGTTAAAATTCAATACCTGTCTTTGTCACTAACACAGAACATAAAGAGATTAAAAAAACAAGCAATTAGTTGGCCTGAGGGGGGTGGTACATGGGGCATACCCTAAGCTATATAAAGTCAAAACAGTACCCATGCTTCAGTAGTCTTTGGAGCAGTTCCCTAGGGCATGGTTTGTATTTATACTGTGTCCCCATTTGATCAGGCAAAGTATGTCATTAAAAAGTAGGAAAATGTCCACTTTACTTGTAGCTTCTCAATTTTTTTCTCAGTATCTCCATTCCTTACTCTTCCAGCCTTCATTTTTTATATCAGCTAACACGTTTGTTAGACCTTTCTTCCTATTTCAGGTTCCTACGAGGGCTATGCAAAGAGAGCTCTCCCAAAGGATTGATTATAAGGTTTTGTTTAATTTTTCTACCCTTTCAACTACTAACAAGACTTGAGCTAGAGGTCTTAGGCAACATAAATTGTTTGAGCTGGATTCTGATTCAAATTTGGTGAAAATGCAAGCTCTAGGGTTTAGTGCCCAGAACTGGGGGGTTTTTTTTTTTATGTTCAGTATGAATAATTTTGGTACAGACTTGAAAAACATTCTGGTTTTTTCACTTGCAAAGTAAGTTTCCAATTCACCAATAGAGAAATCTTTCTATGGCAGATTTCAGGCCATTTTCATACAGCTTTTTTTCAATCCTAAGATCCACCTGTCTAGATTCTTCCCCAAAGACAACTTCTTCACATTTGCATGGATTATCAATATAGTATTTTATGAAGAGACAGTTTTGTTTTAAAATCAAGTTCTCGTGACATCCTAAAATAAATACAGCTACATGATTTATAGGAATTAGACCTTTATTAAACATGTATAGACTAGTTGCTTGTTAGAAAATTAAAAATTAAGAAAAGGTAAATTAAATTCATAAATTATTCTTATAAGGTGATTTTATATTAATAGTTATTGTGTTGATATGAATGGTCTCCTCATTGCTGTGAGGTTGCCATCACTTACTCGCTGTGTTCTCTCTGTATCACCAGTAGCTTGCTAAACTGTGAATGCAGCATTAAACTCAAAGGGTAGAGTGAATGTAAAAATTGTCACTACGTTGCATTACTGAGCCAAGAGGAGATTCAAACTGCTCCAAGTGTAGTACTCAATAGATAGATAAGGTCACCCTAGTCATATCACCATCAGACTATGATCTTTTTTTGTTGTTATTACTGTACAGAAAATATGCTTAATGCTGAACTTACAGACATCATCTTGGAAGAGAGAGGCCATACACCAAGCCAAAAAGCAGTAAAATCAGCACCCGATAGAAGTTTGTTTTTCCACAAACACTGAAAGGGCTGGAGGGATGGAAAGCAGATTCCTCTAATTCAGCTCTTGGTGTTTGTAGAGCGGCTGCTTGAAAATCCACCCCCAGTTCCACAGGGCCCTCCCATATCAAACTGGCGGAGTGCCCATCGGGGCGTGTGGCAGTGCGCAGCAGTACGCCCTGCGAGATTTGGATACTCTGCAGCACGAGGAGGGCCTCAACAACTGTTGCTCAAGGTCAGGCAGAGCTGAACAGCAGCACTGTTTTATGAGCATGTCCTAGGTTCGGCTGGGATAGAGTTAATTTTCACAAGACGACGGGAGGGGGCACAGCCAGGACAGCTGACCTGAACCAGCCAACTGGATATTTGATACCATATGACGCCATGCTCAGTATATAACTGGGGGAGCTGGCCAGGGCAGGGGAGGGGAGGAGGGATCATGGCTCGGGAACAGGCTGAGCATGAGGTTCCAGGTGGTGAGCAATTGCATTGTGCATCACTCTCTTTATACATTCTTTTATTAGTATTATTGTAATTATTACTTCTTCTCTCCTTGTGTTGTCCTACTAAACTGCCCTTATCTCAACCCATGAGGTTTTACCTTTTTCTTACGATTCTCCTCCCCATCCCACCGGGCAGTGGGGGAGGAGGAGATAGCAAGCAGCCGCCTGGTGCTTAGTTGCAGGCTGAGCTTAAACCACAACAGAGCAACACCAGTTGGCAAGAACATTAAAACCCTACTGCTTCATCAATTGCTGTGACTTTATGGGGAGAAAAGGAAAGTTAGTTACTAGTAGTTTATGTTCACATTGCACTTTCAAAGCCACAAGATGCTTTAAACACAAATGTAGAAACAAGCTGAAATGCCCTCAAACAGGTTTCATCATGAGACAGTTCTGCTCGAGGATAGTCTTTTAAACTGGCAAAATGCCCCCATGTAAGGGTGTTTCACGCCAGCATGCTGAGCCGGCACCCCCATGCTGCTGGTGGGCTCTCAGACGGCTTTCAGAAACGACACTAGCCAGTACACAATGTGCCTCGCTCTCCTCTGCCGCCCTCCTGCCCGCCCCGCGGCTGAGAAAGTCACCCACTGAAGACCAGAACACCCTGGCCTTGACAAAGAACAACTAATAGCAAGGTTTAAATTGAAAGGGGAATTCCACAGCATTTTATACTTATGGACAAGACTATTTTTCTTTCCCTCATTTTGAACAGTGGTCACACAGTGAGCTATAGTGCCCTGGGAGTTCGGGGAGAACGCTTCCCCGAGCCCTGCCACCGCACAAAGAGCGGGTCTCCCAGTCATGTGAAAAATATAGAATCAAATGATGGGAGCTGCAATGGAAAAACGTAACACAATTTCTTCATTTCAAAAATCTTGGTATCTGGCAGAAACAAAGAGACCTCACATAGAGATTTACATGTTCTTAAAATACCAGTACACCTACACATCTACTGGGAAGTGATGCCTCTTCTGCTTGGTGACCTTAGCACTTGGGCTTTTTCCTGCAATTGTGCTTTAAAGGCAAGTTCTTGGCTGAACAAACCAAGCAGATGTTGGACTTTATCTTCTCCTCTTTCTTTTTTTTTTTTAATCATCCTAAGAGCAACCAAAAACTGCTTGCAGTAAGGCATTTAATTTATTCATCTGTAAAGGGCAAAATATACATGCAGGCTTTTTTTTTTCCCACACTATACCCTACTTAAGTCAATGCTTATATATAACACCACAATTTTAAAAAGTTTTGTTTAGCTTTGGGTTTTGTTCCCCCCCCCCGCCGTTTGGGGAGCAACACAGTCCGATCTCTACAGGTTGCTTTGAAAATTGCATAAAAAGCATAGAAGCATTCTTCTTATATACACATATATTTTTAAATATGATCCCACCAAGCCATTAATGTCCGCATGATTAACTAGCAACTTTAGCTTCTGCTATTAATTCAACATCTAACAGCAATTTAGGCAACACTCAGTAACACTTGGTGCTGTAAGTAATGATACAGTTCAAAAGCAGACTCTGATGGCTTAACCTGCACTGACCCAAACATACATAAAAACTCTGGCTTTCTTGTTAGACTGTTTGGCTGATGCATCATAGCTACACAGTAAAATACTTCAAAATGTCTCTGTCAGTCCTTAGGGGATTCAAAGAACACTTGAGAATTGTTCCCACTGGTTTCTTATAGCTATACGAATGAATATTATAATAATTTGAACAGTCTTTTCAACAATAATTTGAAAATATTCTCTTGATGTTTGTCAATAGGTATATTTTACACAGGCTCCTTTATTTGGTCTCCTCTGCCCACTGAAAACAAACCTTATGCAAATTTTACAAAAATACATTTGCAGGAGGTTCCTGCAGAACCTCCAGTTTTGTCTTGTAAAAGAAAAAGTTTTTCAAGTAGAAATGCTAGGCCACTTAAAATGTAGAAGTTCCCGTATTACACTGGACTAGGCCAAGCATTGTCCTAATTCACAGATTGCTTCAGTATGGAAGGTATGATTTTAAAAGTAAAACAGGTAAAGCTAATATATACTATGTAGCAAATGTTTAAAAATAAAGAGAAGCAAATATGACAAAGATAAAAGCTGTAGTCTCTCAAATGTATTGTAAAAAGGGTTCTTGTGTTCCTTTGATGGTGCATTCAGCAAGGAAGAGAAGAAATCTGAAACTGTGGGTACACTATGTGGTTGGGCCTGAGCCGATCAGTACAACTTTAAGTAAATAAGGAAGGAAGGACTATTACTACTCCCCTCTAACTGTTTTGCTAACAAACACATTCTGGCTTGAAGTTTATGAAATGTCAGATGGTTTATCTTCTTATGGAATATCACACCAGTATTTGAGAAAATGCCTGTATACAGGACCACATACGGTGTTCTGCAAATAATGTTTGGATGGTGCAACCGTGTATACCACATCATATTGCCAAGACACCACTGCAAAACAGACTTCTGAACCTAAACTCTTCATTTGACACACATTCATTATTTACTTTGTATGTTGATCTCATAAGTTTTATATTTGCACCCTCCCACGAGAAGTAAGAATGCTTCATTTCAGAAATGTGTAATTCTTTTCAGACTTCTAATATATTGTTATCCACTTTGTTATTTGTTAGAACTATTTACCTGAATTAGCAAACTGTTTGTGATTGACAGTTACATTTTCCTGCAGATAAAATATTAGCCCTCCAAAAAAGAAAATGCCCAGTCGAGACAACTAATAAATTATCAGTTAGAAGAGCTGCATTTCAAATCTGTATTTTCTGTTTGCTTTCTCAGGTCCCAGGACTTTTCACTAGGAAGATACCTGGCCCTAGCACATGATGCAGAAAGGAACACTACAGAAGAAAATTATGCCATAGCATCCTCCTCATGGTATCAGACTGGGATGGTCAAGTTTCCTGACATGGAAAACCATGTATCTTCATATGGCCAAGAGCCACAAAACACCCACACGACCTTAGGGAGGTGACAGCAGAGAGCGCTCTGGAAACATTGAAAAGGCTTCACATAATGGAAAAATGACATTCACAGCTCTCCAGTCTCCCTCTCTGCTGCTGGAGGGACCTATGTTAAGACTGCAGCTGGTCAGCACAACCCAGAGACAATTTCAGAGTCATTTTCTGGCTTGTGTGTTCCCCAGGCTAGAGAGCTGAATTACTCAGCAGCCCCTCCACTACCACCGGCCCCTTTGGGGGAGCTGCATTTGAACTATTCAAATCTACAGGAGATTCAACAGCTAGAGGGTCTGCTCCTGTTGTGAGCTGTTGGTCTTCCTTGATTTCATTGTCTTAAGAGCTGAAGGGATGAGTCCAGATGACATCAACCCTGTGCAGTAGATGCCTCTCAGAAAAGCGTATCTGTACATGCAAAATATATTTAGATTGTTTTCCCATATATAATCCCCTATTCCTGACACTTTCAAGTGGTGAATGAAGTCTGGATGATCAGGATCTGAGAACATACCCCAGTAAAAAGGAAACTCTCCCTGCATTAACAGCCCCACCACTAGCTTCATCTCTGAATGGGATAGTGCAAGCAATAGCCCCAAAAGCCGAGAGCTTCTCCTTCACACAGACAGGAGCAGTTACCGCTCTGGGTAACCCTGTTCTTCACCTGCATTGTACCTTCACACATGAATGCTCAGCTGAACAGATGTAAAAATATTTTAGAAAGGCTTTCAAGAGAAAGCTCTTATTAAAAATCCTAAACTGCATAGTGTGTGGAACAATAACACTGTCTGCCTGAAAATGTCATATCCTTGTCTGAACAGCCCAATACCTTATGTGCTCTGAATAAAGATAGAGATGTAATTGCTTTTCTTGTTACGACTCACTTGTGCATCATAGATTTTTTAATATCCTGCAGAACACATGTATTGTGGGAAGGAAGCAGGTGACAGCAGTAAACATATGTAATGTTATTTTTCTTTATGATAGATATGAGCAGGGAAGTCTAAATGATGGCTTAGGGTTTTAATAATCAACTATGGAATCTTAGGGGGAAAGTATGCATTTTGCCGAGAGCAAAATCATTAGAACTTTAACTCCAGCCATTGTGGGAAATTTCATTCAGCTAATTGTAGCCATTAAGTGACAGGTTATGCAATGAAATTACTTCAGCCTCGTCTACGTTCAAAAACAGGATGCTATCAGCAAAGTAGCTTTTTCTGAGAATGAATGGGGTTTAAAAATGCTCAGTGTTGTTAAAAGTCTAATGGACTGCCATGTAAGAGGAGCTGAGCTGATGCTATGCAGCTTTTGAAAAACTGTACGAGAAGATGCAGAAGAGTTCTGAAAGAACTGCAGCTGGCAACATCTTTAAGTTTTCATATATATGGAAGACCTGTAAGTACTGTAAGCTAAATAATTCCTAAAATTTTGGTGAAGATTTAAAGCCAGACCACCCTACCTGGGCACTTTGCGGACTGACATAGTAACAAACCGCAGGAATAAATAAAAATTTACATTCTTGTAGAACAAAGCATGTTACTGCACAGACATTTTGAAGATGATTTCTAACAGTCCGATTAAGCTTCCCACTCTCTCCTGCACACTGTCTAAACCCAATAAGCCCCTACTGCAGGTATCTCCCCTCTTTCATGGCTTTGGTCCAAGCCCTATAAACTTAGGTCTGTAAGAGGGAAGGGTTTATAGATGAAGTCCTCCAGAAGGAAATCAGAAGCCTGATTGTTGTTGAAACCATAGGCATGCACAGTATAGAAATGCCTGGGATTTCCCCAGGTCTGTTCAGATAACGCTGCCCAATAGCTCCAGTTGGGCCACCAGGCATCCTGGACAAATGTGGACATTCTCTGATTCACCTGGAAAATTTCCCAAACAGAAGTGTCCCTGTCAGCAAAATGCAGATCCATGGCAGACTAGCTGGATGAAGGTGCATCCCTCATTCCTGCAGTTCAATAGAATCACAGTGCCAAAAAACAGAGGGAAAGGAGAAGCCGACGGAGGTCAAACCTGAAGCAGTCACCAGACCTCTCTCAGAGCCTGACGAATCTGCCAGCCTCACCCCAAGGATTCACATTCCTAGCACGTGCACACAGCACTGTCTTAAGGAAAAAAGAAGTCCCTCATGTTTCCTGAAGCAATGAAATAATCTGAGTCTTTCTACGAAAAGCATACAAAGCATATTAAGGTGTTATTAATTTAATTAAAACAGCTAAACAGTGTTTTGCCTTTGTAAATTATGACCTCAAAGTTTCTCATTATTAAACTGGAAAATCAGAAGCAAGAGGCGTACCTGTATTGCCAGGATTTAACAAGTTTGCCTCAAAGCTATGCCGGGTCAGGGAGTGGGATCAACCCATTCATTTATATGATGATGCTTCTGGCTGTTGTTGGAATTTCCCTCAGCTGCGAATAAATTCTAATGAAAAAGAAAGCTAAAGCAAATTCTTCTGAAATCCCCAAAGCTCTAGGCTGTTACAAATGAAAAACAGCGCTGATGAATTGAGAGACTATGTTTCAATTCTAACCACATCCAAAGTACATTAAACAAACTGGTATTAAAATATTGTCCTGGGACAGTATGAATTCTGCTACGTACATGGAAACTAAGGAGCATCCTTCTGGGATTCAAGTCTGAGCATAGGACCTCCAAAGGATTTTCTACAGAAGGACTTAAGTGAGGGCAATCCAACTTATTTTGTTAATCCAGTGCTGATTGTCAAGTATGTTAAGTCATTTATACAGATCTTATTTGGTGGTCCTAAATTCTTGTAGCTTAATCCTTATCAAAGTATTCAGTTACAGTGATCTAAGGCAACTACAGGCCCAATGGGAGATGCATACTGGTGGTTTAACTTGCTCATACACATTGCCTTCACACCTCTGCTCAACTCCCCAGCTTTCCAAGTCAAACCAAAGGACTCCAAGGCTATATACTGTAGGCGCATATTCAATTTTTTTCAGCTGTACAGTAATACAGATAAATCCTGTTAAGTCCCTCATAAATGGTTTCTTTTTTTCTCTAGTCAGATCTTGCAGACTCTTCAAATATGTTCTCAACCATTCAAGCCCTCCACTTCAAATGAATGTACAAAGTCTGCCTCTTCAGGATCACTAAAAAGGTCAGTCCATTACAACCCCTCTTCAGGTTTAGATTTTTCTCCTACAAAATCAACTTCATAAAAATTGGCCTGCTTATGAAAACACCAGCACGCAGCCCTACACCCACATATACTCAGTGTGGGCCTGAGCCACCCTGTTCTGTGTAGGAAAGGCCACACAGCTTTGGACTGCAGCTCCACCCTGTCTCTAGCAGTGAATAATTACGGCCAGTTTTCAGGCAGTGCCAAGTACAGAACAACATATCCCCAGAATACTTCCCCATGTTTACTAATTTTCAGCTCGTGGACTTCTGCAGTCACTGGTCCTCCTGTGCTTTATAGTCTGGAAAGCAGTTTTCTTTCACAAATGTTTCTTAGTCTCATGTAATTTTTTTACATTTACAAATTCTAATGCTATACAATGAAAATGGAAATTTTAAGAATTAGATACGCAGATCCAACTGAGAATAATGAAGTGAAGATTTAACTTCATTAGGGTTCTTGGAAAATTACAATTTTAAAATATTTTTCTTTTCAAAACGAAGACTCTTTCAATGAAAAGCTTCATGTACAGAGGACAGTATTTCTTGGTCAGAGCAAAGGCACGCAACTGGGTGAGACGGTTATGTTACTTCTGAAAAAAATTCTGCCTTTGCAGATAAACAAGACTTTACATCTCACATTGTCGCTCCACTAACTGAACTTCACCTAAAAATCTGGTCTTTAGTCTCCCACATTCTACCTTACAAAACATAAAATTTAAAACCACAAAAAGGAAAAACAGGTGGGGGTGAGGAGATAATCTTTAAAGCATGCTACCATGGTTTAAAAAAAAAAAAAAAAAAGTCAAAAATCATTCCTTGTAATCAGACTGGTACAAAGCAATAGCAGTTTACTAGCATTCTCAAAAATAAAGACAAAATGTTGAAAATCAGTAAATTTTAGTTTCAAGGCTTCAAAACACCTTAAGAAAATAAAGTTTAAAAATTGGATTTAAGTGCTAAGAACTTCCTTGGCAATGCTAGCGGGAACTAGAATCATCCTGATTTAATTCCCTTGAATTTCAGAAAACCAATAATGGTTCTAAATAATTAGAAACTGTTATTACATTAAAATGCATGATACATACTGATTAGATCATATTAAAATGAAAAGAATAATTTGAATTATTTACACAAAAAAACCTCAAAGTGAGACAAATCTATGGACCATAAAGACAAAGAAAAGAATTCCTCTAATAGTAACAGCTCATTGCACAAGTAACTTTCATAAATATTAGTTATGTCTGAATTGCACCAAATAAAGAATTTACACAAAAAAATACCCCTACATACTTACTGCAATAAAGTCATTTAATGCCTTGGCTATCTTGGTTCAAAACTCATTTTTAAACTACTAGATGCAACCCAATGATTTTTCATTAAATGCAAAATATTCAGTATATTACAAATTATCCAAGACTATGATGTGAAATGCTTTTGTGACAGTTATATTTAATATTCATTGTCAGCTTCTCTGAGGATAGACTGAGAACTAATAAATTCAGAATGTATTAGTATTATAATACACTACACAATTTATATTTAGTATTTTACACTAGCCATAACACTTAGTACAAGGCAGGTACACTGAATACAAAAGATTAGATATACCAAATATATTAAGATATTAAAGTAGGTATTAAAACATTCCTGCTGTACCCCTCGTTTAAATCTGTCTGTTGAACATGTAAGCTGGGGGCAACAGTTCTGCTTTTTTGGTGACTCTTTCCCTTCTCTGTAACAGCTGAGGCAAACTCCTGGCTCTAGCTTGCTGTGCCATGGTAACACTGAAGTAAGCGCTGTTATAACCTTCAGACAATTTGGTTCACAGCCCAAGTAATGCACAAATCTGGAATGAAATTGCTAACTTTCCTCTGTAGTATCCGTGAGTAGTCTTCATGTGTTTTTATATCAAGTTGAACCTATAATTGCTTACCTTGTGCTCTGCATGATAGATGTTATTCACGGTCAATAATGTACATAGCTGAAGAAACCATTTGATAAAACGTGACTAAAGAACATAAACGCTTTTTAAGAAACAGTTTCTACATTTCTCCCTGAATTTGTGTGAGCTACTGGCTAGAAGAGAGCTCAGATACAGCCCAATGCATTTATAGGCTGGTTTCCTAAGATGACGTATGCAGTCCCATCACCTGCTTGCCGTCTCTCAGTCCTCTCTACAACCATAACACCCACACCTGCTGGCGCGTTTCAGATAGGGATCTTGAGTTTCTAACAACATTTGTGACTCCAAATGCTGCCACAGAGAAGAGTGAGTCTATTAATGCCTACACTGAAGAAAGGCTGCTGTACAAAGTCAAGCCAAACATGAGCCAGTGAACACTCACGGCACTCACACAAATGCCACCCTCATTGGAAAGCTTCAGTCACCCCTTCGGCCTCTGTCTCAGCAGGCTGGAGGCAGCAGATGCTCCAGAAGGCCATGCTGGGGGTGCTTGGGAAGGGGCACGGTGGAAGGGCAGTCACTCACTGAATAGCTGTCTCCAGCCCTGGCATCTGGGGGGGGTGGGGGGGTGGCGCAGGCCTGGTGGTGCTTGGGCACAGTAGAGGAGGTACGGCTTCTAGGACTGCAGAGCACGGTGCAGGGCATATGGTCTCCTCTTTGAAGAGAGTATTTTGGCCAAACGCGTCAGGCACGCAGAGTTGGCCGATTTCTCAGAAGGGCCAAAGACGGGAGGGGGATAGCGAAAAGACAAAAGTATTCATCTGAAAGAGGAGAAGGAGGTCTTGCTTAAAGCCTTCCTTGCTGAACCCCACTATCCTCCAGGCCTTAGCCAGCTAGCTCTGTCCTTACCTCTACAGTGCTCATTGGGTTGCCCGCTCTTCAGCCTCAACAACTGCTTCCTCAGCTTTACTCCAATCACTCTGTTTCTTGCCAGTTCCTTGCAGAGAATCATACAACCACATTACACTCAAGTCCTCCTTTCCCCATCATTTTTTCCACCGAGCAGCAAAGCAGCACACTAACTCCCCCCCTTCCTGCAAGCAAGTCATTCTGGCCAAAGCCTGTGAGGGGAGCAGTCATATAGGGGAAGGGCTGCAGAGGTCATTATCATATCCATAATTCAACAAGAAAGGTCAAAAAAGGCTGGGGAATACAATGGGATAACTATGTATGCCCAAAAGAGATGGTGGACTGAGTGTCCTTGGGAAGTCAGAGTGGAGCAGGCCATCTTTAGGGGAGGAAGGACACGAAGACATTCCCCACCCTGTCTACTGGTACAGAATGGAGAGATGGAAAAAGATGACACAGACATTTGGGGAATCCATTCTTCTTCAGATTTTGCATTTACTGCCCAAGAAATGGCATCAACATTTAGTCACATTTCCTTCATTTGACTCAGTTAAATCCTGGACAAACAGCACATCCATAGCCCCCAGCAATTTAAACCTGAGTGCCCCAGTCACTTGCAAGAGGGGGCAAGCAGCTGTGCATACTGCGCTCCAGTCCTCACAGAAGAGATGCGGGGCATTAAAGCCACCCATAATTCAGAAGATACTAGGAATGTTGACATCAAGTCTGTTGTGCTGTTGTTGATCCTCCACTGCGTCAACATTTAGGTTCAACCGCCTTAGTATAATTGAATTTAAAAGGTCAGTCAGCTCACACACAAATCTAATGGAAACCTGGCTCCAGTAGCCCTAGTGCTTAAGAAAATACTTGTTAAACAGCAGTGGTAAACTACTTATGCCTCTTTAAAATGAATAAAATTACTATTTATCTAAAAAGTAAGTAGTCAGCCTGAAATCATTTACACTTGTGAAATATTCAGATCTCTGAATCAAGTCAATGTAGAAATAAGTGATCAGTAGCAAGTAATAGAACGGTTTCTATTACACTTGTAGGAACATAATATATGCTTCTGCTTATGTCTTTGGCATTTACACTCCTGGAACGTGTTCAGGTTAAAAAAACCAAACAACCAAACACATAAGACACACACACAAAAAAACCCCAAAACAAAACAAAAAATTGCTTTGTAACTGTGACAGCAGACTTAGGTCTTGTAGAACTGATGGCATGCATCTTACTCTGGTCAGAGGCCATCTCTTTCTTTCCTCCATTTTCCACATAACTGACATTAAGCTGACTTAATTCCCTTGGGGTGCAGATGGCAGGGACTGCTGACAATAAAATGTGTAGCAAAAGACTGGGAATAAAACAGTCAAGACGGGACTGCCATCAAATGTGGTAGGAAAAGGTCCAAAGAAGGGAGATGACATCATCCCCAAAATGAAGTAGTTAATTCCTTCACTCTCATGTCCCTCACAGTTTTCAAGATAAGGGAATGATATGACATGATGATATTGGGTTGGAATTATGCACATTTGTTCTGTCAAAGTGGTTTGCAAAAGTGAAAGGTTAGAAGTAGCTAGCACGCTCTGGATGTACAAATAAAGAATGACAATAGTACCAATTCTAGAGATTCATGCAGCCCAAGGAAATACTCCCACCAAAGCACCAAGTTAACAAAAAAAAAAAAAAAAAAAAAAAAAAAAAAGCTGACCAACTCTCAAAGCACAAGCAGAGCCAGCTTGGCATTTGGGCAGGCTATGGCTCAGTGAGATGACATTCTTTAATATCGACACATTAGCACTTTTAACAAGCAGTGGAGCAGAAGAAAGAGGAGGACATCTGCTTCTCAGAAAAGTTTGGCTCCTGCAGAACAAAGGTGGCTCAAAGTCAACTTCAGAAGCACTTGCTGGCCACTTGAGAAACTTGGCAAGGTCTCCCTACCACTTGTCCTCTTCTGCTGAATTGCTCACTAAACTAGTGAGCAATTTTTTCTTTCTCTCCTCTCCTTAGTGCAATACCATTCAGCAAGAGGAACAACATTAGCCCCCAACAATAGGAGGCTTAAATCAGAATTTACTTGTAAGTATTGCATTTCAAGAAAAGTCAGGTCATTCTCCAGTGAAGACAGAGTGCCATTACATGAAAGCTTGGATAGTTTTTCAACTTCAGGTTGAGTTTTCGTATGACAAACCTGAGGCTGATAGCCTCTTTCACTGCACAAAATATATAGAATTGGCCATAAGTCTTTAAAGCCCTGATATATTCCAGTCCATTAGTTTTTACAGTTCAATTTATGTTGTATTACGAGGAGATGTGCTGAACTGCCCGAAAGTACAGATTTGCCAAACTATCCAAAAATAATCTGGAAAGCAAGAAAGTCAGGATACCAGCCAAATCATAAGCAGTATGGCCATTTTGCTACCACTTCAGCTGGTAATAAATTTTTTAAAGCACTGTTATACGTATCTAGATTAATTTGACTTTAAATCACACTTTCTGCTGAACATTTAAAGAACTATCAATTTAAAATGAAACATACACACAGACAACTGATACAGGTTCAGGTACCGCGTGAATAATGACAACACAGACATCTTCCTCTCTTTTAGCTTTGCACAACATACAATTAACCAAGCTATTACATTGCCACGCAGTAATCAAAAGTGATTAACTCTACCAGAAACACAGCCTCTAGATGAATTCTGCAATATGGAAGAGTTAGCTGGCAAAGACAGAAGTCTCAAGGAAGTAGAGCTAGTGAGAGAAGACGCAGCATCATTACCATCACAATATATCTTCCTACTGTAAAGGAGTGAAATACTGTTAAATTAAGCTTATCTTCTGCAAGTCGAACACATGTTGGGACTTTATATTTGCTTACTCTAAAATTTACATGACAATTTAAGTATTACCCAAATGCAGAGTCATCATAAAAGCAGCAGAGAGCCTGTCTGATCACTTACATATGAAACCATGGCAGGTAGTGAAGGTTTGAATTATTTCTGCTTCTCTTCTATGCAGTATCTGATAGAGAATTCTAGGCTCCAGGGCCATCACTGTGCTGCTTTTCAATTCATACATATTCATGGACAGACTCTCTGAGAGTCACTTCCCTAACTGACATCTGACAGTTCTCTGACTTCCAAAGTGCACAGCTATCCATAATCCCTCTTGAAAATGGGGCAGATGAAAAATAATATCAAGAATGTTTAACAAACATTGGGCTGGCTAACTAAGTACACAGTTAAGAGCATTCTATAGGTTTTTTACATAGCTAGGTTGTGATACACTGATGTTTTGCACTGCCACTAAAAACAAGCTGAGAGCAAGTTTGCGCTAACTAACCACAGTAAATCAAAAGTGAAGAGAACCTGCATAGAGAGATATGTTTGGAAATGTGCTCTGCAAGAATACTGAACACAAAACAACTACACCAGATTGTTATCTGAAGACAATTGTTTACTAAATACCTCCTCTTGGCCAGTATCATTTATGCCATTTTATAAGCAGTTTTAGCAATCCTGCTGCAGTGAGATGTTCAAATTCATTCAAATTTAGCCTCTTCAGGTCAAGAAAATGGACTTTTAACAAGTGGCAAATTAAAATGTCAAGAGCAATCATACAGACACTTGTTTACAAGACTGTTATTATTTTGTTTTACAGGTCCAAGAAGGTTTATCTTTCTCAGAAATTGCTGTGCTAACATTTTCACCATAAAGGAAAGGTACCAGATAACATCAACAGGTTTTTGACACCTCGACTTAAATTGCAAAATTCTTAGGCGAGGACAGAGTCCCTGACAATTCTCAAATCTTTCACACTCAATTATAATAAAGCAAAATGTTGTAAGCAAAGTGATAGATATCTGCATTTTTAAAAAGTGTATCTAATTGTCTGTCACAGAGGGGAGATGGGGAGATGACCTTCAAATCATGCTCCTTCTAACTGTCATTTTTACTGGGCTCTTTAACTGTATTCAAAGACTTTGCTTAGCATATTCATTTTCCATGAAAAAATAGGAAGTACCATAAGTACAAATCCCAATTCACAGGCACAAGATGAACACAGATTTCAGAAAATCCTGAAGAAAATTAGGCCAATAACATGTCCTATGTAATGTTTTACAGTAATTCACAGACTGTCAAAAGACCATATGCTGGCCCCTACTTATGTAGAGAACAATTTGCCCATCACTAGAATCCTTTGAAGTGGCATCCTTCTTCCCTTCAGATGTCATTGGTGGATGAGAGAAAGAAATTTCTCGATGGACTTAATCTGAAGTCTATTCCGATCAAAGGAAAGAATACCATTTGGGGTACACCGAGCACTGTATCAAGATCTTCATGCCCTTTTTTTCCTGAGGCACTAAATTATTGGAATAGGATGAGAAATGACAAATATCATACTTTCATAAGCAGAAGTATGTTAATGGGTAATGATTACATAAGACAAGCTTTATGCTACAGAAAAAAAGAATTACTCTGTTCTGTATCAGCTCATATTACAATGTTAATTAAAGAGATAGGTAACATCACTTCAATGGGATAACTTCCAGTAGTTAAGTGGTTAACAGCTTTTACTCACAGATTTGATTTTCCATCTTTTCTACACAGAGATAAAAAGCAATGGAATGTCTTGTTTTGATAGGGACTTTGGCTTGTGATGCTCATGTATATAAAGAAATTATTACACCCTTATTTTAGAGGAGGTAAATCAAAGAAACGCACTTTGCAATTGGCCATGTGAGAGGTAACGTTTATAGCACTATCTTAAAAACATACAAATGAGTCAGAAACTTTCATTAAAAACTCACTATATGGTAATCCATCCCTAGCAAGCAATCTATTTTTCTTCGAATTGACAGGTAAAAAGACCCTATGATTTCACTGCTGCTACTTGCCTTGGTAAGAGTAAGGAGCTATGCTGAAGATGGAAAACTTTCAGTGCAGTTTCTCTCCCTCCCTGCTGTTTGAATAATGCTAAACATTCACAAGAGAGGGCTGTTTTGTACTGTTCTGTTTTCTTTATTTCAAACCTATATATCCAAATCCTACAAGGGATGAGGTAGCCACTGAGATAACATGACAGGTCAGATAAAATATTTTCATATGGCTGAAGCCCATATTATTGCCTGTATTCTACTGTTTCTTCAGGAAATAAAATACAGAAAAATGCTACTGTGGCTTTTGATGAACATATTCTATTTCTTATTATATGAACTTTTAAAAGTTTATTGTAAACTGATGTTTTGTTTGTATTTTACAGCACTCAGCCTAACCAATCCATGATTAAGATTTCTAGGTACTACAGTAATACCTGTAACAGTGACTATGAGTACACTTAGATAAGAATTTTAAGCTCTCAAATGGTAGCTTCACAGATCTCTATTTTTCACTCAGGGATTTTCTAACATTTAAAATATTAATTAAGCTTTATAACATGTTTATTTAACTAATTCTGGAGATAGAAAAATTGAGACAGGGAGGTCAAACAACTCCATAGCAAAGTGAAATCCAAGTCTCAAAGCCCTTGCATTAATCATACAATCCCAAATACACTGTGTAACATTTAAAGGTATTACATTTAGTTCTGTCAAAGACAATTCAGGGACTAACACAGAATAAGCCACAAAACATCCTCTATGTCAATTCTTTCTTAAGGCCTCTTTAATTAGCAGGTCAGCAACATAATAAACTACAATGGCTCCCTTAGTATCCATCAAGCCAGTGTGTAGAGCAGATCGGGAAATTTTTTTCTTTTAAACAAAACCATGATTATGTTCTAATTCCAGGTACTAACATTTCTTTCAGATTTATTTGCTGAAAAGTAGGTCGAGATCTGGCATATAGTTTTCAAAGAGAAATCACAAGGTTGTATTATCGGGTTTGTAAATTGCCACTGACTTCACTTCAACAAAAGTGATGCTACAGTCTGTAATGAGAAGGGGAGATTACAGGCAGCTGTCACATTTTACCCACATACCTTTTCATCCCAGGCTCCATGAGGAAAACACACACCTTCCTATATGAGATCAACTGCTGGAACAAAAAGCCTGATTATGCAAGGGGGCCGAGTGCCTCACCTACCTCTGAAGTCGGAGGGGGCTGAGACACTCAGCACCTTGCAAGATTGAGCCCAAAGGCATTATCAAGTCAAGATTTCAGGAAAAAACAGTTCCAGCTCTCAGACTTATTGAGGAATTGCATTCTCGTATTTAAACAGTGAAGAACCTTGGGGAGACTGAATTTCTGCTGTTACAATGCCTGCTGAGGAGGTCTGAATGACATCAATTAAGAAGAAACTTGGCAGGACGTAATCTGTTAATTTTATGCCATTTACATCCATTCTCTTAGCAATGCCAACTGGCAGCATTTGAACTGTTTAAGTTCTCTTTTTCTCCTTCTGTCTCTGCTGCACAGGATTGCAAAAGCTTAAGTTGTAAAAGGAAGCCTCGGCAGCCATTGTCACTCCAGGCTTCAGTGGGTCTTTTCCTATGCCAAAAAATGTCACTGGCATCACTGTTATTAACTCTCAGGAGCACACTATTATTCCCAGTACATCTGTTATTGCCAGGATTACTGCGTGCTTGTATGCTAGCTTTTTTCCCTTCTTTATACCTCAGGAACCTCCATACCCCATGGGTGCATCTGCCTCTATGTATTTATCTCTGCCCTCAAAGATCTTCTGTTGCAGCACATAGTAGAACTGCTAAAAAACATGCTAAAAACCCACAACATCGCAGCCCAGGAAAAAAAAGGGAGGGTAGATATAATTTCAATGAATCAAACTCCTTAAGGAGATTGGTACAACATCATTTGGCTTCATTTGCATTTTCTAGCTATTTCTGGCTGCTATGAGAAAAGCTGCTTCAGGTATACTTGCAGATAGAACTAAATAACAACCATAAATACAATAAAAACCTGGGAAAATGTTTCTACGACAGTCATGGTCTGCCTAATATTGGAGCAAAATACCACATCATACCTGCAAATTATTACTGGTATTCACCAGTCTGAAAAAGTGTTTCATGGGATCATTCTCCAGCCTCCCCTGGTACTCACAGTGGAAATGGCTGCTACTACCCTGGGCACACAGTCAGGCTGATAAACTCTGACCCAATAGGCCACAGTTTCCATGGGTATAAATCCAGATTTAAGTTTAAAAACACCCTTTCACTAATCTGATAGCTCCTTTTTTCTGCCTGTAACAGCTAAAAGATAAACTAAGATACAAATATATATGGTTTTAAAAACTCTACAAAATAAGTTTGTATTTCCTCCTTTACCATTGTTATTTCTCAAGATTGTTCATTATTTACTACTTGGGTATTTCTCATTCTTCATCTTAGTTCTTTCCTTTTCCTACCTTTTACTTCCCATCTCTCCATAATTTCTCTGTTTTCCCCTTTCCTCATTCCATAAGGTTCTCTTTTCTTTTCTTGCCCTGTTCTCCATTCCTAATTTCCCTTCACATGCTCCTTAACTGATCGTCTCTCATCCTTCCTGCAACCGCATATACTCAGTTGTCCCTCCTTCCCCTTCATGGCCACTAATCAAAGGCACCAGAAATTCTTAAATTGCACCAGACATTCTCAAACCATTTATGCAAACATTACATTTCCTATTTTGACTCCAAACCTCTCATTGTTTTCCTCTTTCTCTTCCTCAAGTAAAAAGATACTCCCTTCCCTGTTATTATTACTACCTTCTTTATCCATTCACATTTCTCCATTCAGATAAATTAATCTGTACTAGACCAAAGCCCTTAAACTATTTAGATTTTGAAACAGGTAAGATGGATTTTGAAGGGAAAGATTTACTACTGTGCCAGTCACTGTCTTGAACCTATTGAGGCTTCATCCAAAGTAAAATTTAGGAAATGGGTTTTTGCTTCAGAATTTGCAGTCTGTTAGGGCTTTCTTTTCAGTGAGGAGGCTTTGAGAGTCTAAACCCACTTCTTGGTGAATAAAAGATAAACATGCCACTGAGTCCTTCTGATGCCACTGGAGACACCAGGTGTTTGTCCATTTATTGTTGAGTGTTCATTTAGGCCACGTACTTCTCTGAAATATTGGCTGGAAATAGTCCAGTTGCTTAAATGTAGGCATTGCTTAAATTCTTGTACTTCTAATGTGGGAAATAAAATGGGTGCTACTCACTACAGAGGGTAGGTAGAATAAAATAGCCTCCTATTGGGCTTAGAGTATCTGAAAGTCTCTGGTGGACATCACTGCAAGCAGTTGTCATGAAGGCTGTTACAGTGAAAGAAGAGATACTGGGGTTAATATCAGAGAAGCTTTTATGTTGACCTTGTATCAAAAAAACATTGTCCTGTGTGATAGAGGGTTTAATACTTGCACTGAAAAAAGGGTTAAAATATCCCAGGCTCAGTTTTAAAATATTCAATATACACATTATTTTCAGTTACACACAGGATTCTTGTTACAGTTAATTCTGAGCCAAATATAAGCACCAGGAAATTAAAAGCAGGAATATCCGGACAATGTAGCATTTGGCTTTACTGCAGATTGCAATGGTTTCGGTTGACATAATTTCTGCTGCAATCTACTCCTTAGCAGCAAGCACATTCAATAGAATCATAGAATCATTTAGGTTGGAAAAGACCTTTAAGATCATCAAAGTCCAACCACTAACCTAACACTGCCAAGTCCACCACTAAGCCATGTCCCTAAGCACCACATCTACATGTCTTGTAAATACCTCCAGGGATGGTGACTCAACCACTTCCCTGGGCAGCCTGTTCCAGTGCTTGATAACTCTTTCAGTGAAGACATTTTTCCCTAATATCCAATCTAAACCTCCCCTGGCGCAAATTGAGGCCGTTTCCTCTCGTCCTATCACTTGTTACTTGGGAGAAGAGACTGACATCCATCTCGCTACAACCTCCTTTCAGGTAGTTGTAGAGAGCAATAAGGTCTCCCCTCAGCCTCCTTTTCTCCAGACTAAACCACCCCAGTTCCCTCAGGTGCTCCTCATAAGACTTGTGCTCTAGAGCCTTCACCAGCTTTGTTGTTCTTCTTTGGTCACACTCCAGCACCTCAATGTCTTTCCTGTAGTGAGGGGCCCAAAACTGAACACAGTATTCAAGGTGCAGCCTCACCAGTACCAAGTACAGGGGGAAAATCACTTCCCTAGTCCTGCTGGCCACACTATCTCTGATACAAGCCAGGATGCTATTGGCCTTCTTGGCCACCTGGGCACACTGCTGGCTCACATTCAGGCAGCCGTCAACCATACCCCCAGGTCCTTTTCTGCCGGGCAGCTTTCCAGGCACTTTTCCTCCAGCCTGTAGCGTTACATGGGGTTGTTGTGACCCAAGCACAGGACCCGGCACTGAGCCTTGTTGAACCTCATACAACTGGCCTCAGCCCATCGATCCAGCCTGTCCAGATCCCTCTGCAGAGCCTTCCTTCCCTCAAGCAGATCAACACTCCCGCCCAACTTGGTGTCATCTGCAAACTTACTGAGGGTGCACTCGATCCCCTCGTCCAGATCATTGCTAAAGATATTAAACAGAACTGGCCCCAACACTGAGCCCTGGGGAACACCACTTGTGACCGGCCGCCAACTGGCTTTAACTCCATTCACCACCACTCTCTGGGCTCAGCCATCCAGCCAGTTTTTTACCCAGCAAAGAGTACACGCATCCAAGCCACGAGCAGGCAGTTTCTCCAGGAGAATGCTGTGGGAAATGGTGTCAAAGGCTTTACTAAAGTCTAGGTAGACAACATCCACAGCCTTTCCCTCATCCACTAAGCGGGTCACCTTGTCATAGGAGATCAGGTTAGTCAAGCAGGACATGCCTTTCATAAACCCATGCTGACTCGTCCTGATCACCTGGTTGTCCTGTATGTGCCACGTGATGGCACTAAAGATGATCTGCTCCATAACCTTCCCTGGCACCGAGGTCAGACTGACAGGCCTGTAGTTCCCTGGATCCTCCTTCCAGCCCTTCTTGTAGATGGGCATCACATTTGCTAACTTCCAGTCAACTGGAACCTCCCCAGTTAGCCAGGACTGCTGATAAATGATTGAAAGCGCAAGAGCCAAGGGAAAAGAAAGAACAAGGAAGCCAAATATGTTCGGTGGCCAAGTAAGAAACTGTTACTGAGAGCAGATCAGAGGAGCCTGTCATCATTCTCATCTCCCATGCATTTCCTTTGGAGAAGAACGCAGGAAACGCATAGCAACAATTTGCCTGCTCCCACCACCCCCCTGCACACACATGCCCACACACTCTCAGATCTGGAAGCTCAGAGCTCTCACTAGGATTTCCAGTGGCTGAACTTCCCTCCTTTGTGCCAGAAGCAAGAAGTGTCTCACAGAGATAAAAAGGTGTGTTTTACTGCTCAGAAAATTGAGAAACATTCAAGTCTTGTTTTACTGTTCCTATAATGACAAATTACATGTTAACTTCTAGAAGGCTAAATTTTATACAGTTCTGTTTCATGCAGACAACGTGTTTGAAAAGCTGTCAAAATGCATCAGTAACTTACCATTATCTACCCTGCAGGAAGTATCAAGGTACTCAGAGAAGCTAGCATTGTAATATAAGATAACTTTCAGGTGAGTTAGGGAGGAAAAAATGGCTATTAGGACACCATATTTATAGCATAAACCCTTAATAATTCAACAGAAAGCTTCAGCACGAAGCAGAATTTAATCTGCAGTTTGTAGGACAGAGACCCATCACTTAAAAATTCATCTAGCTCAATTTTACTAACTAACCATCTTTTGTCATCAATTCTGGCAAATACAGATTCATTTTCCCAAACATGAGAATTTAAATCTAGACACATCCTGACTTTTATTTAAGGGAGTGTCTCAAACAAGGATTCACTTTAGAGTCAATAAAACCATAGTGTTAATCCAATTTCACAGATGCAGCCGACCAATTTATTACTCCAGGGAAAAGTATTTTTTCCAACCTAATGATGAACTAAATAAGCAGCAATCTCAATTGCCCATGATCAAAAATGTTTAGCCCTAGTAGCTAATTAGTAATATTTACTTGCAATGTCACAAGAGTATATCATGAGGTTGTTAAAACTTATTAATTTTTTTTTTTTTTTAAGGTAAAAGTCATCAAGTATCAGAATAGTCTCCACATTTTCATGACTTTGACTACAGAAAGAGGTGCATGTGAAGTAGCAAATGGACTGTAAACATTTCTTAAGCAGTTACATAAATATTTAGACTGCTCCTGGACACACAACACTTGCAGGCAGGGGTTACAGGGGTTAGGACTGGTAGAAGTCCCATGAACTTCAACACTATTATGCATTAACTCACATACTTTGCAGCAGTATCATCATCACCACCACCACAGTGGTATTTCCGAAACACAAAATACAATATTTTTTTTAAAGAATGTATAAGGTAAAAATCAGTATTCTTTGTCATAATTAAGCCTTCCGGTTTTTACTGACAGGAAGTTTTCCATCAGCCCCCTCTGAAACATATTTGCACTTTTCCATCCCCAGTCTGTGCTCCCTCAGTCCCTGTTAATGCAACAGTTCCCTCAGAAACTAAATAAATGACATCACTCAAGACAGTTTGTTCAGGTAATTTCATAAGATTATCACAGAAGTTTCCTGTTACTGCAGGTAGGTAACAGTGGAACAATAAGCGAAATGAACCATCAGGGAACTTCTCTTGTATAAAGCAAACAGATTGTAGGTTTTGTTAACCAAGACTTTCCTAAATAGGGTAACTGAAGACACAGCTACTCTGACATGCATCAAGGAATTGTCTCTCTCTCTTTTTTTTTTTCCATTAAATCAATGTCTTACACAGTGATTTTTTTTTCCCAATTTATCCCTATGATCTAGAACCAAAGATCTCAATTACAGTCTGAAGAAAAAGGAAAGAAAGATACTGCTGCTGTGTTTATTGCTGGCATATAAAACAGTAAGACTCAAAACCTAGTGAAAATATTCTGTTCTATATTACAGACCAGATTTCCTGCAAGAAAAAGCGATCCAGTGTCTCTGTTCAGATTAACTGTTTAATATTCTGTTGGGAATATATCACAGAGATATCCAGACAGAAAGAACTGCATTTCAGCAAGCTTAAATACAAAACAGTCATTTCTCTGCTTCAATACTGGAGTGCAAGTTGTGATACAACGTTTCTACCAGTGTTTTTAGTCATTAAGTGTCTTCTTATGCAGCTTTTATAGAGCTTTCTACTGACATGAAGAATACGTTACATAAACTACTTTGTTGGGGTGGGAGGGAGATGGCATACTAGTAACTTTATGAAGAAGCCTGCAACATTTCTGTGAAAAGGCAGAATATCTCATAGCTACAGCAATGGTTCATTTTGATTCTTCTGTAAAAGCTATCAGTCAACAGCCAGTAGAGCTTGTTAAATGTATGACTAAGATTTCACTACCACCAAAAATACCAGTCTCCTCAGCTGATGAATTACCCCTGGCAATTTGTAGATACATTTAGAGGAAGTTTGCTACTACCATTTTTTGTGCCAAATGTATTTTGTCTCTTACCAAATAGAAACTGAACACCCCATCCAATATTTCTTACCAGTCAAGTCTTTCATTATGCATAGCACTCCTTTGGGACTCCATACTTCTTGTAATCCTGAAAGAAACAAATGTTGAATAGATTATATCATCGGGCTGAGTTTTGATACTACTTCAGATGAGCTGATAATCCTGAAAGAATATATTTGCTAGATTAATTCCCTGTAAAGTTTGTGGGCTACTCTTTACTACAACAATATTCCTAGTTGTAACACATGTGGACATGACACTATCAACACTAGCTGCTTGTGTGATCATAGACCTCACTGATACTCTAATGTGTGCTATTTGAATGCAGACAAACATTGGCTACTTTAATTTTAATGCATCTTTTAACAAACATTCAAAATGTAGAAATTCAACATTTATCTAGAGATACATCGTGCTGTCCTTTTCTATTTAACTGAGCAAAAGGGTACTAAGGCTTCCATTACAAGGATTTAAGCCAGAAAAACATCATTCTTCCTTAAAAGTTGAAGTCTTGGGTTTTATAGTTGGTGTCTGACCTTGTAAACATATGTTTTGTACTTGCCAATAACAACCCAAAGTTTTGTCCCTGTGATTAACTGCACAGTTGATTCATAACACTGAGCCAGCTCATTAAACTGGCCCAAAGCTAAACATTTGAAACAGCCTAATCAAACGTCTATAAATTATACCTGCAGTTAATTGTGGATGTAAATCTGGATCACCAAAATTGGAAGCCAGATCTTATACACAGCCCTACAAACCAGAGCCACTCCCATGTCTGCATGGAAATCAAGAGCCCTCCCAGCAGAAAGGGAGGCAGCTCTGGTGTAAACAAACATCCCAGAGTAAAGCGAGCAATTACTGTTTTCATACAGAATCCGATTCCAGTAGGAAACAGAAAAATTTTGCTCTGAATATTTAATTCACTTACTTCGTTTAGAGTGCATTTTAAGTGCTTATATTTTTAGCAGCAACATGTTTTTATTAAATATCTGTTTTCTGCTTTAAGCTTGTATTTGTTTTATTTGGGTTTTTTTTTCCACCTTTTACTTTTCAGAGACACTGGTGCATGGTTTTAGAAAACTGAGCTGGTCTCAATAATTATCCCCACCATTCTTGCCCCTTTGTTTTTTCTCCCACTGAAATTCAAAGACATGTTCTTTTTTTTTTAAACATAAATTTAAAAGCAAGCTACTATACAGTAAGTAAAACCAAATACATTACTATTTTTTAAAATAAGGATTTATGAAATTCCTCCAGAAGATATTAACTATATCTGCCAAGTGACATATTTTTAATTGTTGGTATGTGTAGAGACACAGAGTTTAATTGATATGTGAAATGATAAAAATCAATAAATTTTAGGATTCAATGAAGAAAAAAGAATGGAGTGGTTATACTGGCTTGTAGAAGGTTACAGCACTATGACACAGCAATATATGCTGAAAATGAATACGTATAAAGAAGCAAAGAAACATTCCTTTGATTCACACTCAATTCACTTCAGCTTTGTGAAACCACTTAGGGATTGATTTCCAACACTGGATTATGACTCTGCCAAATCTCCCTGTAGGCACTAGCGCACCAGGTGAGGAGCAGAAACTGCTTAAAGAGCTGCAGGAGCATCTTCACTTTGGAACTTCAGGAATTAAACGTTGTGGCCACGGAGGTGAGAACTGCACGTTCCCAGTGCAAGGAACAGTGCTTAACTGCCCTGCTTCACATACATTGTACGGCACTACGTCCTGACTCCAGATTACTCGACCGACTAGCCTTTCTTAGCTACCTTTGATGAGTTACCAGGCGACAGCCAAGGCACTGCTGTTCTTAATCCCTATTTTCCCAAAAATAGGTGGGGAAAAACATTGACCCAGCAGTCAAAAACTACAAGTCACCATCTTACCTGTAACATAGTTTAAAGAAGATTTTGAGCATTGAAAGAGTATTGAAAAAAAAAAATCAAGTATCAAGAAGAAAGCAAATTAAGTTAGAAATAAATACCATTAAATTGATAACCACAAGAAAAACTCAACTAACAACTCCACTGTTATTATTAATAGGATGGAGTAGTGTTCTCAAAAGATGAGAGAATCTCAGGTCTGTAAACTAATAGTAGCACTTCCTAGGTATTTAGCAATGCTGAAACACCCTAACTTCCCAGTACTATGGAAAAATACAGCAACAGCGGTGTTTACTTCAAATTCTGAAATAAAGCTTTTAAGAGATCCTATTTCCTGATACGTATCTTCGGGGGGGGGGGGGGAACGACACGACACACGACCCAAAACCAAAACCACCAAAATGAAAAGAGCTAAAAAGGTACACATAGGTGATAGCAAGAAGAACCTAAAGCTGAACAGACAAACTCTTATTCACAGCACTCTGATGTTCTTGCGGTAAAAGGATGAGTCCTATTAAAACGGAACATCAGCATCAAAGAGAACGAGTAGAGGTTATAAGAGGAACATAGAAAAAAGCAATGCATCTCAAAAGGATTCCTGCCAAGGAGATGCCAGCTGTCTCCACTGCATTTACTGTCCCACAGTTTAATAAAAATACATGGAAATTCTTATTTTGCAAAGAATGACGTTGTAATTAGGTGATTCTATCATATGATGCTTTTTCTTACAACACTGCAAATTAGAAATGTCACATTCCTACAGCTAAGGAGACAGAGAGAGAGAGAGAATTACAGATTCATGGAAAGATGGAGTACTGCTATTTTCATTCAGAGCTCATAAAACCTTATTTCTTCCCTCTTCAGTAACTGTTTTCACTGTTAGATAAACAAGGTAAACTGTGTGGAGTATCTGCCTCATCCTGTATTCCTTATACAACCAAGACTCCCATCAGCTTCTGTAAATCCTTGACCCTTGCAGGGCAAACACACAACCAGAGTGTCAAGGGCAGAACTGTAGCTATCTGACAATCATACCAGGATGATCAAATAGATATTAACCAAGGAGTGGAAAGAAAAACAAAACAAACAAACAAAAATCACAACAATTTAGGCTCATGGTCAAAATGGGCAATAAAATTGATAGGTTAAAAAAAAAGAAAAACAAAATTAAAATAGTTTCCCCCCCAGTTGCTTCTTTAACATGTTATTTTCCATACAGTACACACACAACACGAACAACTCCCTTTCTAATTAAGATGTTGTATTTCCTCTGTCTGACTAATGAGTATCTGATCTGCACATATTATAAAGGTCTGCATCGGAGTGAAACACCAGATTGCTCCCGTGCCTGCGAATCAGACTGTGCTGGCTAGGGAGTGTTACAGTGGTGTTAGGCAAAATTTCCGTGTTCAGCCATCGGAGTGAGGACATTATGCAGAGGCAGGCAGGAGTCTTTGTCACTTTCTACTTTTACAAAGCAATGTAATTTTGAGAAGCAAGAATATTCTCTCAAATAGAGTTGAATAGTAAGAAGAATGAGACACTGCCTTAGAATGTCAATCCCAGAATAATTGCAGTAGCTAAAACATTGCACAGATTCAAACAACAAAAAACCCCACCATGTTTTCCCTTGTCCACCTATTGCGAAGAATGAGTAAATGACGAAATGAGAAAAAGACTGGTTTAAGCCCCAAGAGTGTCACCTGGTTAAACAGCTCAGTCATTGCTCTATGCTCAGCTGTGCCATGTCACACTGTCCTTGGAGCAGAAGGCTGAGTGGGAAGTTTGCCTTCCAAGGGACAGAAATACGCTAACTCATTGTTATATTTCCCCTCCACACAGTCTAACAAAAGGTCCTCTTTGCCCTGACACTTGGCTCCCTGACTACCTCCTCGGCTATACAAGTAAATTTACAGTTGCAAACCCACAGTGATTAATATCTTTCATTTCGCTCTGATTTTTAGCACCCTTAAGCATGCCTTTTGCTAGTTGGCTGACCACATTACTACCCAGTAGAAGTTGTACATCCAGGTAAAAGGACCATAAAATATACTGCTGCTTGTAAATCACAGTTGTACACATGGATCCCTAACCATTTTTTTTTGTCTGCAATGTACTAAGGCTTTCAGGATTACATTGTTTGTAGTATGGACCAAACTCTAAGAGAGGGCAAGTATTCACAAGCCCACCATTTTCACAGCTGCAACAGCTAGCCAGATAATCAAAAATAACTGGGAAACTAGTGATGCAAAATGAACAGGCCTCTGTATAGTGTGAAAGTAAGCCATATTCTTTCCAAGGGATTTTCTTTAGCCTTATTCCCAAGTAGAGGTCCCAGCATCACTGCCCAGGGGCTGGATACCAGTCCCCATTTTTGCATAGGATGTTTTCAGCCATATCAGCAGCAGCCTTATCTTAAAAAGGCTAAAGCTACGCTTCCTTGTTGACTGTGAGGAGCAAACCAGTTTCAAAGGGCATATGTATTTCTCTCTGGCTGCACAGGATGCTATACTGGACTCTCCTGCACATGTGCATACTGTTCAACCCTCTGCTAATTGCCACAAATAACAAGCACTCAAGCGTGACCATCTAGTGCATTCAGCTGTTCATCAGAAAAAGCCTAAGAAAAGGGAGCGGATCCAGAGAACAAAGAACGGGCTCCAGGCCACAGGCAGTGTTACGGGCTCCAGATACTGCCAGGCAGAAGTTGGCCTCCCTTCTTCTGGAAATACTGTTGTCCCTCACACATGCTGCCTTTGAGATTTCAAAAGCAACAGAGAGCACAGAATAGGGACAGCCCTTGGGGCAAAAGGGGAGGGGGAAGGGATCGGGGACATCGAGGAAGCGGAGCAGAGCAAGAGCAGTTACTTTCTTCTGAGCATAAACTCTGCTTTTTATATCCCATCCACTGGGCGGAGTGATGAATTGCATTTAAAACACAAAGCCATTTTCCTTCCTCGTGCATAGCCTTTTACCTTTGAATTCACCAACCTCTTTTTTGGAAATGCAACCCCGTCCCAGCAGTTTGGAGGTCTCAATACAAGTATGTGTTTGTCTGTACGCAATCCATTGCACTGACAATTCCACACCAGACTACAGTTCCAGTCAGCACAGAAAGTCTTGAACAACACAATGAACAGAGAACAGCCTCCTAACACAGCTTTTAAAACCAACTTTCACGTTTTTTACTCCAGCGTAACAATTTGGGAAATCTGCTTACACAGAACTTGATGGCCTCACTGCACTGCCTCCAAAAACCATGGAAGAGTTGAACAGGTCACATATATCCAGACCAGGGACAATGGAAGGTCACTATGTATTGATGACTCCTATTCAAATAGATGCTCACATAAGGCAGCACTCTTAAATTAGAGCGCAATGTGTTTCTGTGGAAGCCTAGGTCTCTTAGCCATGTTAAAATACATTCCATAACAAGTGAACGGTAAATCTCAGGGATCCGGAGATGGGTAATATGAATGACTGCTCATAAGCTGTTTGGGGTGTCTGAGCAAGTACTTCAGCATTGAGTTGCGATACAAATTATGCCTGGATGCTTCAGCTCTCATGTATGTGGACTGCAGCCGTGGCCAGAAGGTGTCATATCTATTGAGCACATGCAGTCAGTCCAAAATGCCCTAGATATGTCAAAGTTAATTCATCTACACATGTACTATACACAAGCCCAGGCTTTGAGACATCTAGGCTTGCTCCAGCCAGATAAAATTTGGTGTCCAAAAGTCCCAGTCATATGTGACTGATCTCAAATCTCTCCAGACCAGGACTCCAGGCAGCGAAAAAGAAGCAGGTCAAGAAAATCAGACAGAGGGCAGTCCTGGCTTCTGCAGCTGGGGTCAAGTCCAGCAGAACCACCACAAACAAAGCCTTCGCTGCAGCCAACTCAGGCCAAGGGATGATTGAAAGCACATAAGATCAGGGTTTGGGGATCTGGATACAGCACAGGAAGCACAATTCAACTGTGAAAGCTCCGCCGGGGTTGTGTAACAAACCTGCCAACTGCAAGACTGAGTACCTGCACATGAAGACACACTCCAGAGAGCAACCACAAGGCCTCACCTCTGCTAACTTGCTTGACCATGTTATATTGCTGCCTGATTCAGCTCTTCCTCCTTTCTGAAGCCACAAAAATCCTCCCTTCCCTCTCCTTTTGGTCTCCTTTGTTTCTCCCCGCAAATGTCTGTCATGGGTTCTTTCCAGATGTTACTGACTTCTTTCTGGAAAGATCAGGAGGTCCATCCACACACTTGTCTTCAGAAAAGAGAAACTTGCTTTTCTATTTTCTTGTATTAAACATTTTTCCACTTTGTCTGGGGACCTCCAGGCAGGCATTAGTCATACAAGTACAAAGTATTCCCAAATGCAACCGAAATCAATGGGGTAGCAACAAGGTCTCCCTCAGTAGATTTCTATGCCAGCGGTATCAAATAAATACCATACCTGCCTGGCCTATTAATAACCTTTTAACTCCATACTCTCTTCAGTTTATTCTGAAGTTTACCATTGTTTTCCCCTGACTCTCCCCTGTTTTACCCTGTTTTCAGCTGACTCTCCCCGATGTATTTTGAGGAGATCACTGAACTGCAGCAGCACCTGCCTTCCAGGCTCAGGAAGCCCCCGGGGTCGCCTGCGCAGCTGCTCTAGCTCCTCCACACTAACACAGAAGCTGCACTATGGGTGTGAGGATCTTACACGCAAACCCCAGCGGCATCTGGAGCTCCAGATCAATGGGTAAGAGCAGCTTTGTGTCTAAAAGGAATATGGATTCTTTCTTGCAATGGGTTTTCTCATCATGTTTGTGTTAGGCTACTAAGTAAAACAGAGCAAGCTAGTTTCTTCTCTCTGCCACAGTCTCCAGATTGATCTGTCCTAGAAAACTGTAGTAGAGGCAGTCATTTTTAATCTGGTGAATAAGAAGGAGAAGTAGCAATTATGTCCATGAAAAGTTAACATGGTACAGACAAACCCAGTCTCCCAAGCAAAAAGGTATAAGGTGGTGCCATGGCTCCTGCAAATTTTTCTCTCACTTCAAGTTTTAAGTGTTGGGGTTTTTTTCCGATCTGTCTTAAAAGATATCAAGATATTTGGCTACATCCTTAGTGGATATGAAAAAAGGAATAGGTAAAAGAATAAAACAATTTCAGAAGAGACATGCAGGAGGAGCGTACACGTGACCAGACCTGACAAAGCCCAGAGAAGAGTCATCTCAGCCCTATCATTTTTCCAGTTGCTTAAAATAGCAAATATACTGTTTAACATAGCTGAATTTAATTTCTTGTTTTCTCTTCCTTTCATGGAAAGAAGAAAGGTGTCAGCAAAGAAAACCTGAGGCATAGAATCCAGTTGTACACACAGCTACTCTGCTTTTAAACTTTTTAATCGAGACTTTCTCCCGTAACACTCCTACAGTTAGATGAAGAGACTGGTCCAAAAGGGCACAACACAGTTTAATTGCCTGACCCAGGGCCAGCTGACCTTTCATCAGCCAATTGCTTGGCCAGCCAATGTTTTTTTGGCATCAAAAAAGAGTGATAGTACTGAACTATATTTAGTCACATTACATTCTCTCACCTATACATTGTGTTGGGCCATTGAAGGGCAGAATAATATAGTCCTGATGCCACAAAATCCTCCAGCATATTTCCTCCCTTGGAATGGAGAATTGCAGTGAATAGCAATGAGGTTCTTATAAAGAAGATATTCCCTTTCTGTAAAGTACACAAAATCAGAAAGGACCGTATTATTTTTTTTTCTTCTTCTCTGAAAATTATTTATAAGAATAGATTTACAAGAACAAACCCAAGTTTGCTCTAGAACGGAATATTTCAACCCATGTTCAAGGTAGTATTCACTATGACTTAATAATTTAAGTGCATTCAACACTCTGCTTGAAATCAAAATAAAGAAAAAGCATGTGAAATATGCTTAGAACTACTTGTATTTCCCTTATTAACAGCATATTTTCCATGCCTTATTTATCCTTTCTGCTGGCATATCTGCTGCAGACTTTGAATCAAAGTAAAGCTATGTTCTTTTTATTGCCAATTTTGACTAGATCCCTGATAATAAACCATTAAAATGACAAGCACAAATATAAAACAAATGGAATCATTGATGCTTATGTATCACAGTTCTTGAATATAATAAGCACATCTCTCCCCTTTCTCTTGTCTTACATCTGAAGAGGATTTTTTATTTTTTAACATAAGTCATAATTCAAAATTATCCTACTTAGGTATCAAATCACGTCTACAGCTAACTCTTTTTGGAGTTTCATACTACATTTCATACAAAATTAAGTGAAGGCAAAACCGGTGCTCATTTGTGTAAATGTTCATACTATTTCTCTGTTATAGACTACTTTAAATTACTCTAAGCTTAATGAAATTTAACACAGAAAATATTTCCTGTAAGAAATTAAATGGCCAGCAAAATTGTCAATTATCAATATGATTTATTGGTCAATTCGAGGGGATGCTTCTACATGGATCTGTGTTCCCTTGAGTCTGTGGTAGGCTTTATTTTAGCCTTGTAACCTCTACAGCTTCCACACCCAGGGCTCCACACCCATGTTTGCTTCTTCCAAATTTTGACCACATTATTGAGGTTGCTGCCTCAAATCTCTTGCATCAAGCCAAGAGAAACATTCAGTACATTTTATTGGAAGTTACCTGACTGCAGATAAAGGAGTGAGATAGCTCAAACTGATCTCACAACTGAGCTGACAGCACTAGCCTTGCTGGAGCAATACATTATGTCTACACCCACCTAAGTGTCTGTAAGCTTTCTAACCACTATGACTTTCATTCAGCTGTCTTAGAGAGACTGGAACTCAAGACCACCAAAATGCAAACCTCAGGATAATTCAGGATTCAGCAATTACTGCTCTTTGAGAGCAGTCCTTGGGAATCATCCCTGATATGGCAGGTCAATTCAATTGCATGGAAAATGTGGGGTTTCCACAGAATTATGCCCATTAATGCTGATATCCAGTGCACTGCAGACATCTTACCAAGCCAAGCCTTTGTTTGCTGTTCTTAGAAACACACCCTACAAGATGACTTCCAGCTATGAAGAAACAGCTTTATTTAAAAAAAAAAAACAAAAACAAAAAAACCCACCAAAACCCTACACCTTAAACAAGAGTTCATGAATTAAACAAGAACCTAAATTGATTTGCTTTGAAAATTCATAGTGTCTACCCTCGTACTGCTCAAGAAATTTGGGCCCAATTCTCAGCACCATAAAGAAATTCATACCAAGTAACTTTTAATTAGCTGGGAGGTTTCAAATGTAGGACCTACACGTGGAGTAGCAAAGAGTATGGGACATGCACATACATTTTAAAATTTGCACACCTGGATGTTGTGGTTTAACCCCAGCCAGCAACTAAGCACCACACAGCCGCTTCCCCCTCCCAGTAGGATGGGGAGGAGGAAAAAAAAGGTAAAACTCGTGGGCTGAGATAAGAACAGTTTAATAATGAAAGTAAAATAAAATATACTACTAACTAAGAATAATAATAATAACAACAGTAGTAATGAAAAGGAATATAACAGAGAGAAATAAAACCCAAGAAAAGACCAGTGATGCACAATGCAGTTGCTGACCACTCGCTGACCAATGCCCGAGCAGCGATCTGCCCCTCCCAGCCAACTCCCCCCCATTTATATACTGGGCATGATGTTCCGTGGTATGGAATACCCCTTTGGCTAGTTGGGGTCAGCTGCCCCGGCTCTGCTCCCTCCCAGCTGCTTGCACACCTGCTTGCTCGCAGAGCATGGGAAACTGAAAAATCCCTAACTTAGGGTAAGTTAGGGTATTTAGCAACAACTAAAACATCAGTGTGTTATCAACATTATTCTCACACTAAATCCAAAACACAGCTACTAAGAAGAAAATTAACCCTATCCCAGCCGAAACCAGGACACTGGCATACATGTAATGCATTTGTTTCTCTCAAAGCAAAATCACGGAAGTTAAACAACATTCCTGATTTCTGAAATTTCTTTGCAGAGAGATCATATTTCCAGAACCTTCTAGTAATAATCTACAGCTTGTAATTTTGTTTTAAATTTGCTGTAGCTTCCAATCCCCACTTAAAGTCCTGGAAACATTTGTTCCTCATTTCTGCTTGGTCATTTGGCAACCTTTACAGTTATTTTTCTTGACAAAATAAACAAAACCACTCAACTAGATTCAACTCAAGCTGTCTTCAGTCCAAGGCACTACAGCAGCATAACCTTGGGGATGCTTTCCACTCGGCAGTAACAGCTCCTATTACAGCTCTAGCAAAAAGGCACACAAAACTTTGTGACTGTTGTATCAAAGCTGCTTCAGCAGACCCATCCCATACTCCTGAACTCCACATCAGGACTTGGTGGTCAGCAGTAGCCCTAAGTCTGGCACTGGCTGGGGGCTTCCAGATGATCAACATTTCAAACATAAGCTTTTGCTTTTAACTATATGAATCCCCAAACCCTGGCAGAGGTATAATTATACAAAGGCAGAATTAGTAAACAAAGGCAGAATTAGTAAACATTTTAACAGTTCAAAGGATACCTAAAAATGGCTCTGTCTTTACCCCATCACATTTCAGTGTGCACTGGACAAGTCAAAAAGCCCTTCTGGGTAAAAGCCAATGACTCCAGCTGCGGACCTCTGGAATAGACTGACCAGTCTGAAAACAAGACAAAAGAAACGTCAACTGTCTACTGCTTAAAATAAAAATTAGAAAAACAAGTTGGCATGTTTGAAGCAAAAAACTTACCACGTATAAAAAGTGAATTAAAATACCCTGTTCAGAGTTCTAGAAGACACATACATCTATCGCTCCTGTTAATTAAAATCTGTTTGGGCCTATTCCTACTGTCCCTAAAGCCAATGGAAAGACACCCTCCAACCTGACTTCTGGCCTATACATTAGAAAGAAATTAGGTTTAACATGTTCTTGCCCCTTGAAAATATGTATTATCTTCCACTTAACAAGCTTTGAGTTAAAGTCTACCTTCCTGTTACACATCATTCATCTGTGGGAAAGTCTTGTCAGCATTACCAAAACTTATTTCAGAGAACAATCACATTTTATAATCCAAAATAGCTCATCATCTTAAAAATACAGAGAGCTTAGAGAGTCACACATCCATCTTCCAGCAGCCAACAAGCCAGGGACACCATGAAGATACACTTAAGGTTAAATGAAGATCTTGGAAGATGGTGGAGACAACAGCCTGAAAACTATACTTTAAGTTCTCAGGATTTTTTAACCAGCTATGTTTTTAACAACAAATTCTGAATTCCCTTAAACTGGGATGCCCTTTGCCTCATTTGCTCTTTTCCTTCTGAACTTTCAGAGCTTGCATCCTCCAGCTCTTCTCCACAGCCACAGAAACAAACAAATCTTAAATGTTACACAAGCTCAGAGTGCACAGCACTGCAGCAGATGGTTACAAAGAGACAGTAAAACTTACAAGAAAAGGAATTTAGAAACAGAGAAAAAAGGTTCACTGCTGCTCCCATTCGAGGTGAAATCAGGGTTCCTACCCCCCTTGAACATGCTGAGATCACTGTTCAGTTTGGTTGGGACTTACAGAAGCGCTCAAGGTGGCCTCGCGTCCTCCTTCATGAAACCAATTTACCATGAACATGAAGAGCATTCACAGCTGTTTCCAAGTTTTGTCGTTTCATAAGTCAAGATACAATCTAAAGTGAGTCCCAAATTAATGTAAGCAAGATCTTTAAGTCAGTCTTATGGTTTCCAAAGAACTGCCTTATGGTTTATGAAAAGGAGAGGGGTAAGCAGTGTCACTAATCTAGCTCATTGTGTCAGAATAATGCAGAGTATAGCTGTAATTAAATTGCTGCAGTCTACACGTGCGTAATATCACCTGTCGTGTGCATAACATCACCATCAGCCTGAGAATTCTCTCCACAAAGACCATTTTGTTCTCTTGTACGTTTTATCACTTTCTAAGACTTCAGACTACTTCTATATGGTGTTTTTCCCTGTCAGTAAGAAAGCCTCTCTCCCTAAGCCGTAGGGGTGCCTTTGAAATTCACACATTGGAATTTATTCCCATTACAAACCTGCTGATCCAAACAAGCTTACAAACAGCAAGACCCATGTCCTATATTTGCTAACCTCCTCCCTATATACTTTCAGCTTCTTCCCACGTCCTCCGTTTGCCCAGCTGATAACATGTGCTATCTGGTTTGGTCTGGCTGCTGCCTCTCAAAGCAAACATGCATTGAGTTCTGCCTGACTTTCCACCTGAAGGAGCTTTAATGTAGGTCTTTTTCCTCTAGCTGAGGATTTTCACCAAACTTGGGGGAACTTAGTATCTCTGAAGCCTCTACATCACCGTCAGCTTCAGTGGAAACTGGCCACCGGATTCAAAAGTTATTAGCAGGGGACTGATGAAGATGCACAGGCAGTCAGGCAGGTTTACTGTATAAAAGCGTGTCAGTACTGAAAGTATGAAACAAATTAGTTAAAAACAACTAACACCCCCCCCCAAAAAAAAAAAAAAAAACAACCACCACCAAAAACCTACAATCTTTTTGCTTTTAATCTGAATGTGAAGGATGTTAGGGAGTCTCTGATTCCATAACACATGGGATTTTAAACCCACACAAGTGATTTAGGAGCCTTTTGTAAATGGCATTGAGTGTGGCAGAGGGCTGTACTCGCAGGCTGTACCTGTGCAAGAGCAAGTCCAGTCTTCCCAGCTGAGGAAGCTCAGGAGACATTTGAATCTGGAGGGCAAGGCATCATCGGTAAGAATAGGAGGAGCAGGACGAGAGAAACTGAAAGTTACACACACATTGTTAGATAAAACAGATTTGTCCTACCAAAATTTAAGTCTGAAACAGTATTTGAGCTTTTACTTTTCATTTATTTCAACATTCTACTTCATGAATGCTATAATATAAAAAGCAATTCAGCCTTAATTATAGTGGTTTAGCTGGGTTGCTATAATTTTCCTGTCCCTTAATTCTCCCCATGTTTATAACTATCTAAGAGCTTAGGCTCTGGTAAATTTTTTATTCTTCATAATTGCTAAGCCTGAGTGGAGCAATAAGAGCTCCATGCTTAGCATTTCCTTCTGTAATCTAAAGGCATACTGTGCCAAATATAAGCCACTTGAAATAAGTCACTGTGGGTAGCAACGTATATGCTTTAACTCATGGCACACAAAGTATCTGATGTCGTTTTTCAAGTCACCCACATACCTATTCATCTCAAAGCCTACCCCATAGTCAGACACAATTGTAATACTATTTCTACAGCAGAAACGTTCTTCTATTTTTATCCTGTTGTTATTCCTTTGTTAAGTAGTTACAACTTACTTTTTCTACATTTTGATTTTACTGGAGCAATTCACACTTGGAACCCAAATAAAAAGAATTCCTGTGTGCCACCATGTCCCTGGGATGCAGCTCACCAGACCTGTGAGAGAGAAGGATAGCAGCGCCAGGGAGTATGAAAGAATTAGATCCTTCACCCAGCAGCTTTCTCCTCACAGAAAGAGGGTGATCTTCCACTATGCTCTCCCCAGAGTCTATACAGGAAAACAAGCAACCCTTTTAGCAACAACAAATAAAATATCCTATTTTTGGTCACAACAACGTGCAGATTTTACCTCAAGTAGGCAAAGAATTGAAAAGATACCATTTTTAAAAGTGAGGAAAGCCTTAGGCAACATACAAGAATATGGTAGAGATTTAGGAAATTCTTTCAGATGTTGCAAGATCCCAAATTAAAGAAAAAAGTCCCCAGCTCCACTCAGAAGACAGACATTTCCTCAGAATTCCCATTTGACCGTGTATGAGGCGGCCACTAGTGATGCAAAATAATATTCCTGCTAAACCAACTCAGATGTTTTATGAACAGATCAGCTTCCACAGAACAAGAGAGAAGTTAGGTCCTATGTGCATGCCTATGCGATCATCTGAGCCCCTCCACAGAACCTGCCATCCAAACGGCTGTATCCCACAGGAACAGCCCTTCTTTCTCGTGCTTGCTGACCATTTTCATTTCCCCCCTTCCACGTATAACTTTAATTTTCAAAAGTTTTTCCCAGGGCCCTTTACTGGGCTCCATTGCTTTACACGATCAGAGCTACCCTCCCTTAGAGCACCTCACTGTCTGCTCTGACCCTGCCCAAGCTGCTTTTTCCTGACAGATCCTCATCTAAGGACGTGTGTGTCAATGTCTCACAAAACAAATGCACACTTGATCCACAGGCTGGCTAGGAAGCACAGATTTCAAGGCCAGTTTACAAAGGCTTCCTCACCAGGGCCCGAATCTCCGACAAACAGCTTGCCGGAGCTTCAGTTTACAGAGTTTATAATTGTTCTGGGAGGTGCATTACAGAGTAATCAAAATGATAACAATTCTCAAAAATTGCAGCGGGTTGTGTGGAAAGATTAAACAGCTTGGTCTTATTCTCACTGGGAAACAGGAGACTTAGCAAACACTGAATTAACATTTTTAATATTATGAAGGAGAATTAATAACATGATAAATATGGGGGGTGGAAATCAAGTAATAATCTATCGACAGCAGGTATTCTGCTGCTATCTGGAGGCTAACGAAGGAAGAAAGAATTTTCTTGTGAAATCTCAGTAGGGAGCAGAGCATGCATGCAAGATTCACGCAAGCAAGACAGTAAACGGGTGGGGTAGAAGTGGTAGAATATGTGTGGCCGTGCAAAGTCTTCACAACCGGCTACACACCAGAAACTCTGTGACCCATTTTAGGGGATTTTGTACAAGTGACATTGTGCAGCAGGGGCAGACAGCTGTGATTCCCACTTGCATACATCTAGTCACTCACAAAGACACACAAGAGGCGAGTGAATGCTTTCAGCAATCTCAAATCCATCCATTCATCCAAAATGGTAATTCCCCTCTGGAGTACAACACATACGGTACAGTCTTTGTTTCTTTTCACTTGTAAGCAAAATAATTTCCAGGCGGTGTTGCCATCATGCTTAATTTAGATTTTAAAACATTCTGGAAATCTTAATGTGACGTGAATGATGGCTCTTAAAACATACTCCAAAGCTGCCTCCTAGTCTTTACACTGAATATAAGAAATTGAGAGGAGGAAAAGGAAAACACGCAGGGCATCATTCGCTTTCTTGTCAACTATTTAATCATAAATTTACTTTTTTTTAGAAAGAGGCTAAAAAAATAGCCTTGCATCACAACTAAATATTTGGAATTAACACATACAGACCTGGGTAAAATTTTCATGCCACCCCTAAACAATCAGCATAACTTTCAGAAACTTGCATCCATTCCTGAAAAAAAATTTGCATCTTCTCAGCACTGGGCCATGTAGGATTAATGCAACCTACAGCAAAGGCTGAATATATCAGCTAGTTACAAGTCACAAAGCTCAGGTATTGCTACTGTAATAGCTGTAGCTGCTAGTATGGCTTACCTGCTGGAATATCCATCCAGCTTCTTAAGTAGCTTTTGCAGCTCTCTCCAAGTTCCTAAAGGTGCTGTGCTACCAACACCTGCATTAGCTCATCACCTGGAGCTAGCTCAGGAGAGAGAAGCAGAGGAGAAGGAAAACAGAAGCTACAGGAATGTATATACAACCCTTTGCCTGATGTCCAAGTCTGAAAACACTGACTTTACTAAAGCAAAATAACAGAAATTCCAATTTCAGAGTACATTAAGCTATAGCTGAATATAGAGCACCTGTACACAAGGGCCAAATCCTGTTACCAAATACAGTTATTGTATTGCTCTGAAGCAAAGTTGGCATGCAAGGAAGCCAGAAAGAGTGCTGTGCTCTCTCCAAGTCACCTACAAACATACATTCAGACAACACCACTGTAAACTGACAAATCCAGTTCCCTGTGCACTGGTATTTTATCAACCTTTTAAATTATATAAATGTTTGCAAAAAATGTTGTCATTTTATCACTTACTTCCTTTTTTAAGGTAATTCACTTGAGCTTCGTAATGCAGAAGCAACAAGACATGGGAAGAAAGGTTAAAAAGCCGACCGATCCTGTTCTGGAGTACAATTAACACAGTACTTTACTTTCACAGGGCAGTTCTGGCTTAGTAAACATAATGATAGCTTTACTCTGAGGTTAAAATGAGAGGGCATTCATTTTTATTACTAACATACCTTGACAAAGGTTCCAAGATCAAAGACAGACTGTCAGCATAATTGTAAAATAATACTTTCTTCCCCACTTTTAATTACATGAAATAGCTTTTATATATTATTAATAACATTCCCCACCATTAGAGTAAAACTTGATTAAAGGCATCGCTTTATGCACAAACACAGAGGAGGTCTGAATAACACAAGAATGAGTTAGATTTTTGGATTGCAAACAGGCAACAAAACTTAAGAAAATGTGGTCACTTGAAATCCAGTCAAGTCCGGGCAGTTTGAAGCAAGACTCAGTTCCCTCTTTGAGAAGTCTACATCCCCAAGAGGCAGTTGCCATGAATTTAGCTTGAAAGACCTGCCATGCAAATGAAGAGAGAAGTTTTATGCTCACCAAACTTCTCTTCTGAGAACAGATCAACCTTCTCATAGAAGAAACTCTGTGATCTCAAGTCTGATCCAGAGCCCACTAAGCCTCTTCTCCATTAGTTTCAGTGGATTCTGGAGGAGTCCTTACATATGGCTGCCTTAGCCACAGCTGATGGTTGGCATCCCCCAGGTATCCCATGGCTAGTTTTCCCATCACACAATACTATGCTTGTCACCCAGAAAAAAAGACACCGTATTAATATAAAACACTGATTATTAGGGGGTTATACAACCCTGGCTGTATAAAAACAAGTGGCAACCTGCTGTTACTCTCCCCCAATATTGTTAATATATCAGTAAAACAAAATAAACGCCAAAAAAAGTACTCATTGCTGTAATAATTCTTCTCAGTTTGACATGTCCTTTTCTCCAAGAAAATGTCTTGCATTTGGAGGTTTGAAGGATTACGTGATCTAATAGGTTTTTGCATCCCTATTTTCCATAACTTACATTTGATAGCTTTGGTCCAGCCTTAACATTCACTGAGCCATTTCTGCAGATGATTAGCTCTCTGCTGAAAAATTTTTTGCATTGTTTTGATTGCATTTAATAGAGGAATACTGTAGTACAAGACTAAAAAAAATAATTTACAGTAGATAAAAGTTGATGGTTGTATTAAAAAAAAATTTAAACAAAAAGTCGATTTGCTTTCCACGTGAATGATTTAGATGTTTTTCCAAGAGATTAACAAACTGCAGTCATTTCACAGTCCCCAAAGCAGTGAATACAACAGCTCACCAATGTTACAATTGCCATTTCTTCCAGAGCACACACAAGCAAGTTACAAACTTTCATCATATTTAATGTGTTGATTACACTTATTTTTTCCAAGTTGCCTTGCCCTGTAGTTGAAAGGGCTGGCACAGTGCATCTTCTCTGTAGAGTAACTTCGTTACTCTGTTAGCTCCGTTAGCAGCAGATCAGAGAGGAAGCTCTCAGAGCAGTTGCGTACAGTTTCCTCCCAAGCAGGGATATAAGCACGTAAGTAATCCAATGATTTCAGCTGGAACTGCTCAGACATTTATAATTAGGCATTGAACCTGCATTGTTAAACTACACATAAAACAATAAGTGTCCCACAGCAAAGTTCTTGGTAGTATCTAAACCACCATTTTTACTAGGGTGGAAATGGGAGCAGATGAATGTGTCTGAAAGGAAAAGTCATCTAGAAATCACAGCACAACTTTCTTTTAAAGGTGACTTGCCTCCATGTGTAACGGCCATCCCTCATGATGTCTGCAGACCTGTAAGTGTCAGAAATGAACAGTGCATCTTTGCACCTTATTCAGAGAGTCAGTGGCCTTAATTCTCAGTTCTGTGCCTGCCTTCCACCACTCTGGCACCAGCGTGGAAAAGCTGCTTGAAGAGACCTGAACCGTAGCCCAGAAGGAAAAGCTGTGCAGTGGCCAGTGCATGGCCAGCAGCAAGTCAGGGCTGCAGCTCCACCTCCTCAATTAGCAAAATCACCCTTCAATCAGGTCAGGGCCAGACAAGCTTTGGCCTTTCCAGACCTGTGAGAGCACCAAGACCTGAGGTGTGTGTAGTTTGACTATGCAATTTCCAGTATTTGATTTATATTTAATGGAAAAACACATATCAATTCAGCAGTACATTCAGTCTTTTAAAATACAGCCCCTAAAGTACAGATAGGCCAGTTACATTGCCGGACACCCTCCCTATATCCCAGGTTGCTGTGGAAGTCCACTCTCCGATGTAACAGACCCAACCGCACTGTCACACATATGCTTTCCACAATAGCTCCTAATATTGATACAAAAGAAGTAAGAGAATCCCAAAAAGTAACATATCCCTTCTCTGGGAGGTTAAGATGCCTCTCACGGGAGGAAAATTGGGTATCTGGCAATTTTAGAATGATTTAGGAAGCTGGGATTGTATTTATTTCCCATCTACGTGAGGGAGGGGAAAGGGCTCTTCAAAAAATAGTTTGTTGCTCAATATGGTCTTTTGCAGGACTTTAACTTCCTTTGTTATTCATTGAAATTTATAAGTGAAAGCTGGGAGACACAAATGGAAAAGAGATTTGACTGGCAGCTACAACTTCAATTTGTATGAGAAATCTCTCTGGAAAACATCCTTATTTTGTCTCAGCCTCACCTCCCAGTAACAAAACCATGACTGTTACACTTGCTGTCCTCTTGTGTACTCATCCTCACACTGGAAATTACAGCTAAATTACAAAACAGCTTGTCCAATACTCATGAAAATCAAATTCATAGTCCACTCCACTACAACTAATTAATTTTCTTAAAACTGCATCCCGGAGTCATCAAATGAGACATGAGCTCTTTCATGAGAAGAAAATCCCACTAGAGTTCCTTAACATCAAATGTAACAAACACCAGCGTTTCAACATTTGCATCACCATGTTTGAACCCCCATGTTTGCATATGTAAGCACACATTTGCATGTAAGCATTATGTATTATTAATATTGATTAATATTATTATTCAAAGGTAGCAGTCTGCCTACGCTCTGTGTGAGGTTTGTATATATGCATGCGAAACCAGCTCATGAAATAAAACAAAAATAGATTGCTTATGGTTAAGTTCATTAAGAGAAGAGGATATATGACCATAATAAAAACAAAGCAAAAAACCGTGTTCCAGCTCTCAGCACACTACTGTTCACAACGGCTCCACTGTGAAGTTTTACAGCATAGCACTTCTTTTGTCTACCTGGTCCTGGGAACTCTTTTGCACATTTTCATATAGTTCATATTAAATATGGGAACTTTAGCGTCTCTCATGAGACACAGTTCTACAGCTATTCTCCCTAAATAATAGCCATCTGTTCTGAATGACCTCCCCAAACAACTCGCTTTGTTAATGGCAACTTTGCTACAGTTAATACACCAGTTGGGATTACTCCAGCCAACTTGCCATGGGCCTCTATTGTTATGAAAACCTATTATCAAGAAATTAAATGACAGCAAGAACGTAATAAAGTACAACAGTTTTACTTGTATCATTATCCTGGGTGCTGATGTTAATGAAAGGCTATCACACCCTAGACTGTAATTCCTAGACACTGTCATACAGGAGAATAACTCCCGTCAGCAGCTATTTTCAACCTTAATGGTTTGAGCAATTACAATCCTTGCCTAAGCCCTTCCCTAGTATTTCGCCCCAAATTAAATTCAGGACAGCTCTGAGTTTATCTTCAGGGCTTGCTGCTGAAGGCCAGGTGCAAAGGACACGAGGCTAGTCTTAACTAAAGCTCGGCCAGTTTTTGAAGGTATTTGTTTGTTTTCTTGTCAGACAGGCAAGCCTCACGGAGGTGCATTCACAATCGCTTGTCCTCTGTGTAAATGAAACAATAAACCAGCTTTCTAAATTCTCTATTCTGTACTTGTCTCAGTAGAAAATAATGAAGTTGAATTGCCCTTACAGTCCTTTTAGTATCCCTCTGGCAGGCTGAATTTCTGGCATGACACCTTTCCTTTTCTTTCCTCATTTCTAGAACTACACATAAACTTAAATAATCCTCTCTGAGAAACAAGATGCACATAATTGCCACAGATACCACAAGATGTCTAGAACATTTCATCTTTCTAAATTGTCCTGGGTTTGAAATTTATACAATCAGCATTTTGTATTTCTGATATATAACGTAGCAGTAGGTCTAAAACAAGTTCTTTTTTTCCCACCGTGAAAATAATCTAAAAATTTATGTTGACATGAAGTAGTACTTTCTCTATCACTGAGACGATCCAAGTGCAGTCATACTGTTTGGCATAGATTCAGCTAATATGCATTTATAGTCCTCCTTCCTTGACAGAAGGCAGTATATTTACCAGACTGTATGTGCAGTTAGGCTAAAGTGTTGTTTTTCACTGGGACTCATAACCTCTACTCTTTGGAATATTTATTTTCTTCCTAAGATGCAATAGGGAAACTTTATGCAACTTACTATATCAATTCTACATCAATACTACATGCAGGCTTCTTCCAGATAGCTGATCAAAACAACTAGATGGAAAAGCTCCCCAGTATAAATTACTGGATGAGAGAGAGAATATGAATGAACTCCTTGTTCATAAGCATTTTTAGATTGTTTTATAATTCAGGTGGTCTTACAGAAACTACATTAATTTTATAAGACAGAAGTGTTTGACTCAATCTAATTATATGGGCAACATGTAAGTACACTATCCCAAGAAGGGCCCTTCAGAGGGAGATTTTTTCCAAATCAAATGAGAAACACAGGATTCAGTTACATCACCTCTTAGAGGAGATGAAAATTATTTTGTTGCACTTCTTAGGAGAAACCACAGCAGCTGCCAAGCAGGATGGACAGACTTGATCATCCCTCCAAACCCACTCCCTTTGCCATCCCATTATGCAGGGAGAGAGTCAGAATCTCTTTCCTTTCCTTTGGGCCCATAATCCAAGCCAGAAATGGGAAGAACTAATGTCCTACCTTACTACTCCTCGCTACCCTTCACATAAAATGATGTTAAACTAAAATTATACAACAGCAACATTATCTTTAAAAACTGTAATAAAGCACAAGGAAACCTTATAATATATAGGAATTTTCCCTGTATTTTTCTGTCTGCTAGGAAAAAGAAACAGGAGAATAATAAATTAATATAACAACACAGATAGGATTGTTTCTTGGAAGAACACTGATAATAAAGCAGAAGAGTGGAGTTTTGTTCTGTAAAACGACTTGTGCTAGCATGAGGAAGACCTGAACATCACTCAGGCTGCTGAGAGAGAAAACATGCATTTCCCAGCTCCGTTAAGAATGCCAATTTCATCTCTCCCACTTCGCTATTGTCAAGCAAAAGAAATATGGTATAGACTTGTATAACAGCCAAACAACTGACATTTGCTTTTGGTAGCCCCTCCAAAGTTGTGCACCTTCAAAACCAATATTTTTGACTAATATCCTCTCTGTTCCTCATCATAATGATTGTTTGGATCTCTTTTTGAGACCTGGCTTATTGAAAATATCTGGCTAGAATGATTGTGTCCTTCCTACCTACAGTGTAATATGATGTGATTCTCCTACTGACACTAGTGATATTTCCAAACACGCAGGAGAGCAATGTAGCATAGCTGAGTATTTCCTAGAAGTTCCCAAGAGAGAATTTTGTCCTTACGAGAGCTATCAGAATAAGCTTTATCTGCGTACGTTGTAATGGACAACTGCTAAAAAGGTCCACGAAGTCAAACAGATACAGTAAAGGATGTTTCTGAAGCTGCACAAAGGGGGTTTTTCCCCTTTGTGTCATGGATGAGACAGAGTAGGCAACAACCTGTAGTAGATCTGGATACTGCGGTTTATTTAAAAAGAAACAAGGAGATTAGAGCTTTTACCCTCATCCCCCTCAGTGCTATCTTTGTTCATCAGGTCTCGACTTCACTGTCCCGCAGGGAGGTTAGGCAGCAAGTTGTCTTGCTCCAGCTGTGCAGCTGTGCACAGTTATCCCTCTCAGGTCTTCCTGGCCAAGGTCCCTGGGCATCTGCCAGCATTCGTCCCCCTACTCATATCTGATATCCAGGATCTTTCCAGGATCTTTCCCCCAGGCAGGATCATCATCAGCTCCTTTCTGGTCCCTCTTCTTTCTGAGACCACTTCTTACTTTGAGAGCTCTTCTTTTTCAACACCAGCTCTGCTTTCCAGAACCCCAAGGCCTCAGTTCTCCCTGTGTAGTCTATGTACAAAAGCCCAACACACACCTCCTAATCAGTGGTTCTGGTTTATGTCTCCTTATTAACTGGAGGATTTGGGATGTGCCACTTGTTTAATCCAGGCATTATCAGAATTTACAGCCATCACATATCAGGCTTCTGCCTGAGTTCAAAAGTTCAATTTTGGACATTCACACACACAGAGTTATGGGCCACCTGCTAGCGTACACAATTTTTTTCCACCTACAACACTTTGGTATGCATTTATTAAAATACAGCTTTATGACAAATAGTCCGCACAAATTCCTGATTAGACCTTGATTACAGAATTCCAGACAAAGCATATGCACAGGTACTGTACTCTTGATGAAACCTGAAGACGAAACAAAGCCCGCAGGACCACTGAAGCATAGCAAGGGCTTTCCTCAGTATGCTTGTGTTCACTATAGACAGAACTGCAAGCACATGTGTTGATATGAATAAAGTGCCTAACCCATGGTAATCAAGATATTTGTATTTTGGGGCACTGCACACCCTTGATATGAGTTGCACTAGGGGTGAAGTGCAACATCTGGCCTACATTTTTGACACTGAGCTTCCATTGGAAAAGACAGCCCCTACCAAGGGGGGTGAGGGGGAGGAGAGTAGCGCAGACAAATATATAAACTACATGCTTAAAAAAGCGGAGGTGTATGCTGAGAATACACAAATAAGACTACTAGCTTCTGCTCTCACTTGCACCAGCATAAAACCTGAATGGCCCAAGAGAACTCAGTATAGCTGAACCTACATAAATAATGAGTTGTGAAATCAAGCCTTGAATAGCAAATAATACACTTCATGATAGTATTCATTTCACAATACTGCCACATTACCTGCCTTTCTACATTGACTTGCCTGAGAATAAGAGGGGTAAGATTAGTATACAGCTGATAACCATCTAATCATTGGTTACATAAAAACATATAATGCTTTAAAATTAGGCTCTGAAATGAAAGGAGAAAAGCTTGTAAATAAGAAAGAAAGAAATTTTTTTTTAGAAAATTCTAACGAATTTTGGAAAATAGCGTTTGAGACATCTACTCACTTGCTTCACCTATAAAGACAGAGGAGAGGCACTGTTAGTTTTTTCTTTCCCCCTACTGAGTGCTAGTGAGGCAAGCTTATTGCCTGCACACATCATTTGACATCCTGAAAACAGAATGAGTGCTCCACTGGCAGCAAAGGAAGATAGAAACGTTCTCAACATTTGTCACATTCCCTGATTGGCTCTCACTGAGCTATTTGGCATGGAAATGTGAGGAGGAATGGAGCTCTGTAAAACAGAACGCGGGGAAAAGCACTTCTAACAAAGCATCGTCTTTTTAGAAGTGAACGTTGAGTTACGAGACCAAGACAGGAAAATGCATCACGATGATACATTTGATAACGCCTTTTATGCAAATAAAGAGGAAGTTAATTATTAAGTCCCAATTAAGTATGTGTTCACTACTTTGCTAAAATCCATTCATTTTCAAGAAAGCATACAAGCACACACTTAGCTTCAAAATGGATGCAGCTTCAGTATGTACCTCAAGTTCAGCATATACCAGAGCACTCTGCCAAATAGGGATAAACACAAAGAGCCGATGTACCTTCAACTTCCAGAAACTGCTTATCATAAACATAAGCACAGGTAGCTAGCTGGACCTGAATTTTCTATCAAAAAATGATTGTGAAACACTTAGGATCTAAAGTAGCAAATAATTGAAACAAAAAGAAAATTGAATTACCGAGGAAACTCAAAAGAAGGCCATGCTTAAATGGACTCAGATTTGATTGAAATTCACCCTCATTCATTAAAAGGTTTGAAAACTTTCAGACACCCAAAAATTAACTCTCTGGTTACAGAGCAGGGTACATAGGAGCCATTTTTCACAGGCTGGATTTCCTGTACAACTTTTCTCACAAACCTAGCAACTGAACTGATATAGTTACACAGGCACTCATAATCCACACATTAGCAAACTATGTTTGTTTTAATAAATAATGACACCTAGCGATGTCTACCCACAGCCAGCTAACATAAAACCTGCAAAACATCTTATGTGTATGCACACGTGTCTCCATTTCTGCAGCCACTCGTAAGACTAACATACATTCAACTATGTTTAACTAATATACATGCTACTATTCAATTAAATAGATTATCAAGTTAGTAAAAATCATACAGTTTATTTTGCCTTGACTTCAGCAGGGCTGGCATTTATGCTTAAATTAAGCACTGCACTTTGTGTCCTATAATTCATGTGAAGTAGACAAGAATTATTATCTCCATGCACCTCACAAATGGGAAACTGAGGCAAAAGAAGGTTAGGTGACTTGCTCAAGGACATCTGAAAGGCTAGAAATGACGCTGTTGTGAATGATGAATAGGAAAGTGGCTGAATAACCCCTTGTTTAAAGCCTGTAAGTATGTATACTGAAATGGATTAAAAATACGCTCTTTACTTTTAAAATGGCTCATTGGAATTTTCCAGCATTTTATGTTTTTTTTCCTATTACCCTCCGCCAGCAGCAAAGTTCACACACATAAAAGCAATATTTAACATTAAAACGTTTAAAAGTTATTCTGATGTCAGTGATGTTGAACTAAATTTAAAACAAATTCAAAGATAAGCTTTATCATCTAACCTCCACATGTCCCATTATACCCTCATGCTAAAGCATTACCTTTCAGGCAGACGGCACCTCCACTGCGTGCAGAGTCAGACCTAAAGAACATCAGCAATCTGCCCAACCGAGGGAACGCCCTACCCCAGCTATTCCTGTCTTCAACACAAGCAAGTCAGAAGTGTAACTCTGCCTTTAAAGTTCAAATTCCTTATCTTTGCACCTAGATGTTTCCTTAGAACATCAATTCAGATTTTTTAAGTATACATCCATGCAAATCAACACATGACAGATAGTCCAAAAGCAGTCATATTTGAGCAGTCTCAGTATACAGGACTCTCCAGGTATTGAAAAGATCAAATACACATGCAGCAGAAAAACTGCAATTAAAATTGGAAGCCAAGAAAACTGCAGGCATTTCCTATTGTTCGATATGCACAAAAGGGAGCGACTCAAAGAAGAACTTGCAGCTTCTTTTTGAGCACAAACAACGAGCGCTCCTGAACTAGAGGAACCGGGGTCACAGGGAGATACATCACGGCTATAAATAATTCTGATTTTAAGGCTACAGTTAAATGAAAACAGAAAACACAACTGACAGCACCTATGTTTCTTGTCTTTCTCTATATTCTCTTACAATTGACCTTGAGAATACTTAATATTAGCCTAAGGGTGGAAGGAAATGTTCTTCTTCACTACAATCATTTAATAATAGCTTGTCCTCCTTCTGCTCAATATGCAAGTAGACACTGCTTTTATAATACCTTCAGAAGGTGCTTTGTTCATACCGTTAGCTACTGCATAAAGCACAGGGACTGCATATGCCTAAGATATAAAACTGTAATACCAGTGCTGGGCATCAAGTATTCAGATACAATAAATCGCAGTATCACAGCATAGTATGATACCATGAAACAATTCATCTGTCATTCAACACAGCTACTTAGAAAGCTACTTCTGGGGTGGGGGCTCCTGCCCCTCAACTGGAGGGAAAAACCAAACAAACATATTGTTAAATCAAACCACAAAGTGAATTTTGATTCAACAGGCATTTTGTCAAGAAAAAATGTCTGCAAGCAGTTTGGAGATGGGGTGAAATCAGATTGTTAAACTGTATTTTGTTCACATTTATGAAATGCTACAGTTCGACATTGTCATACGTTTGCTGATAGATGAAGGAAAGGAGGCACAGGCTTTCCACCATCACCAAGCAGCCCCTGAACCCTGGAGCCGCACTGCCCTCTCCCGAGCTCTCAGTACACTCGGCAGGCAGAGTAAAACACAACTTGCTTTTTCAGAGTGCATCTGTAAAGCAGGCAAAATATCTACAAATGCAGTTCAGGCATGTTGGATAAACTTTGCTGTTTTGCAGCCACACTGAGAAATGGCAAAGAAGTCTAATGCATGAATACCCCTGTCTGCTGCAGTCCTCCATCTTTCCTTGCTAGAGATTAAAAAGCACAGACTTTCAGCAACAGTCAGAAGCTGGGGATCCTTCCAGAAGGATGGAACGCAAGCAACGATGCTGTCTCAGGTTACCTTCTTGTAAATACGATTCGAACAACTTGAAATCAGCAATCTGCAGGAAAACCCTCTCTCTCAAGAGCAGGAGCTTATCCAGTATGCTGCAGGATGACAAAACAAGGTCTGTAAAAGAAACTGGGAGCTTTGCTCTCCTATACCACAGCAAGCAGTGCAAGAATTATTCAACCAAATAACATCAGGGGCAATTTTGAAGATACGCTTTTACAGCAATGCATAGCTGCTTCGTAAATCCAGAAGGGGAAAATGCACGTGCATTCACATCTATAATTACTGTGATTTCTGGAATAGTCATAATAAGTATACAGACCAGCTGCCAGGAAGAAGGCCATTTGTGACTGGAACTAACGCAACCGCATTAGTTCATACATCATTCCACTATGCAATGAACTTCAATGGTAGAAATCTGGATCCAAATTGTATATAGTATATTTCCCTTAAAAACCATTTCAGCCATTTAGTAGGCTAAATATAGGCTTACTTTTCAATAAAGCCAGTTAAATACCGCTTATCTTCATTTTGTCTATCATAAAATAGTCTCTTGAAATAATTTTTTCCTTATTTTCCTATTCACACGTTTTCCCAGCCCTCTCATTTGACTTCCTGATTTTGGCTCCAGCCCTGCTTTACAAGCTCATTCCTATTGAAACGGTTACAAATTCTTTCCCATCTTTCTTCCAGGGGTTCATGAGGACACACGTACACCATGCAGTTTCGGAGGACAGTGAGTTTAAGGGATGATTAAAAACACAGTTTCATTTCTTTCTCTTTATGCTTAGCGCTGCATTTTTTCCTTCACTGACACACTATAATTGAGTGATACACACTATAACTTTGTTTAAACAGAAATCATGGGTCATGGAGAACAAGCTGACAATAAGCCATCTTTTGGCCAACAAGTCTTCGCTGCAGCTCTAACATACAACAAGCTCATGAGCTTTTGAATGAAAAGGATTTCTGCAGTGGGAAGAGCTAATAGACAGAAAAGGGCACAAGTTCATACTCTGTCTTGAGGATCCACCTCTTCCACCAAGTTCCCAGGAGATCCCACAGCCAGAGGACTGGTTCGACCATGGAGGAGGGCTACTCCCACACAACAATTCTGCATGTTTATGCCTCTTGTTAGCAGACCACTACTCCTTGCTTATAGTAATTTAATACTTGCTGTTACCAAAGTAACATCCAAATATTTTAACCTTTATGCTCACAGTCATTCCTTTCTTGCAGGCACCTTTCTCTATGATGCTTTGCTCTCTTCCATTTATAAACATCAGTTCTTTCCTTATGGTTTAAACTGAGCTTAAATTAATGCTGCTGTTCTGTTTAGCAACAGCAAGAACTTCAACTACTGAAGCACCTTTTTATGCCAAAACATCTTTGTTTGTGCACCAGCAACAATGATTAATGTCAACACAGCTCTGGGAATTGTGTTTGTTAATTAACTGCTGCTGTAGAGCTAGCAGGCAGAGTACAAAACATGGCGTTCCTACAGGGTGTACACAAATACTTATTTTTTTTCTTATGCAAAAAATCCCAATGGAAGACTTATTGTTTGGGTTTGTTTCATTTAACAGATGAAATAGTTACACTTTCTGTTAGGTATTTTGGGGTGGGGGTCTCCTCGCCTGAGCTCCACCAGGCAGAAAACTGGAGTGGATGAACAGAAAAGTAGGTTGGGTTTCTGTATTTCCGAGCCCTCTGAGCTAGGTCACCCCTGGAGTAAGGCAATGTCTGCTCTAAAATGAAGCGTGATAAATTTCTGAAGGGGATTATATGATACGGTTTTCTGTGATAGCAAGAGACTGAACTCAATGACCCAGAAAGCCCCTTTCCGGTCCTATGTTGCTAAAATGCTGCTTCCCAGGCACTAGTTATTAACAGCTGTAAGACACTAGCTATAAGAGAACAGTATGAAGCAACCTGTGTAGCAGGTGATGCTGACAGGAGACATGCAGCATCCTTTTGGGGGACCACTTAAATCAGCTGGCCGCGACAGAGCTCTCTGTTGCTCTGGAGACCACAGCCATTCGGGGCATCCAGATAATGGGAGAGCAGAAACAGCTCAATGTAACTAGAATCTATAGCCTGAAACCTTCTGGCTGAGGTCTGCACACCAAACAAACTCACTGAAATATTCCCCGACTAGGAACTGATCCATAACAATAGCCTCTCCCCGTGACTCACTGCAGAACTCTTTTTGCTATCCTGGATCCTGGGACGCTGCTGTAATTGACTCCATCCATTACCTTAAAATGTTCTCCAGTTTATCCTGCCTTTATCACATCTAGCCATTGTAAAAATCTCTTCTGTTTTACATCTTCCCTGTGCTTTCAGCAATGCTATTACTCCTATAATAAGCTTAATGAGGACACTGAGTGGAAGAGTCTTCACGTAAATCATCACAACAGAAAATGCTCCGGAGATGCATATAGCAATGTCACACTGCCCTCTGTTGAAATTTGAGGCACTAAGGTAATTTTTAAACTTCTTATTTCTGAGGACTAAAGGTTAATTATTTAATATTTTTTAACTGCAACAGCTCTTTCCAGCCATTAGAGAAGATTATTATTTTTTCACGGATTACAACATACATATTGAACTAAGTTTAATTAGCTGTCAGAGAGAGAAATCCTTACATCTCTAAAGTCAGGGGGGGCAGTAGGGAGGGGCTGCAAATTTTGAACCCGAATATGCCTTTCAAACTTGGAGACTTGCCCCATCACTAATCATAATAGACTGACCCCTTTTAGCAACTGAGTCATCAATCCACCCGCAAGCCAAGCTAGCTCTCACCAAACTCTTATTGACTGTCACACCGGCCACTTCCTTCCACAACCTCTGGCAACCATGGCAAACCACCTCTCCTTAAGAAAAATTACTACAGGTAATACTTCATCCTCAGCAAAACTGGTTAAGCTGAATGACACCCTGGGAGGAGCTACTGAGCGGTCTGCAGATATCACTAACATTTACCCTCTACGCTGTAAAGGACTCTCCTGCTGCAGAGATCATCCTGTCTCTGCAGCATATTAAAAGCATAAAATACAAATCATTCTTCTTCTGTACTTATCAGATTGTGCCACATCTCATATTTTAAAAATCCCAGATGACATTCCATGATTACACCACAAAGAGTTTTTGACGCACACAGACCCATACTTTAATTAGCCCACTTCGCTTTGAACACATTGCCCCAGAGATGAGTCAGGAACAATGTTCAATAGAAGTGTCGTCCTCTGCATTCAGCGAGTCTATTCTTAGGTACAGGAGGAAAATTAGACTGCATGAGAAACAAGTATATACTCTGACCCTGTTCAGCCTGAGTTTACCCTTAGTGGGGTGGAATCTGGGGAAAATATCTTTTGAAATTATTGGCAGCAGGCCATTGTCAAGAGAGGGAAGGCGCTGGAATGAGCAGCTCGTGCCAGCTGCCCCTTCACATTAAAAGCAGAGGGGTAATGCCACAGAGAAGAGAGCTGCACAGCACAGCGTGTCCTTCTCTGGCTGTTTGTCCTCATGTGGCCAAGCAAAACTTCAGCAAGTGCTATGTGCGAGAGACAACAAGAGAGGCTTTAAATTGACATCTTTTCAGAAAGAACAAAAAAAGACTGGCCTGTATAACTCATTTATATGCTTTCACTGTTTAACAGCAGCACAGTGCCCCCTTCAGAGACGTTCACCCCATATAGCTGACAGTATGGAGTCTGATGACTCACAAGTAAAGCCATCCTGATTGTTTGAATACATATTTTTTATCATATGTGTGACACTCACAAAAGCAAAGACAAGCAAGACTCTTCAGAATGTATTTTCTAGTAAAGATAATGTTTTCTACCTCAATGACAGCTACAATACCAAACACAACTTACCAGCATTCTTCTCTGATCTAAAAAGTAATTCATCAGCTATATCATCGTATCTAGTAAGAACATGCTATAAGGTCTCAACTTTGAAAATGCGAGTCAAAAGCATTTTTAAGAACCCCATGGAGCTTGTTTCCTTATCTAGCATTTGCGGCAGATATGAAAGCATCGGCCTTTCTTCATTTAAATTACAGTAAAGAATGGGGTATTTTGGTGACTCTAAAGATTTCTTAATTTCAATACTAAAAAATTATATCCTCTGTAGCATGGCCCAAGAAGATAGGACATGGGACTAGGAGCCAGGTAAGTCTGACCTAAGTAAACCATTAGATATGTGAAATCAAACAATCAGTTATTTCAATTTCACCACTGCTAAAACAGGAATATACTAGCTGGCTCTGTTTACAAGATTCTTTCAGGCCTGTGAAAGAGTGAATCATCATCATTTTGGCACCCCTAGCAAGCTGGGGCAGGTATTTGAGGCCATGTGAGGATAACACGATGATGGAGTCTGAGCATACTCTAAGCAACATTAGCTTTAATTATGTATATACTTCTCCCTGGAACAAAGGTGGTCATGAAAAGCACATTGAGCACCTCCCCTTCTGTTAGGAATTTCAACACCAACAGTGACTTGCAGACAAATTACCAGTGTCACTTAAGAACAAACTTTATATCAGAATTAAGGTAGAAATCAAACTTTCCTGACATATATACAATTTTTTATTACCAGAACAATGTATAACAGAGAACAGAAAATGTGTATTCTGAAGGCTAAACATTTAGACACACACTTAAATAAAACACACCTTGAAGCCTACAGGTAACATCATCAGTCGATAACAGATGGCAATCACAAAACAACCCTCCCCAATAGTTGCCAAATGTAGATCTAAAGACGGAAGGATGCATCATTTTATGCTTGGAGCCCAGTTCTATGAATACAAAACAAAGCAAAAAAAACCCACACTGGGCTACCAAGAATCCTGTGTTAGAACTCATGGCCAAGCCCATGTCAATCTGCAGGAAAAAAGGACATTTTCAACACTTCAGCTGAATAATACTTCACTCTCTTCACCCAGTTCAATGCTAGAAACACATATGCCAAGCAAAATGGAGGAAAAGCCTAAAAAAAACCCCAAAAAAGTTCATATATCTGCTTGTGCTTGTAATACCGTATATAAACCTAGTAAACCTACATGAGTTTTAGCATCGTCACCTGCACTATGTGTTAATGCCCTCTGGTTTCTGAAAAACAGTATCAGAGTACATGGCAAAGCCATATATGAAACCAAAAAGGACCTTCAGTTTGTCTGCTCTTTTCTCTTTTTGCTTCCACAATCATAACTTTCTCAGTTTCTTTCAAAGTTGATTATCCAGTAGGCCAATATTGCTGTAAAAGTCCAGAAAAGCGAATAGATACTCAATGCATTCGTTTCCCTTTGCATAAAATAAACATGTCTAATATCATTTGATCCCCATGTTTAGCTTGCTCTGCTTTCTATCGAATACAAGGCTTAACTGCTTTTTTGTTTGTTTTGATTTTAATATGTCAGTTAGTTTAAGGAAGGCCATTTGATGATCATGATCCCCTTCCTCCCCAGCAGCAGACGGACTCAGCTTTTTCCTGCTTAAAGAACACAGGCTTCAGAAACGGCATCTGAACATATTCTGCTCTTCACAACTTCAGGAAAAATAACAAATCAACTAAAACTCCCAACTAATTCTTTTACCTTACGGGCTGAAGAGACATTATGGGCCTGATTCACTGCTCTCATTATTTCACTTTCATCTCGCTGCGAGCAGCTGAAGCCAGTGGCTTGCTGCAAAGCTGAACCCAGCCCCAGCCCGGCCTCCCTAGCCCCGTGTGTGCCCTCAGCCCGCGCACATGCAGAGCCCTGTGCACACCCAAAGGCAGAGTACAGCCCTTTCTATCAAAACCCAGACTTCGTGACCGCAGCCATCTCTGCCGGATGGCAGTGTTCAGCAGGCTTGGAACAAGACTGTTTAAGGGTTGAGGAGTAAGAATTGATAATGCAGTTTCTACCTCTACTTTGGTCTCAAAAAAAAAAAAAAAATCTGAACCATTCGAAGTATTTTTCTTGCTAAAAACAACAAGAGAATTTACATGATTCACGTACTACTTTACGACAAACAAAAACTCTAGATCTCATATTGCCTTTGGTTCAGGACTGAGTCTGACGAGCCCAAGACGCCAGCTTTCATTGCCTGCTTGGCTGTACAGCTCCAGCCTGCTCCTTTCTCTCTACTGTTTTCACCTAGGCTTAAACAAATAATGGACCCTGTAACAGTATCTCTTGCATATAATATGATTTTTTTCTACATTCTTAAAATATTTCTGTTAATGCAATGAGAAAACAGATCCCAGCAGGCTGGGATCTACCCAGCTGGGGAGCAGCTCTGTGGAAAGGGACCTGGGGGTCCTGGTGGACAACAAGCTCAATAGAGTGAACAGTGTGCTGCTGCGGCAAAGAAAGCCAACAGGATGCTGTGTTGCATCAACAAGGGCATCACCTGCAGAGATAAAGAAGTCATTATCCCACTCGGTGCTTGTCAGACCACACCTGGAATACTGTGTTAAGTTCTGGTCCCAGCTATGCAAAAAAGATGTGGACAGGGTGGAGAGGGTCCAGAGAAGGGCTACAAAGACGATCGAAGGAGTGGGAAGCCTGCCACATGAGGAAAGGCTAAGAGAACTGGGTTTGTTCAGCCTTGAGAAAAGGAGGCTTAGGGGAGACCTTATCACCATGTTCCAGTATTTAAAGGGTGGCTATGAAGATGATGGAGACTCCCTTTTTACAAGGAGTTACATGGAAAAGATGAGGGGTAATGGGTACAAGTTAATCCTTGGGAGATTCCGACTGCACACAAAAGGAAAATTTTTCAGAATGAGAACAATCAGCTATCGGAATAATCTCCCCAGGGAAGTGGTGGAATCCTCAACTTTGGACACCTTTAAGATTCAGCTGGACAGGGTGCTGGGCCATCATGTCTAGACCATGCTTTTGCCAAGAAAGTTGGACCAAATGATCCTTGAGGTCCCTTCCAACCTGGTATTCTATGATATTTCAAAAAAAGTCATATCACTTTCTCTCTCTCTCTCCCTATGTACAGTTTTTCAAAAGTTCTATATAACAGCTCTTCCATGAACAGCTAACACTTCCTCTAGTTTATTCCTCTCTTTGAAGATGGACAAGGGAAGTTAATACCTCTTCAAGCAACTTTAACTTCCAGCGCTAGCATCATCTCAGCAGTGCACAGTGTCTCAGTAGCCTCAGGATGTACAGCAGTCAGATGCTCAGTTGGATGAACTAACTTTTCATAGTATCTTGCATTACCTTTCATTCTGAGTTATATTATTTTTCCTACACGCTCTACCAGTTGCAACCAGAACATAGAAAAAACTCAACAACAAACAATTTTCCATTCAGGTTCAAATTACTTTGCGTATTTAAAATTAATTAAAAATAAAGTACAACGTTCTACTGCACTTTTTAAGGGCACCACCTAGTGTCGAGTATAATCAAGTAAGAACACAAATTTACTATTACACTCATATTTCTGGGAGGAACTTGCTTGCCTGTCTTCATTGGAGACAGCAGGATAGACCAAGTCAGCGGCTGTTGAAGACATAGCCCAAAGCTGTTCCTGGAAGGGGAACAGCTGGACCCGACTGCTCTGGTGTGGCCAGGGCAGGCTCAGCCCCAGTTTATTCCCCAGAGGTTTCTCTCAGGCATCCACAAAAACCAACAGAACGTCTTGCTGTCTGCATCAGGGGAAGCAAAGGTATCATGTTTTGTTCGTGTTTTCCCAAGCAGTTTCCCGTGAATATTTATAAGGTAGGTTTAACGTCAATACAGTTTCAAGCAAACCCAGAGAGCACATCAGACAATCTGAGAAGGCACACATTAAATGCTGAGATATTAAGCGAGATCTCGAGAGAAATAAGCCGCAGAATTAATTTATAATGCTATTGTGTTTTTCTGAATAAAATGGCCTGTTATATATAAGGTACCTATTTAAGTATTTTCCCTTTTCTTCAACCTCCAGAAAATAAAGTTTGAAAAGCATTCTTCTCCTTAAAAGCTCTCTTCAGTGTTTTATATTACACATGAAGTCTGAATTTCTTCTACAATTATTCAGATAATTTATCTATCAAAAGTGTAAAATGGATAATTTCCCAGCTATGAAAATACCAGTATTCCGCTTCAATACATGCTGTTATTTCCTTACCTACAAAAAAAAGCAAGTGAAATCATTATCTACCTGTTACAAAGAGATTTCAACTTTCTAAAAAGCTGAGATAAGTAAAATTGCCGTTCTCAAAGGTCTACTTTAAAGCAAGTAAAGTACATTTTATATTTAAAGGTGAAGTTTCTTCTTTCACCCTAAGGGCTTTACATTCTCATCTTGATGTATTAATTAAAGCACATTTATGGCGAATTTTTAATTATCTCCCTAATAAACGGCATCACAAGGAATAAAATGGTCTCTTCACAAGTCTCTCTAGAGTCCCCCGTGTCTTGGAAACAGCACTAATTCCACAGCAAAATAAGAATGCAAATTGCTGGGAGGACTGTGAAGGCTGATGGGCAGGGACCAGATGGCTGTCTTGCACTCTTTCTTGATCAAGGAGCGCTGCAAAATACTGCAGCCAGAGTTGGTCACACAAAAAGATGAGACTCTGCCATATTTCCTTCTGAAATACACATATTTCCTTCCACTGAAAATCAGAGAGAAAGGAGCATTTTTTCTGTGAGGTTAGTTCCCATACTCTCTTCCCTGGCTCAATTTATGCTCCTCTGTACTCCTAGGCAGAGAAGGAAAGGACAAGACATTTGAGGTATTTCCACTCACCAGTGCTGTCGCCATTTATTTAGAGTGCAAAGTAAACCTTCACGCAGTGGAGGACCAGTCCAGGAGTGCGTGACAGCAGCTGCGTGACCTAGCATGGCCAGTCCCAGGCTGTGGCAATTCAGCACCTCCTGAGCTACGACGACTCCACGTCACCAGCAGTCACACAGGGTTTTCATCTACTAAAATACATGGCTAACAGGGGAAGCATCATGACTGGTATGAAATACCATCTAAGGTCACTCAGTTTCGAAGAAAAGGAAGAATGACTATACAAAAAGCAGTGATATTGTCAAATACGAAGGGAAAAAGTGCAAATTGTTGTACAATATCACCTAGGCATTCAGATGGTGAAGGAACATGACTCTACCTTTTAAATGTCAAGCAATGACAGCACACAGAAGGTGGGAAATGGGATGTTTACTGTCCAAATGGTAGACAGTGTTGCCTATTTACCCACATTTATGTACACACAGGCATAAAATAAATATATAGGGTGGTCTCTAATCTTGTAGGAAGATTTGATTCTTGGGTCACTTTCCAAGAGGTACTTTACACAAGACACTCCAGACCCTGCCAGACAAAGTTTACAGACCCATATTTATCAAAGAGTAAACCACAAGTATAATAAGCCTCATCACAGTGAACTATGGTCTCCCCCTTTAAGAAAGAGCTAATAAGCACCTGTGCTGGTTTTGGCTGGGATAGTTAATTTTCTTCATATTAGCTGGTATGGGGCTGTGTTTTGGATTTGTGCTGACAACCGTGTTGATAATTCAGGGATGTTTTCCTTATTGCTGAGCAGTGCTCACACAGAGCCAAGGCCTTTGCTGCTTCTCACCCCACCCCACCAGCGAGTAGGCTGGGGGAGCACAAGAAGCTGGGAGGGGACACAGCCGGGACAGCTGACCCCACCTGCCCAAAGGGATATTCCATACCATATGGCATCATGCTCAGCATATAAAGCTGGGGGAAGAAGAAGCGGGGGGGAACATCTGGAGTGATGGTGTTTGTCTTCCCAAGTAACTGTTATGCATGATGGAGCCCTGTTTCCTGGAGATGGCTGAACACCTGCCTGCCGATGGGAAGTGGTGAATGAATTCCTTGTTTTGTTTTGCTTGCATGCATGGCTTTTGCTTTACCTATTAAACTCTCTTTATTTCAACCCACGAGTTTTGTCACTTTTACTCTTCTGATTCTCTTTCCCATCCCATTGTGGAGGGAGTGAGCGAGCGGCTGCATGGGGCTTAGTTGCCAGCTGGGGTTAAACCACACCACCACCTCTGGGGGAGGTGACTGCTGGCTGCTTTGCTTTTTATCACCCACCTACCCCTCCTGCAGAATGCCACTCATCAAATCAAGCCAACACTTCTAAATGCTTTTAGTGTATTAAATGAGTAGAGGTAAGTATTACTAATTCACTCATAGCTGGAGCTATGGATCCATTTTTTTTTTTTTTTTAAAAGCTAGAAGCAAATTGGTATCATGCAGCTAAAATTGTTTGCTGTTTTCAAAACAGACTGCACCCCATAGCCTCAGTACCTTTGGCCTGTTGCCGGTCACTTTAAATACATAAAAAATATCAGAATACTGCTATACTGAATACTTCATCGATTAACAGGGAACCTATGACTATTTCTTTTAACCACAGCCTAGCTGTTCTAATCAATTTTCTCCACCTTTAGTTAAGAAAGCTACTTCAACTGTGCAGAACAGCAGTAAGTAGTAGCATTTTGTAAATACACATGCAAGACAAGACCCTAAAGTATTGTGCCCAGCATTATACAGAAGAGCATTAATGGACTACAAGACCAAGACTGTAGCATTAATTGACAATTGCACATTTAGTTATTTGTGAAGTGGAGCGTCTTGTGTTTCTTGTGCAATGTTTAAAGGTCTAACAAACTGTAGATAATTGAGAAGAACTGATATCTCCTAACTTGTACTGAGAAATGTCTGTATATATGTTGACCAAATTGATGAGTACATATGTAAATAACACTTTCAACATATTTAATGGTTAGCATCCCTGTGGTATTTTCCTGTTCAGCTACAATTTGTTATTAATGACGCTTTAGCACTTACATGTTTTCCACACTGCCTCCTCTTAGCTGCAAAGACTTAAGGAGTTTTGCAAGACTTCTCCACTTACCAGTTCAGAAGCTACTATTCATTCAAGGTGCTAAACAGCAAAAAGTCGATAGGAATTGTATACATTATGTATTGTCATTACATGCTGGCATGATTCCCCTGCATAACAGATTAGGCTACATCTCCAACATGTTGATTTCCTAATAAAGCATATTAATTTGTCTATGACAGTTATTGCCTTAAACCACCACAAATTAAAGATGAAATGAAGTATTTTATTTTTAACATTTTCATTTATATGCTCATCTGTTGAAGCACAGGCATTATTTTCATGCAAGTTACGATGTGCATGAATCAGATTCACTTGCTTGTAAACTCTTAGTAGCTTGTAATTAAATAGCTTATTTTATATGCAATGCAGGGTAGAGATTTACTGCGTGTGCACTGTCCTGGCATGTGTGCCACTTCCCTTGCAGACCTGCACAGTATAGGCACTACAAACCTCTATTTTTATACTTAATATTCGAAGTCATGCATGATTAGCATTACCCTATAGAAGGAGAACAGACACAAAGTCAGGGGATGACTGACCTAGGTCTGCTGAGGCCATCCAGTTCTGAGCACCCTTAACTTACATACAAATGCATTAAAAGGTAAACATTCCTGGGTTTTTGGGTCCTGGCTGGCCATGGTTAACTCACAGCTGCTCACAGGGGCTGTGCATGCCAAAAGCACAAGTAACCAGACCGGGCAAGAGTGCAGGGCAGCTGCTGGCTGAGTCAGTAACACCACAATAAAACATTTAGATCCTATATCATGGCCTTAAATTGCAAAACTCCCCCATGGCAGGAAAGGCAGAGCAGAGCCTTCAGTTTGAGCACTCAGCAGTCAGAATTTTCATCAGCTTTAATGTGCGCTTTATTACCCCCCACAGAGCAGGCAGCGTGCGGGCTGCCTCCGAGAGATGGGGAAGAATCCTCTTAGCTGTATTCTGGTCACAGCTTCTGCTCACAGCTTCTACAATAATTCAGTGTCAGAGCATGGTTCCTCATTTTCATATTCCTATCTCATTTGTGTCACGGGGCCAAAATGGAACAGGAGCATTATTATGCGAGATATTGGAGGGAGGTCACAGATGCATACTGCTAACTACAGCAATTACTGCCAACGGAAAACCAGCAGTCACTACAGAGCGACAATGTGAGGCATTGCAGCATACCTTTCAATGGGGGGGACACTGAGGACTGCATGAAAACAAAGTATGGGTGACTTTATAAAGATGATGGTGTTTCCACTTACAAAGCAGTATGCAGTAATCAGGATACAGTTAAAATTTAAAAAATAATCTATGGCACTTACAGTAAAATAGCACAGACAACTGGAGCCAAAGTCATGGAGCATCATTCAGGAAGTTACTCAAGTATTCTGCAGAAGCATCATTCCTTTCTAAATCGTGCTGCAAGCAGAAATGTCTGTAGCCTTCTAAAGCCAGAGAAGCCACCAGATCACAGACCTTTCTCCTTCCAGCTAAGGCCAAGTCACAGCTACAAACCCCTGTGAGGTACCAGGGAAACCTCCAGCTTTCTCACAGAACCGCCTTTTCTTCTCCAAAGAAATCCCACACTGGGTGAGCCCTTCTCTCACTTGACAGTAAAGCAGGTACATTAAGTACCTACAATCACCCTATGGTCTCTGGCTTCCTCCTGGTCCCTTCAGCTGATCTCAGAGCAGCTAAAATTTAGCTCTTAAGCAATTGATATTTCCACTCTGACATGAAACACATCAGAAATTACACTATTAATAATCTCTTGCACTTGTCACCCACTGAAGTATCAACCTTTTGACAGCTGAACTGTTGAGGTTGTGTCAATAAGTGACGTTAATAAGTTTTTCCATAATAGTTAGTGCATCAGTTGGTTGCTAGGCAAACTTTTTATGATAGCATTGCATTAGATGAAGAGGTGCAAAAAGATTCATGAAAAAATGGCAAAGAAGTCCTCCTTCCCCAAAGCAGTTTAACAAAAAGCCATTTACAAAATCAAGACAAAATAGAGTATAAATTACTGAGGAATTTGAAAAGGGAGAAATGTGTTGAATTATGCATCATTTGGCTGTGTTTTACACAGCAAAATATTTATCAGAAACTTTGAAACAGTAGTTTCTTCCTGAAAATTCAACAAAGCAAAACATGGATATCTGCCAGTTTCCATCTAAATTCTTCCAAATCACTAAGTATCAGCACAGCTGCATTAGCATCAAAGGGAGTACTTGGGAAGTAAGGCGCTATTCATGGGAATCTATCCCCTGGTTCTGACTAATATTTACTCTGGGATATATACTTAATTTCTAAGTAATTCACTTTCAGTCATGTCTTCATTTTCTGCATAGACCTAAACTCACCTGAATAGCTGCACCATATTAATGACAACAAGGGAGCATTTGTCCCAGAATTCACATTTTTACAGGATGTGTATATAGCTACAGCTTTATGCCCTTAATGGAGACTCTGTCAAGCAGCAGAATATAAAACAAAGACCCGTAATCAAGCTTCATTCACCCCAGCCACCCTCCGCTCCAGCAGCCCCTCTCCCTTCCTTTGCCTGGCTTTAAGTAAGACACACAGCCTGCCCCAATCTCCCTCTCATTCCTGCACCACTTCAGTGTCTGCTGATAACCCCTCCTAGACTCAGAAAAAGAAACCTATCTCCTTTTCTTCAAAAAGGAGATTAAAGGATCAAAAACCTCTTACCACCTCTCACCAGGAGGTTTGGCTAACACCCTGAAATATTCCCTTTCTTGCAACTGTGTGAAGATTATTAATCCTTTCCCATCAAGCCTGCGCCACCCAGGAGCTTTCACTCCAGCCTGCGGTGGCTGGGAGGCCCCTGCAGCCCCCATCACCAGACACTGTGCAACCAAACCCGGCTGCACGTGGAACAGATTTTCTGTCTGCTCTGTGCTGTGAAAAGCTCTTGCTCTTCACTTCCAACCTATCTAAAATATTTAATGAATATTTGAAATGGGCACTAACGTTTAGTTTGCCTCCTGAAAAACAAGGGGGAAAACATATGGGTAATATGCAGCTTGTTTTGCAAAACAATAATGAAGCATCTGGTAACTTCTCCAGGAAAAGAAATGAAAGCTGAGGGGATATTTTACAGAACTTGGAAGCATACATGGGATGGTGTACTGTTATCCAGCATGTGTCTAAACACACACAGTCTCCTAGCACAGCTTGAGGAAAGATATTTGGTATATTCATTGTAAATCTCTGGCAAGCACACCATACGGCTACTCTGTTCCCGCCAGCAGGCACAGGAGCCAATCCCGCTCCCATACAGTCAGCCTAGACACAAGATGTGCCTGAAAACGCAGAGAGCAAGGCTCGTGACAGAGCTGCAGGCAGCATCATACCTTCATTGTGGCATCAGCCGGCAGAGCAAACCCCTCACATGCCAATGGATTATTTCCTGCTGGGGTAATACACCTATCCTAAAATTCAGGTTTTCCCTGTGTTTAAAGTTTATCATCAAGTCTAATTCTATCCCCTGCTATGATGAATAAGCAAATTCAGTTTGTATGATTGAAATCTGAGCATCAAAAATATACCTTCCAGATATCACTTTTATTGTATTACTATACTACCTATAACCACGTACAAAATGCCAAATTTAACAAGCACTACATATTATGTACAACATATACTACTTAATACATGTACATCACCAATATGTTGAATTACACTATCAGCTGGTATAACAGACCAAGGATTTGCCTTAGCAGTGTAAGAAAGGAATACTAATTAGAGAACTGTAAGACAATTTATACCCAAGTTGTTATAAAATACTATAAAAAGGATCGATGCTGATAGAGGGAAGGGCATGCAGCTAGAATACAGCCAGCAAGGACATGATCAAAGCTAGGACAAATAGACTGCAAATACCGTATAATGTGCAAACACCTCTAAGGTATGCATAAGAATCTGTGAAGCATCCTCACAGCAGGAGGCTGCAAGCACATTTGGTGTGGCCTAATTTGCCAACATATCAGAGCCAACTAATAAAAGCATTTCTCAAAGACAGGCAAGTTCTGCTGGGCTGGCCTAGCACCATGTAGTAAAATTAAAAAGATGTTCTCCATACAGCACACAGCATCCATCCAAATCTTTGTTACAGTTTCAGCAGTGCACGTAATACATTGTTAGAGCACGCTGCTTTTTGCAGAAATTAGCAGTGGGAGGGCATTCATCAGCAGGCAGCCTCGCATTAGAGAGGAGGACAGTTCAGCAGCAGGCTGAAGTTCAGGTCCCTGCTTGCACCTAGCACAGGACCAGGGCTTGCGGGCCCCTCTCGCACCTTGGAGGGGGCAGTTCACACACTCGGCTCACACTCCCTGCTGCCCTGGGGCAAGCAGGCTGCAAGGCCAGGGCACTGAGCCCCCGCATCCCACGGACACCAGCGAGCATCTCAGGTGCCTAGAGTTAGCCTCCATCTGAGCTGAAGAAAAATTTCCTTTTCCTTTTAGATGCCTCCGATGTTCTTCTTCAAAGCAACAACTCTGCCCCACTTTCCCTTTGTTCAGGAAATCCCACGGGGGAACAGCGCAAGGGAACAGCCACACTATCAAGTGCCTGGGGGTTAAGAGTAACACATGGTATTAGCCCCAGCTGTCACGCAGTAAGTCTACTGCCACATTAGCTGGGCCGAGTTGCTTTACCTATTCCCTGCATGTCCCAATGCAAGAGCAAAAAAGCCCACACTGGATAAGGAGGGTTTAATACCTGTTCCCCAGCTGTAGCTGAAGTTACAGTCTATCCCTGAACTTGTTTTAGCTCTCTGCACCCATCACTGTAGACAGACTCTTGGGCTCCTGAATACCCGTGTCCTTTGAAAATTAGAAGAAGGGGGAAGGGGGTACTTTTCAAAATTTCAGCCTTAACCCAAACCAGTCTTCTGTACAAGTATGTGCAACGCCTAAGCTTGGAGATTTCCAAGGAAGAATTAATAATTAATAACTTAATGCAATGAGAGCTGCTGTTTTCGTTCTCCTCACAGCTGTCAGGGAGGCACAGATGCAGCACCACCTTCTGTAATTGGAATCTTTATTTTACAAACGGTGCAATAGACTGTGCTTTATCTCCTTTGATCCCTGTGTAATACAAACAAGGCTCACTAATCAAGGCTCCTTCCCCTTTGTTTGCCCTTCAAATGCTGCAGAGAGCCTCTTCCTGCTGGATATTGTCGTTATGTACATTGCACAGTGAAAATGTGTGTGATACAGCAGGCATTACCTTGCAGTCAGGACAAAAACTCTGTATCTCCATAGTGCCAACTGGCAGCATATACCAGCCTGGCCAGGTGCTGTTCTCCATAAGATACCATTATGTACCAACAATTAACAAATCTATCAACAGATTTCCTTTATGATTCTTGGTGCTACTGAATTTAAATACACTGCAGAAGAATAATAGTGCCTCGATGGTATACAAAAACATATCTAGCTGGCAGACCTGAAGCATGAACAGAGCAAAGCAGCTCCACTAAACCACAGAAGGGATGGAAGCACAAGCAAATCATAACCCTGTGGAAAGTCCTTCAGTCACAGTCAGAGCAGAGGCTATTGCTGCGGTTGCCTGACACTTGTAACTGCAGAACACCATCTTCAGTTGGCAACTTTGTCAAATCTTAACCAGTTTGTTAGCATTAACTGTGAGCATTTCAACCACAACACTTCTGCCATTTCTGAGAAGGGCCCTGAAAGAAAGACATGCTAATTTTGCCCAGGTTAACAACAAATTTTTACAAGCTTTTTTTTCTTTAAGAGCAGGAGTGTCCCAGTGCTGTGGAGCAAGGGGATAAAATACAAACAACTTCCGTTTTCACGATAACCTGCCTGATTTTGACATAACTTCATAAGCAAAGTTCACGTCCATTGAGTATGTTTCCTTATAATATGGTAGAGCCAAGACATTTCATGGAAAAAGTTTTTCCTCTGTGCTCTTTTTGCCTGCTTCCTCTAGCTTGTTCTAGGGGCCGTGAAGGATAACAGTTTACAATTAGAAAAGATAAGTGCCAAATAATCAGGGACAGTAGGATAGATCAGGAGCTGGAGATAGCTAGGGCTGGCTAGGGAAAAAAAAGAAATTAAGAGGAAAAGGAATCAAAAGCTAAAAAAGAAGTTTTGGCTACAAGCAGTACAAAAATAAACACAGATGAATTGATGAGGAAGCAATATACTGGGGAAACAAGCACTCACCTGACAAAGAGCAGTGTCAATAGAAAGCCAGAAAGACAGTAAAATAAAGACAGATTTGTTGAAGAGCCAGGAAAACAGTGTGAATGATGTGAGAAGTGGAGACTGTTACTGAACAGAGTTGTAGACTGTGTATTCGGCTTCGCAGGTGAGCTGAGTACCTGCAGTAGGAAAATCAGGACTATCTGAGTAGTAATTTGGCTCTAGGTAGGTGAGGAGCAAAGGTTATGTTTGGACACAAGCCACCTAGAGAAAGTGCTTGTTTGAAAAGGAAGGAAAAGCAAATGAATTTTTGGGTGAACAGCAGAATGCGTGTCCAAAGAGCACATCCTCTCCCTAGCGTTAGCACACATTGTGGGGATATAGACATCTCCATTATTTTAGGAATAGGGAAAAAATGTTTAAGCATAATTAGAAAGCTGATTAAAACAGTTATTACATTATGCAGTTAGTTTAGCTTGTGCAATCCTCTGGTAACTCTGCAACCCAAGATCAGGGCAGCTTTTTATGGTCTCTTTTTCCTCAGGGTGTGAGCTGGATCTCAGCAGCTGAGGCCCAAATGGATGTCTCTACTGCCATGAACTGTGGCCACTTTCTTCACCAACCAGTAATGGCAGAATAAGCAGGATTTCTTTTTTCTTATGCAGAGAATTTATAAAGGTAGGTGAAGCTTACCTGCCTCCCAGTCCTGCTGCACTAGGCTGACTGCTTTTCTCTTTGAGCATACAGGGAAGCATGAGACCCTCTTTCCAGTGAAACCAGGGTCAGGCCCACTCAGCTGCCTCTGTCCTGGTTCTGTGCCCCAGAGCTGCCTTCCTGGCCATCTTCCCTCTCTCCTCTCGAAGAGGTAGAGAGAATCCAGCAGCAAGGAGATGAGGAGGCTTTGGATCAGAGTCTGCATTCCCTTCCTAAGTCTCAAGAGCTCAAAAGCTTTCAGCTGCCTCATATTCACATCTTTTCCTTGTCAGATATCCCTTGATGAGAACAGAGCCTGACAGAAGGGGAGGAAGAAGGAAATTACATAAGCAAAACAAAAGTGTAATTAAATTCCCTCTGCAGATGAGCAGATCAGGTCTTGGCTGTTACTTTACTTCATTCTGTCACATTCTGGACTCTTCTTTAAGGAACTCTCTGCTAAATGAAACGAAGAGGGCAGCTTAAGGTTTCCTTTTTCCAAGAAGTGCCATATGTCTGGTCTCTTTTTTCAATCCTGCCATCTTATGCCATTCTTACTAATGTGAGCATTGACTGGGTGAAGCATGAAGCATATATTTTCAAGGTACTAAAATGAAACCACCAAAACCATGGTTGAATTATGCAGGAAGAAAGTTTGCTTCCACCAAGCATCAGCCTCCCTGGGGTATAGTCCTGAGCTGTCTTAGCAATTGCTTGCAGCAGTAACAAAATGCCAGCTGACTGATACTGTTAGCATTTCTAAGGCATCTCATCAAGCACAGCTTAAGTCTTTCCCAGTGAGTAACTTAGGAAAACAAGGCCATTCCTCCTGCTCATCCTGCTCTGATGATTTTCAGTGGCTTCATTATTCTGAGTTACTGACAGATGTTTTGTTTCTCCGATTGCACACCTTCTAGGTGCAAACTACTTTTGATTTAGCACACAGATTAAGTCCTTACCCCATCTCACTTTTCTGATTGGAAAAAGGCCTGAGGCAAATTCAAGGAAAATTGTCCATGCTTCCTTCTATCAAAATAAAGCTGTGATATTTTTAAAAAGCACACAGAGGATGTTGGTGGTACGCTAAGTTTTCAACTCTGCCTGGAGAAGAAAGAAGAATGAGAGGTTCTAATGAGAACACTAAGTAGTATCATACTAAATTGCCATACTTTTTCTCAAGGTTATTAGGCAGAACAACTTGAAGATATTCCTTATAGTGGGGAAACTAGATCAACTCCAGATACTTTATCTGCATGCAGAATATCATCCTGACATTCCTGCAGTGCTTAAAGAGACCAAGACAAACTTAAGAGACCAAGTTTAGTTAAACCAGATTAGATCTTTTAAGAAATAAAATGCAAACTACTGAACTGCAACAGGCCTCCACATCCCATGTCCAGTGAGAAGGTTTCTACACAACAATATTTTTGCTCCATTTTTGATAACTTACCTGCAGTATGTGCAACCTGAGACATTGCAAGGCTACTATGAAAGGTGCTGAAACAGTAGTTCAAATTAGTAATCTAATTGCTTACATGGAAATGTTACCTTCTTTTTTCAGACACTTTTAGCAGCTAGATATGAAATTCTGGCAGGCAATTTGTCCAAAAACTCTTCAAGACTCATAAACTTCGTAAGCCTAAGTCCAATTTCTTATTAAAAATTATGTCTAATTTTCTCTCAGTATTCTGATCAGCTGAAAGCTATGCCTTATTTTTTGAGGGTGCAAAAAAGGAAACAGCAAAGTTTTAAAGTTAGGAATAGAAACGATGAACTTTCAAGAAAGTTGGAGGGAAAAGCTAGGAAGTGAATCTTTCAACTCAGAAATGCAAGGTAGACAGCAAATCCTCAGCATTTAAATTAGCAAAGACCACATAATGGTGCAATCAGGTTTATTGCATTGACAGCTTTATTTCTCAACTTTTAACTTTTTAACATTTAACAGAGGTTTCAGAAAGTAATTATTGTATATGGATGTTTAGTTTACTTTTAGGATACTTGATTTTTTTAAAACTTTTTTTTAGTTAATATGAGAACGACAATGATAGTTTAAAAAAAAAAAAATCTTAAGTTATAGCTACAGTAGAGGAAAACTGTCTCTGAATACCATTTCATTTCCATGACAGGTTTATTTCTGAAATTCAGACTCCAAAAACTATCAATTTAATGCATTAGATGGATTTGCATGCATTTAAATTCATGACTTAAAATACCAGCAACTGTGCTCATACAAAATTAACATGCACACACACTTGCCTACATTCACTCATTACAATTTAACTGACCCTTATTAAGAGCTACCAGTGTTTTCCCAGGTTGAGGAAGTGATTTACATAAATGATCCCTAAGAGGGGGAACTAGGGGTCCAAGTTCTGCCTTCCTCAACCTACTTTAAAATCTCACCAAAACTTCTAGAGGAAACAGTTCCTCATCTTTGAAGCAATGTTTCAGGCCATAAGCAGCTATGCTGGAACAGACTAACAGCAGCCTGTATGGGAACACGTTTTTGCGCAGTTCAAGAAACAGTAGGTTTGGTTCAGTTTGACTATCACATAATGATTTCTCATTATATTAGCCACAGAGTTAATTGGTCTTATTTAGGAAGGCATTGAATATGAAATGGAATGGCTTTACAAATATTGCAGTATCCTTAATGACACAGATTTTGAGAGTATTGTATCATACACTTTGGGGAGGACTTTGTACATGCAGTCAAACAGATGGCTGGATGACTGCATATCTATATAGTTTATTAACTGTATGAGTTACTAATGATCATATTTCCAGCCAGTTTTACCCACAGCTTCTAGCTTTTATGCTCAAAACTGCACATGCAATTGCTTAATCCCTGCACTCAACTGCTGACCCCTCAACCTTGCATAACCCAGATCCCTGCATGCAGTCAGTCAGTGCAGTTCCAGTAAATAGGGTAGTGCGAGGGAGCAGACAAAGATGTCATGCCGGCGTGCGCTCAGCGGGTACAGAAGCTGGCTATGCGCTTCGTCTTTTGTGCCTGCAAATCCCCAGTCACAGTTACAGAGGACAGCTTTCCAAAGCCTGCCTTCTGGTCTTAGGTATGATTTAAACAACAATCATTGGAGGAAAAAAGATGAACCAGTAAAGCATTTCTACACTATTTAAGAAGGTCTAAGTAATGACATGAATTAAAATTGCTAAATGAGTTGAGGCTTACGGTTAAACATGTCACGTCAAGGAACCACACTGCCCTACAGTCCCTGAACGTTTGGCCTTTGGGCTCACACAACTGTGCTTCGTAATGAGCACATACTCGCCATCATACAGAAACAAAAGTCTGATCTTGTTAGCATGTACTCAGACGTCCCTCCCAATTGTAGTGAAGCAGAGAAACATCAGAGTCTGTGGAAACAGCACTTAGGAAACAGCAGAATTTGTATCAGTTGAAAATTCGAATGGAGAAGTTGTTAGGATGGAGTTGTTTTTGGAGAAAGACTTGGGGACCTATAGGCTCAGTTTAAAAAACTCTTTATATGTCTCCGTCTAAAAGCAAGATTATACTTGATCTCTTATGTAAAAAAACATATTTTGTCAAAGAGTTAAACTAACAGCAGCATATTTCTTTAAAAAAAAAAATTCACAGTGACAACGTAATCGTGGCACAATGTTATCCGTCCCATCAAATCCTGACAATAATTTCATCGTAAATAGGAGCAATAAATGTTTGCCTATCTTAGCTGCAAAGGACATACAGCTTATATGATCCAAACAATTGCCGGTAATATGCACAAAAGTAAGGAAAAAACATTATCCAGATTACTAAAGTGGCAACCTGCTGTAATACGTTTATATAGTATAACTTGTAGAAATACTCATTTATCTATTTGCTTAATGCAATGTCCAGTACATGAAAATTATACTTTGCACCATCTTATTTACTACAGGGAAGAAGGTTAATGCAGGAGAACATATTAAAGGTCATTTTCATTCTTTGAAATAATTAAGTGTAGCACTTGCAGAATCCTTTTGAGGAGCTCTGCAACAGAAAGTGCTTTTAAATAACTCCGCAGGTAACTGCATTAAAATAAATCCTCAGACAGCGGAGATTTAACAAAGAACTTGGAACAAAACAGCAGCCCCCTTTTGAGAGAGGGCAGTATTTTCTTGTCCCAGGTTTTTAAAGTCTTCAAACCAGCAGTGTCCACTGCACATCATTTTGTTCTATGGCTCTTGTAAGCACATTAAGAAAATTTTCTTGTACTTGTAACTAGATTAATTCCAGATTTTTATATTGGAACAAACCTTTAATGGACTGGAAATACAATACAGTCTGCACTGTCATTTCACCCAGATCTCTCAATGTTACCGAAAACACTGAAGCCATCACAAAACTGTAAAGGGAAGCTCATTAAACAAGAGCAGGAAATAAACTGAACACGCCATGTTCCTGTGGACAACTGTGGTGTTGGACTCAGAAACTCATCTTGTCAGCGTGCAGAAAAGGTTTCGTTCATTTGGAGCAGAAAGAACTGTCAGAACTCATAAGCCAGCATGGGGGAAACTGGGTCTGCAACCACAATGAGGAAGACCCCAGGAAAGCCCATCACCACTGGCATCGATGAGAGAACACCATTTCCTGCTTCCATTTGGGGTACGGTGTTTTTGTTAGATGGGGCACTTCTAAGAAATTATTTTAATAGCTATTAGTTCAGTGTTGTCTTCTCTCGAGGTAAAATAGCTAAAATACACACAGCTGCTGATAATGAGATATATGCACAAAAAAGAGGGGGAAAAGGAAAGAGAAGTATCCTGTATTTTAATCAGCAGTTATAACATATGGCAGGAATTGCTGTGGTCATGCCATATGTAGGAAGTACAGGAGTGTCGAGCATATTTTCCCTAAATGAGGTTATAAGAGAAGCAATGGGATGTGTCAAAATTATTGGGTACAGAAACTCCAGCTTCGTAACATTTTGGTGGTCTTTGTTAGTGCTGACAGCTACAGGGACACTGCCTTGTTTGAATTACACTGGGTGACATTTTTCAAAACAGCGGCAGGCTTATAAACACCGCATATCTGGTCTCCAGTTTCACTGAAACGTTACCTCAGCCCCGAGCTGACCACAAGGACAGCGTGAGCCCTGACAAACTCCTATTTAGTGCTTACTGGGCATCAGCACCCAGCGAAGAGATTAACTACAAACCAGGCTTTCAATAGCAGTCGTGGACTTGGTTCAACTTTGTAGATTTTTTCATTTTGACAATTTATCACTTTTCAGACTGAACAATAATCACTTGTTTCTACATAAGAGTCATGAAAACCTGAATGGAAAAGCCAAAGGGATGGGAGCTTTCACCATGTTCTTTAAACACCCTTAAGCTGAGAGCTGGAAGCGGTGGGGCCAGTAAATCACTGACTGCTGCCTGCTCATTGATCTTCATGCCTACATTTCTACCTGTGAGGAGCAGGCAGCGTTTCTAACCATGCCCACAGTCCCTCTCAGGTCAGGGTAACCCTCCAAAGAGGGCAGCAAGATGCTATTGAAAGGCTTCTCCTTCTGGCACAAATCACTCTGGCACAAACGTCAGAAATACTTTTCTGCTGAACTCTGCTGTCATTTACATGGCCATATTTTTTACCCTTAGACACATTACAAGCATAATGGAGAATACATAAATGAATGCACAATGATTATAGATATTTATATGCATCCTGCTAGTGAGAGATCATGCCTATAATTCATATGTGGTAAAGCCACAAAATTATGAAGGTCTTCCTACCACGGCCATTTATAATCCAATGGGAATCCATTACGTTTTTATTTCTCATGTTACAAGAGGCAATTTATGACTGTCTGTATATCACATTATGTTTTAGAGGTGATGACAATGTAAAAGCAGCCTGACCTCAAAATGGAATAACTGATTCAAGTGAAATGCCATTTCACAAAAAGTATACTTGGTTTCTTAGAGAAATAAGCAACTATAGGGAAAACTTTTTCAATTTTAGTTATGGCATTCATTTTAGAAAATAATTTTCATCAAAATAATCTCTTTCTGGGGTCATTTAATTTAATTTTCCTTTTAGGAGCAGAGGTGTGGTTTTATTTGATTTTTTTAAATCACAACCAAACATACAAATTCAGCCTATTTCAGAAGCTTTAAAATAGCCCATTGTCTAATATTTCAGTCTGGTCATTCCCAAGCCATTTTATGATCAATACTGAGCTGTTCCCAGCCCAAATGGAGATTTCAAGACTGCTACTATTTACCTACCTCCTAATTGCATTGTGAGGCATAAGCTCTCGGTGCACTTACACGCACTTAAGAGTTACTGTGATGACATCACTAAAAGAGGCCAAGAATTAATGTCAGACAGTTGTAACGCCTCACTGCACAGGATTTAATGGGTTAGAGTCGTACATACTATCTTCTACTTAGAAATGAAGTAGCATTTGTGGTAACAACTATCCTATGTCCTCCACAGAAGCTGCATGCCACTCCTGAATGTGAGATGCGATACGAATGTTCCTTTATCGCTGTTATTATTGTTGGTTTTGTTATTATTTCTAAGGATAAGTGTTCTATTAGATTCATTTGGTTTCTTAATAGCAACATAATTTTGTACACACCTTTGCAAACCTACCACATTCTAATTTTCAGATTAAGTTTCCAATATTAAGGATAGCATTGCCATATTCTGGTTACAGTTTTTTAAAAGCTGTAAATTCTGTTCTCTGTTGAAGAACTGCCTGTCTGTGGGCACAAGTATTTCAGAACAGACTCATAAAAATTGACAGCTAGCTAAACTTTATGCATCTTGACCTCACTAAGAGTTCAGTTTCACCTGCAGTAGAGCCATTTATATTGGCATAATGTGTTACACAAGTATAGCTGAAGTCAAATTACGCTTAATAAGCTAGACTATATTTTAAAAAGAAGATGAAATAATGACTATAATATTTAATGTGCCACTTAACTGTCACATTAATAGTAAATCTATCAGTAAAGATGAGAGAGCTACAATGATTTAGCAGTTACCAATCCAGACCATTAGAGCTTTATGAGTAACGCCAGGAAACAGCATTATGAGACCAATTCATATCTTTTCTCATACGCAAAATTAGTCTCTTGAAATTCCTGAACAGTCCCAACTAAATGGGACTAGTTATGAGGCTACCCAAAGTCAGCTGAGGTACCAGAATGTGGATCTAGCAAGTATAAAACATTACTCCATTTTCCAGGTTTTAGTGGGATACCTCTTGACATGACTTCTGTGCAACATCGGAACAACCTGCTGGCTGCGTTAACTCTTACAGTGCCTAAAGACAGACAACTCTTCTTCAGCACTGGACAGGAATTCCTTCTTAGATGCACCTGCACTAGCAGAGGTGACCTGTTTTCAGTCAGACCACTTCCCTGAACCCACTCAGTGAGTATCATGGACGTGCCAGAGATCAGAAGGGGCAGGACATGGGACCAGAGTAGCCCAGACTTAGATCAGTTTAAGCTGCCGTGAAGCTGAATACCTAGAGTGGAAACAGCTGAGGACTGATTTCAGTTTCCACATAGCCCCCAGCAGCTGCTGACTGCAAGTACAGATAACTACTTTCCCATGCTGTGCTTTCACACCAAAGTGTTAACGAATAAGCTGTCTGATCTTATTTTTCCTATGTAACTTATTTTACTTTATATAGGTTATAGTCTAAGTTTAACTTAATATTAAGTAATAATTACACCTGAACTAAAAATTATATATTAAGTTATCATTTAAAATCAATTTGTTAAAATTGATTTCTTTTTAAATCTTTTATTGTTGGAAATGGAAAAACAAGTTTAAGTTTGCTTGCTGCATTCAGTGCCTGGTCTACTTCATTTGTGTGTCTTGTCATTTAGTACCTCTTAATTGAAGGTCTTAAACTGATCTGCACTGTATTTTATGTCAGTATCATTTAGTATATCCTTTAACTCACTGAATGTAAAAAAAGTCAAGAACTGAAAATTCAAAAAATAAGCTAAAAATTCAGGACAGCAAAAGACTTAAAAACTCAGGTCAAAATAAATTCTGGGTTTATTTCTCATCTTTTCAGAAAGCCAGAATAATTCTTAAGTTTATCTGTGCTGTGTTTACCAAAAGACAAGTTTTGTTTGTGGGCAACATAATGAAGTGTTTTCTTTAGCTGTCAGCATTTCATACCAGAACTTGAACTATGCTTAGAGTTGCATGATATTTGAAGCAAAGAAATTATTATCTTGACTTTGATTTACCCTTTCAAAGGAGTTGCTTTGAAGTGGTTCAGCAACAACAGACCTATGTGGGATGCATTCAATTTTTAAATTTCTTTTCTAATGAAGGATAATCTACAAATTTTAAACTTTGTAATTCATCTCTTTTTTCCGTAATGTGATTAAGGGACTAGTTTCAATACAAACCAGAGTAAATTATACTAGTGTATCTGCCTGAAAATGAAGTATGTTTTCACTGTTACAGCAGTGTGACACAACTTCCAAAAAGGAATGACAGGCTGCTAAGCAAAAATGATGAGGAAGAGATTCTTATCAAGGCTTCGAAAATGTCAGAAGAGGGAACAACATTGGTTTAACTACTTTGGTTCTGTAAACATTTTGCCATTTCACAGAAACACCTCTGGTAGTAGAAGGGGGAGAAAATGTTGCTTTTGTTAGATTTTCAGTGATACAATTCAGGCCGCCTCCACCTATCAGAAGACTATTTTAATTTTTTAAAATACCATCCTGACTACACAGCATTTCATACTGAAACACTGCTTTCTTCTTTTCAGATTAAGCGAGCTTAATGTTGGACAAAGGTGCAAATTTATCTCCCACAGTCTAATGATTGAACTTCGATTGAGCTTCTGAATGTTTCAGGAATGTCAGCCCCAAGCTCTCTTCACTCACCAAGGAAAACTGCAACTGCCCAAATAGCCTTCTTTTTACAGAAAGACAACAGCTCGAGTTCCACCATGCCCTGTTCATCCCTTAATTCATTGAAAAGCCTGCCAATACAGGTTTAGCAGATGCTACATGGCCCACATACTTGAAACCATTTTCTCCTTGGGCACTGAACATTGTTCTTCAGCCACATGCTAGAACAAGTGAAAAGCTCCACGGTCCATTACAAACATCCTGAGCTATTTGATCATTCGGATTAGAAAGCCTCTAAAGATTACACATGAAAACACGCTGGTTTACAATTAGCTGCTTTAGGCTGTATGCTGTATAAATTTGTGCTTGGTGCACTCTGTGAAAGCCTTTCTCAAAGAAGCTGAAGCCCTTGTTTTTATCTTTAGTACCAACCACCCCCAATAATAAGTTTCATGGCCACTGTGGTCTACTCAGAAATTCAGTAGCCTCTGGCCACAAATAACCATCTACTAAGTAACCTTAAATGTTATCCTCTCAAGGTTAAAAAAGTGTGTTTAAGATTACTCTGGCTTTCAGGTCACATTCTTGCATCCTTCCTGAACTCCGGCTTCCCAGGAGATTCTGCCCGGTGATGGATACAATGTGTTTTTCTTCTTGTTCTTAAAAGTCGATTCATTCATCACACTAGGTGGGGTACGTTTTTTAAGCACTGGAATGAGAGCTGGTCAGCACAAAATAGCATGCATGAAAGATAAAACTGTGGTGAAAACAGACCTGGGCTAGTATTGAGGAAGAGTCCAGAGAAGTGCACAAAAACCTCTCCTACCAGACACGAGACCTTGTATCAAGCAGCTCACTGCATCTACCTCTCAAAAAGTCTGTAAGTCTCAACTGATGTTCTAATTATTATGATGCATTCAGGTTTATTAACATTAACCTGGAATATCACCCAAAAAAATACAAAATTTTCTCTCATCTTTGAAGCCTATTCAGGGAAGGCACTCAGAAAGAAAACTGCTCAATATACAGCCTGGATTAGTATTGTCTACATAATGAACCCAACTTCATAGACAGAAATTATTACAAGTATTTTCCACGTAACATTTTAACAGACAATGACTTTTCTTTTCTCCACATATATTTTCTGCTTCATGGTATCTATACTCATCCTCTTAACTCTCCCATATAACTGCCAAAGAAGATCTTGAAAATACAGACCAGCTTTCGCTACAAGTGAAGTCGTACATGTCATTATAAGATATGTCTCACCATTTACTTTTCACATTACAACCAAAAGGAATTAGGATGTAATTAACACACATCAAATAACAAAACTACTCATAAGATTACTGAGAAAATTTCCTTTTAAAATCAGAGGGAGTTAATAACAGGGTTTGCCTTTGCACAGTACAGATACTCATACTTACTAAAAGGTCCCCAGTCATGGAAGATTTGGCTATTCTAAGTACAGCTATGACTTTGGGACAGGTCACAAAACTCAAGGAACGTAGTTTTCATCTATGGGGTAGTTACTATTGCACTGTGTATACATAAGCAAACCGACTTTTAAAACTCAGGTTGCTTATATATGCAAAATGACAGAACACACTTTGAATTCAGAGCTAAAAGCACCATTGCACTATTGGCATAGAAAAAAAATTAAACCCTAAAGATGAAATCTTTCTACTGCTGTTGATTTTCATGTATCACTAATCTACATGATCTGTTATTTAATCTACCAGTGCTATCATTGATTTTAAGGGGCCAATGCTAATGATATATTTTTTTAAAAGCTGTCCTTAAATACAGAAAAAAGACAGACAGATGTCATAGCCACAGAAGAGACACTAACAAGGCAGAAGATGTCTGCCTGCTGAAGTCAGATCAGCATGCAAGGTGATTACCATATCTTGGGTTACAACAGCTCTTCAGGAGGGGATTTCAGATGTAGGCAAGGCGAGACACAAACCTTATCTATTGTAGGAAGCTGATATATGCAGCAAAGGGAGTATGTTTTATTTTTAAAATAGGACTCTTCTTTTTCCCTCCCCCAAGATCTCCGATTTCTAAAACTTACTAGCATTAAAATACTATACCAACAGAGAAAAACAATTTTCTCCTTTTCCTTAAATTTTGCTTTGTTTCCCCAATAGCAAGTTTCTAAAGTGTGAAAAAAACAATTCCAGTAGAGAAAAGCCCACTTTAAAGGTACAGGTTTAACATTTTACAACTTTAAAGGTAGAGGTTTAACATTTTACAACAGTCAATACCTTATTTCAGCAAAAGTCCAAACACAATGTGCTTCCTGTCCCAAGCTTTGTTATACAACGGAAATCCTTTCGATAGAAGCATAGATGGGTCAAAACAAACCAGAACTACTGTATTCAGAAAGAAAAAAAAAGTTCCTATTCCCACGTATTACTCTATTCAAAGTGTATTTGATAGCATTTACTGGCATCCAGATTGCATCTTCCCCTTGCACCATGGTATGTGTCTTTAACTAAATGCCTTCAAAAAGCTGAGAAATGAGTTGCTTATTTTCTCGTAAAAAAAATCTCCTCTTGTGACCAAGGAGGGGGGACATTTCATAAGTCATCCAATAAGTAAGCACATGCAATGAATGTCATGGGAAATACTAGCCTGGGGTACTTGAACTCCACAGCACCTCCTGGCAATATCAACCCAGGTTCTCTCTGTGACAGATGGACGGAGGTAGTGACAGAGAGGTAGGTCATCAGGAAGAAGAATACCTCACACTTGACTTCATCTGGTATGTTCCACATTTTGCTTTCATGAGCTTCAGAGATCCTTTGGCCCTACACGTCCCTACAACGATCATTAAATCAGAGAATGAAGAAGAAACCCTTGATAGCAAGCAGGCCTCCCCTGAAGAGACGGTAAGAGTCCAATACGTGTATAGTATACATCTTTGCAGCATCATCAGTTTAGGGTTTTATTGCTGGTGAAGTGCTTTGTGAGTATTTGCATCATTTATATAACCAAAAGTAGCTAATACTACAGAGTTATATAATGCATATAACAAAATGCAGAGAAATGTTACCAATCCAATCAAAATTAGAAGTCAGTTTCTGCTTTCCAGAAAATGAATGCAGCATTTGATTTTAAATGGTAATAAAAGCCTTTAAAATCACCACTGCATTTCTTAGTACTTCAGAAAGATACACTTCCAGGTTGTATCAACCTGCAGTAGTAAATCCAAAACTCAGATCACCTTACTCATGCTAGCAGTACTATTAAGGGAAATGGGACAATTCTTTCCAACATGGGGTACACAGTTCATTGTATTATCATAAAATTGTGGGTCATAGATCAGAATCCAGAATGAAAAATCTAAGCCATTCTTAAAGAGATATGACCTGCAAAAACTAGGAAATCAATAAGGAAATCAAAAGGAAATAATATTTGACTCATTCACAAACAAATTTGTTTCAAGGGACTTCATCTATATTAAGTCACAGAATTTAAAGTAAGCCCACTCTTAAAACTTAATTAAGCTACAGCTGGGTAAGTCAATAAAAATGTTACCCTAGTGCCTTCAACCCCTTGCAGGAGCGGAGAAAAGAGCACTTTGTAGGCCAAGTCTGAACTGAAGATTTCAAACTAATAAACTGTCTGCACAATGATCAGCACAACAGGGCCCTATTTCATTCTGGACATCATAATAAACTTCATCAGCAAATGGTCCCAGCAGGTCTAATCTTTGTTTGTGGTACTGCACACATTTTTGTAGATGAGGTATCAATGAAGCTAAAAAGAGGTGGTTTAGCCCTGAAACATGTAGCACCAGTACAAGCTCCTACATCACACTGTAGTAGGGTGGCTTACGGCACGCGCATCCAGTCATCCCAGAAAATATTTTTGGCGTTGGATAGACCATATCTCTTGTTGCTGGGAAAAATCAGAAAAGCGGGAGAGACACATTCAGCACCCTAGATTCCCTGGTATCGCAGGCAGGGGGACTGCTCCCTTCTGCTCTTCAGAGGTTTGAGGGGCATGGTTTCATTTGCAGTACAGAACAATCTGGAGGCACTACAGAAGAAAGCAGGGCAAGAGAAAAACTGGAGGAGCTGCAGGAAGGAGCAGGAGAAGGTTACTGAGTGCATGTGAAGTGGCAGGGAAAAAGGCAGAAATGCAGTGTGCTGGCTGGAAAAGGTGGGGGTGAGAAGGGAACCCCTAAGCAGCAAAAGAAAAAACAAATTCTCAACTTTGTGACTGGAACATCTGCAATCACCCAACCATCACCACCTGTTTAGTCCCAGCAATTCCCTTCAAACCAGCACGCCACACCACTACAAGCCAAGGAATCTCTCCAGCACCCCAGGCTCTTGGCTACACCTTATCAATAAAGGTGCATGCAAATACACTGCTCTGCCTAATAGGCACAACTTCTCCTACAGAAGCAAGAAAGTCTCTGACCCTCCAGCAATAAGCAGAAGGAAGCAAAGATTGTTCCGTCACTAAATTCTTTTGGCTACACAGACCATGGATTTATGCTGCAAACTATATTTGTTCATATTTATTAACAAAGGCACGCAACACAGCAGTCTCATTTTCTCATATGCTATGAGAAATATATGTTGGTCTCTTGCTCTGTAAAGCCGAATCAAAACCTGGAATTTCTCATTTTCCTGATTTGTGATGCATTAAGCCCTTACCAAATAGTTCAAATCAGTGACTACAGTTGCTTTTCATTTTCCTCTCTGTCTCCAGACTGTCAAGTCAAAATAAAGCACAGCATTTTTTCATATATAACCCAAGACACCTGAACTGGTTAATCACTGCTAAAGAAGTAAATCCACACTTTCAACTATTACTCAAGTTCTCGTAAAAAGTAAGTGTGTAAACAACTGTTGTTTACAGCTTCAGTAGAAGCTCTTTATATTTACACTTGTGTAATTGTCAGAGATTAAGTCTGCTCCAATAGTGTAAACTGACTCATCATTAAAAAAAACTTACTTTGTTACAGGCTTTTACATAGTGTATTAAATATCTCAGCCTGCCTGTAGGTGCAGCACCACTGTCAAATCATGCTGAGGTACCCATCATTTTAGTCTTAATTTGACCTCTCTTAAAACAAATCTACTTTTTGTAATGATAGCAACATCTTTTAATTTTCTTTCCCTCCAGATAAGACAGGACAGAAAACCTCTGCCGTGACAGTCAGAGCGCGCTTATGTGAAACAAATACTCTGCAACACACAGATGTGCTTCTCTATTTTACCGCTAGACAAGCTGTCCCGTGTTGGGCTGGAGAAGGCATCTTTCACCCGCAGTGAAATCCCGCGCAGTCAGGACTCCCTCCCACTGGAACTGAAACACTCTCTCCACAGCCACACCACATGCATTTTCTCCCCCCACCCAGACGGAAGCCACCAAAAAGCATCACCCACAGCCAACAGCACATTCCAGCTTCTTGACTCACTGCATTTCACTGCTATTGGGTTAGGAGCCTTTTTGTTTCCAACAAGCCAAATTTTTAAAATCTGCTCATATTTAATGCTTACATTTCAGAACACTTCTGCACTCGTTTCCTACGTGCAGCCCTAGCTGTGATAACGCTCCACAGGGATGATTAGAAATGGCTCATATTTCATCCAAGCCTCCCCGAAACCAACTTTTCTGAAGATTTAAAGGAAACACGTAGAAGGCATTTCTCATTGTTCTGCTGTACACCTGCAGACACTGGCCAAGGTCAGGAGAGGAAACAACAAAATCCTTCGTGAAAGCCAGTTCCTTTGTCATCTGAACATGGGCAGGAAACACGGGAAGTGTCATAAGAAAGTTTTTCTAATGAGATCTTAGCCCAGCCTTGCAGAAGCCAAATACAGATGATCATTGTAGGTCCCTTCCAACTGAAATAGCCTAGTCTGTTCTGTACAGCTTTGAGGAATAAACGTGCTAACATCTGGCTATTTCAGTCCAATATTCAAACAGGCCAGATCCTCACCTTCACAGAGGCTTCTGTGCTTCAGAGCACAGAAACAGCCCCAGAACTCTGGTTTGAGGGGAGGGCACGGTCAAGGTCTGGGTCAGACCTGCTCTGGCTGAACTGCCCCATCTGCCAAAGAAGGTCCTGGATTAGGGATCTATTGCTCTGGTTTAATCTCAGGTAGCCTTCAGAGGAGGCTATGAGTTATTCTGTAACACGAACAATATTAATTACCAGCCATTTTATTTCATAGATGCTGGAAGCACATTTAAAAATATTACACTTAGTGTGCAAATAATACGTAAAAGGTGGTTTTTTGAAAATCAAGTGTTTTAAAATTATGCTTTCTCTTCAAAACAAATTTTTAAATTTAAATCAGCATAGTTTTCTGCTGCATTAAACTGGTGACAAGTCAAAATAGCTGCAAATCTACTTGCAGTAATTCATGGACATTTATCTTTCCTCTTGTTTATTGTAAATATCTTTATACAATAAGTTAATTTAGCAGCATATTTTTTCAGGAGCACGCTCAGGAAGATAGATCCTAATAGGAGTGTTCATGCACAACCTTTGCAAACTAGGAAGATCAATCATTTTTCTATTTCTCTGAATTTCCAAAATTAATGTGAATCCTGAAAAGTCAAAGCAAGGATTTAACTGTCTTAAATTTTCCATTGTGCTTTTAAATATACATATTCTCTCCTTTGAGATTCTGTTTGGATGTTAGTAACCAACTCTTATTCTTTTTAATCTCTGTTAAAGTGCACAGGGATGGGCACAGCACAACCATTTGTACGTTCAAGATGAAATATCAGCAAAAGAAAATTATCCAGGGCAGATATATTTCAGCATGAATCATTAATTCCTTAAGCTTGAGTCTTTTCATTATTCATTGCACATTTTTCATCCTGCATTATTCCCTCAGTTAGCAGAGTTGCAATGAGGTATTTACAGCTCAGAAATGTTAGCATGTAGCTGGGGAGACTAGTCCCATGCCTCAGCACTATCAAACTGAGCAATTCACAGGTAACCAGAAGATTAAAAATTACTTTTCCACTGCATTGCAAAGATCACAGTCACTGAAATTTGGCATTTTATAGACCAAGCCCTTCAACCTCTGTGACCAGTTTCCCTGACTATTTGCAGGGTACTTCTTTATGCCAAAATTACAAACAAGGAAACCCAAACCCAACTCTTTGGACTTCCATCAGATTTGCGCTATCCCTATGCTGTTGGAAGCTAGGAAGTTATTTATGCAATTATAAATATATTTCTTCTGTTAAGAATTAAATGTTATTTTATCAGTTCTTTACATTCCCCGTTCCACTGCAATGGCTAAATTCAAACTAGTGCAAATCAGAGCAGCTTCACTGCAGAGAAGGAGACAACATTACAGCAGAGAATGGCCTCCAGTGTTTAAATAAAGGAAAATACTAGCTGCTGTTGCCTCCACACGGATGGCTCAGTTTCAACGGGTTGGGGGAAAAAAATCTATACTGACTGATTTCCAAGCCATTAGGAGTTCTTACACATACACTCACTGGCTAAAAGAGGCACAATGCAGACTGCAGAACGGAACAATACATGGGGGACTGTCAGTGATACACTTAAACCATCTGCATTTGCACAGTGTTTGGCAGCAAAACCAGAAATAAGGCAGTCTAGGTCTGGGGGTATAATAAAGGGAGTGCACATAAATGAGTAAAAGTCACTGAACCAATTTACAAGGCATTAGTGCATTGGCTCCCAGACTTCAACCCCTCAGCAAGAATTCTTTCAGAGCAGCTCTCTCCATCCTCCTTTTGGCAAACGCTCAGACACACTCAGCCCAGTGGACAGATCCATGAACAGCTTTCATAGAAAGCACATGTACCTCCTTCCCTTTTCCCATGCGCTGTTTTTACAAAACAAAACCCCAGTCTGAAATCCTGTGCTCTTGGGAAAAGGGTGGCAGCAATTTGAGACTCGGGTCCATCTGATCTCTGTCGCAGAAGCCTATGGAGCCTCTCACACAGTCTGTGCCGTGCAGCAGAGCCTGGACCCTACGCCTCGCGCTTCTCCATCCCCTCACTGGCACCTCACACATCGATAGCAGGGTGTCACGGCCTCTCTCCCACTCCATGAAACCATATGCCAGAGAGATCTGGCCAGCCCCAACTGTGATCTGCCAACCAGCTGGGGCTGGCACACTGTGCTCCAAGTGGGGCCATGGCTGCACAGCAGCGAGACAGCATGTGTGTGTGCGCCTTAACAGGGCACAGCAGAGCATTGCTGGAAGATGCTCCAAGCGCAGCAGCAGAGTGCTTCTGCCCAGCCCTGCATGATGAAACTGGGGGGAAGAGAGGCATGATCCATGACCTGGTGCAGGAGACGCTAACGTCAATGGCATGACTTCATGCATGGAGATTAAATCACTGGAGTGCCGGCAGTTCAATGTAACAAGATAAAAGGAAAATCTAGAGACCTTAAGGGGCATCAAGGAAAGCATTTAAGATATGGGTCATCTCATGTCCTGTAAACACTCAGTGCAGCTTCCCTTCCAGGAACTTGTTTATTTGCAGACTCATATGGCACGGAACAAAGCACTGGTGAGACACATCCCTTCTCTGGCAAGTTTACAAGTGGATACGGTGCATTAGCAGCAGGAAAGGCACTGAGGTGAATGGCACCCCAACATCGCCCTGAAAGCAACTCCAAGTCTGTGACCTACTCTTTGTTGCACCCTGCTCTTTTCACCCCAATACTGTAAAATCTTACTCTCAAGATAAAACTCCTTCTGCACTTGATTAGCCACACGAATCCCAGCATCACAGAGCTATTTGTGTGCTGCAGCTTTTGGGATGACATCTCTCCGATGTCTGGAATGGTTATTTGGTATATAGCTTGCAGTTCAAGCAGTAATCTGGCTCTTTATCTCCCCTGAGGCTCTCACAGAACAGTAAGGCAGAAAAATTAGGTTTCAGTCTTTTGTGAAAAAAAAATCAACATTATTTGAATCTTTTTTAAAGTTCATCTAAAATCTTCTTCTGTTTTAGAGCTTCCTAGCAGACACTCAACTTCAGAACAAGTCAAACAGCCAGTGTTGCTGAGTGCAGGGACCGAGATCCGCTACCCTTGGTCACCCCACCACTGAAGTCAGGAGCTTGCAGCCAAGCGTTTCAGCTGGCAACATCTGACCCATTAATGGGAGAATGTCATACAAAAGCCAGCATCAGGATGGCATATCAGTTATGTAAATACTGTAGGAAGGCAAGAGAGGAGCCCATATCCCTGCTTCTCTCCAGCTCCCTTCTCCTGATACGCTGCAACCCTTCCAGAGTGAGGAATCGCAGCACACAGTCAGGACATGAGCACAGTGTCCGGAGAAACACAAGACAGGGCTCACACAGAGGGAAACCTGCCCAGTCCCTCCTGCCCCAGCAGCTCCACAGCACTACACCTCCATCACCTACTGCAGACTCTGGTTCTGTTTATTTTTTAAATTAATGCCACAGACATAAAGAGTGTTTGCACAGCAAACTTTACCAAAAATTAAGATGGATACTATCCCTCTCATTTCAGACCTGGCATAACAGAGAGCGAGAAACTCTTCTACACCAAAACATGAGCTTCCCATTTACACTACCAGTCAGAGGTGAAAGCTGGGCTGCTTCTACAAACAATCAGCAGTGTTAATTGAATGAACAGTAACAATTTTCATCATTTTTGTTTAAGTGGGAGAAGAAGAGATTGTGTTGTTTTGGGTTTCTATTTTAAGGGACATTTCAATTAAAGCAGATACGTTCTTTGGGTGAAAAAGTTTCATTGAAATCAAGATTGTTTATCAAAAACATTTCTGGAAAATTTTTGATAGCTTGACACCTCTGCATTAGACTCACTCTTCAAACTTAAATCACATATCAAGGTTAGCGTGCCTGAGTTAGCCTGCAGGCTTGCTTGTTAAAATCCCTGTGGATTGTTTTTTCAATGAACAAATCAAAGGGATTCGTGATTCCTTTCTTTCAGTTCAATGGTGAGGCAGTTTCATTTTACAGCTCCTGCTCAGAGTGCTACTAAGAGTTTTAATACAATATGGGTGCGTTTTCTACCATCTATTTTTTCCTGTCATTTCCAAACAAGGAAACGAGATCATTTGGGATCATTCCCTGCTGAACATTTTAGACCCAAATCCTGCAGTCATTAGTCTTTATGCAGCCAGAGGTCTCATATATGGTAAGAGATTCGCCTGATTAAGGAGCATAGGATTTAACCTTCCATGAGAGATCCAGTTTAATGCAATGCATATGGTACAGCCATAACAGTACTCTGGAAAACATTCCAGAAAAATGCTATCTCATGTCCCCAGCAAACATCCAATTCCATCAGCTTTAACTAAAATTCCTCAGCAGTTTTTTAAATACACCTTATTTTAAAAAAAAATTCAGAGCTACATTCTTTTGTTTAACAAACCCGGCAAAAGGAAGCTGAGTCAGACTCACTCCAGGATACGCACCTCAATCTGTGACAAAAAGGAAAACAGTTACCAAGTGGAAATGACTAAGAGCACTGCACTGCCCTGATTAAAAGTCCCAGAAATAACAACACAACGTTCTGCAGAGATTATGCTTTCCACATGGAGCAGTAATTGTTATTTTTTAAACTTTAAGTAATGTTTCTTCCAGAGAGGCTTCAGACAACAGTCACATACAATTGCATTTAAAATGGGAGGGATCTTACAATGATTATCTGAGCTGTTCAAAATTAGCATTTCAGGTTTATTTTTATAACCGAAGGAAAGCTTATGCTCTCCCCTACCATAATTCTTAGCTGGTCATAAAAATACTGACACAAGTATTACTGCTGCGACTGAATTTCAAATCTTGGCAGACCTTCACTTGCACAGTGCCTGTAACGTGTTGGTTTTAGCAAGACAGACTACTAGGTCTAACCTTTATAAACTGTTACAAAAGCATTCTTGAGCTGTACTGCCAAGCGTAAAGCCCTTCTCCAGTGAGAGCTGAATATTAGGACGATTGCTTTTGAGAAATTAAAACATCATTAGTTGCAGCTGTGTCAATAGCTGTCTTTGGGTTTGATGATTGTGCTTATTAAGACAGGCTTATTTATCACGTGGAATTTCACTGTAACTACAATTACTTGCAAAGAAAAAAAAAATCCATGCTCACTCAGTGAAAGGCAGGGGCTGTTTTATCAACTTTGCTGGAATTTGTGCTGGTTAGGAAAGCAGTGAACTTGTTCCTACAACTATGGTTTCCATTAATTCTTTGAGGAGAACTTCACAGACCACTGATCAGATGGGACAGCGAACAAGCACTACTGTGAAAAACTGAAACAAGATGTAACCGAAAGCTATTATTATGAGTCAGCCTGCTTTGCTGGCTATGCAGAAAGTAATGAAATTGGAGTTTCAGACCACCTGACCAATCTCCTCAGCAACAGATAAAATATAATTCTGAAGAAAGATGCAAGCTTTAATCTCGCATTTATCCTGTGCAGTTATCAATTCCATTAACATATACTAACCCACTCACAGGTATCTGTGTAGAGTAAGAGCAGTCAAATTTAATAGATTTAGCATAGTAAATGAGGGCTCTGTTTCTGCCCATTATAACACATTAGCCCTTTCAGCAGTAGCAAGATGACAGTTATTACTTTAGATTCCCAGAAATGTCAAATTCAAACTATGCACAAGCACCTTCAAAGCAAAGTTGAGTTTAACCCCCTTTATCCAAGAAAGGAAAGACTATTTTAAACTTTACTAGCCTAAGTAGCCTGGAAGATTGCTCAGACACCAGCATTTTAACAACACAGGCCAACATTATAAAGTTTCATAGAAAGAGATGCTGATCTGAACCAGACACATCTAATTCAGGTGCCACAAAGTCAAAAAATAGCAGCTAATGAACATCTGTGGGAAAACCTCGGGGAAAAAAGCAAATGATCCAGTAGGGACAGCCGGGTATAACATGGAAGAAAACTTGTACAGCAATGCTGAAGAGACCAATGAAAAAGGCCTCGTGTCATTTGGAAAAGGGAACGGCAGACAAACACTGTGAAATGCCAAGTAAATAATTATCGCTCCTTTTACTCATGCCACCAGGTCCATCCATGAGTCACACAGAGTAGTGGAAAATTGTTAAATGCTAAGGATTCTATTCATTTTTTACCTGTTCCTTTCACTTCCAAATAGAAGTTTGACTATTAAGTAAGATTTCCTACATAAAATGAGGCACCTAAAAGGTAAGTATACCCACCAATGTTGTCTGATCATGCACAGGATGTTTCTCGCTAGCAAAACTTGGTGTGAACTAATAATATTTGGTTTAAAACATTACCCCCTTGCTTGCAAAAGAGACCAGTCACCAAGGAATTTTTCCAAGGTCTTATGATTAGGCCCTAATGATAAAGAGAAAGAAGTCTGAAAGTCTAAGATCTACAAGAAAACCTGCTTGCTAGCATTTTGAGTCAGCAGCTTTGAAAACGTGATGAAATTCACTGCCTAGCAAGCACAGCAGTGCAAATGTCTGGGATTAACCAGAGGGCATGGGGTGGTCTGAACCCTTAGGAGCTTTGCCACCTGTTGGAGAGGGCTGCAAAGATAGGTTCTTCATTCAGTAAAATCTCAGTGGACATTTCCTAATAGCCAGAAAGAAGACTTAAAGAATCAGCTCAGCAGAGATGAAATCTATAAAGCATAATGTGGAAGGTTTTGAGATATTAAATCAGGTTTCTAAAATTTAAATGAAAGTATCTTCCTCAAAGCTTATAAATGGTTTTCAGTTATTCTATTGAGCTCTGAAACAGAGCATGCTGAAAATGCCTTTAGAAACTTTCTCACTTCTTTCCTTGAACATTTCAGCAGAGATAAAACAGGTCAACTAATACAAAGCTTATTTAGCAGGCATCAAAACAGACCTTGATCATCTAGGCCTGTTGCCTCAGGGCATATATAGAGAACATAGGGGTTTTCTCTTTTCCTCTTCTGAGCAGTGGACGTGAAGGGCTCCCTTATCCTCATCCTTTGTTTAGATTAGCTAAATAGCATGCTTATTCTCAAGTCCACAGACATGAACATCAAAGGCTATGCAACGGTTGTAAATACAGTTGAAGTCATTTGCAAAAGTAAATCATATCTGGGACCGTTGTCTGCTGTGGGTACCAGATTATCACTGAGCTGCATCCTCACCAGATAACTGCAGTTCCCTGGAAAACTCCTATCAACATCCTCCCTGCTCTTCTCTCAGCAATGACACAGGAACAACTTATTTTCTTGTAAGGAAACTTAACTCTAGTTGGTCTCCTTACGTAAGACTTTGAAAAATGTCTCCTCATTAGTTGCTTAACTTTTCTGAATAATTAATGTACCAAATTTTTTTAAAAGCCATTCATCTTTCCTGCTGTACATCATGAAAATGTGAAACAATCTAACCAACCTCAGCCTTCTAGCAAGCCAGGAAATCAATGCCACCACCTGTGCTGGACTGTGATGACAAATAGGGGCAAGAGAGTATTTAACTGTGGAACATTATTATTTAAAGTCCTACTTAAGAAACATTGAACGTTTGCCTACATTTAGTATAACTGGTTCAAAAAAAGTGAGTTTCGAGTTAAGTCCCACACTTCTCAGATTTTCTTCTGCACTATTTAGTAAAAAAATTCCTCTTCCATTTGTACTGTACAATGCCAGAGATACACCTTTGCATTCAGTTTTAACATGCAGATAGGCGTCAGAAAAAGGCAGGAGGCACTGAAGAACGCATCACAGTCCCACAGAAGGGTTTGGGTACTCAGGCTAGGCTGTAGAAAAGCCCACTGGCTCATCAGGTTGGGCTCACTGAACAATGTCCTGACTTAAGCTTTATCTGAGTGACAGTATTAGAGACACTGACGCCCGTGCTTTGGTGAGCCTCCTCCAGGCTGCCACTGCCCAGCAAGTCAGCCTCAGGAATGTAACACAAATGCTGAATCTTTCCCTTCTGTCTGCCCTGGGTGGTCTCAAGACTTAAAACTAACCATAATCAAGATGTTACAAACGTTTTTCTCTTTCTGGAAGGCCCACCTACACTGTCTTGCTTCTGGGGTCGTAATTTTACCTGTGAAAAATACTGTTAAATTTCATTTTTAAATCCAGTGCTGACAGAGCTTTACAGGAACCCAGTCTCATTCATATGAGAGCTCTAACTTTTTTGGCTTGCAGGTGTAAAAATCCTTATAGATAGGACATCTCCAAACTGCTTTGAAAATCCTGTTTGTGCAAAACAGGTATAGTCTGTGCTGATCAAATATCAGACACTATTTAAAGTACCATTCAGATGTTTGCTAACTCCTAAAACTCTTTATAAAACGATACTAAATAATATACCAACTTATGTGTTTCTCTCAGAGCCAATTTCCTTTTATTCAGCTCCCTCATTAGAGTCAGCAACAAATAAGTAGGTATAGCAGTAATAAGGCTAAGTTTATCTTGTTTCCTCCACGCCCTTTTCTCACTGTATTACTAAGACTTGGAACAATAACAGGATGCCGGGATGCAGGATGGGAAAAGGCTGACTCCCAGCTGGAAAACCTTGGAGACTGGAGAGCTGAACACTCCCAGTATTGCTTAACGAAAAGAGAAGTGGATTTTTCTATTTGATCTTCATTTTCTGTATACTGCTTAACATTTTGGGATACTGTAGATTTTAGTTTGCCTGATTTGAGAACAAACCGAAGCTCCACCAACTCTGACTCAGGTAAGGGATAAACGGTATTGGCTGTCCTTCAGCTATGAAGTTCATTTCAAAGGTTTTTTACCTCCACCAAAAATCTCTTCTAATGTCTTAAATGATTTAAGAAATACCAGCAGACAGGCTATGAATTTTATACATATCTACAGAATCCTTTGGGCCTAACATTGATGGCACTTACACCAAATTAAGTGCAGACAACAGCAGAGCTGTTTACAATTGACACTGGAAGAGGAAAATCTCTGGCTTTCTTGGGCTATACCACAATATTCCCAGATTGTTTAAAAGAAGAGATATTTTATGCTTTTTTGTAGTTCTGTTTTATAATATTTAGATTATGTTGCCGGTGTTCATTCTTAATGGAAACGGGACAGAAATGATAATGCAAATTGTACCTGTAAACCCTTTAGGATTTCACTTGCAGTGTGGACAGTTACAGGCTTAGTACTGTTTTGAGTGAGCAGGTGTACGGTGTGCTATGGTTTCATGCAATATATTTTATCAAAGTGGGGGTTGACTCGGTATCTGTCTTTAAGGTGCTATGGCTTTACTGTGACCAATGCCAAGAGGAGGTGAAAGCCACCATGTGTACTAGCCAGCTTTGGCATATCTCTCCTGCTAAGAGATTTGTTTAAGGCTTAGAGGGGAGTTTACATAAACACATCAGTGACTCGGTCTCCTAAATCTCAAGTTTAAAGTGGCCCAGGTACTTTAGCACCCTAACCCTGGACTACCAGGTTTCACAGCCCCTGTTCTAAAAGACCAGCAATTCTTATTTTAGAAGTTTCTTGATCTCAGTGGTCCAAAAAGAACCATTTCTTCTGACAAGTTATTTTATGAGCAGTGGCTTGATACAAAAAGTTGGTTGAAAAGGCCTTTATCTTATCCTAAAGATAGTGTAGCAAGTCCCTGAGCTACCAAGTTTGCTGTACAGCTTGCAGAGACAAAGCACTTATGCATAAGAGATGAACTGATATTGCTTTTTCTGTAAGAACTCTATTTTGCAATAGTGGGACTGTCAGTGTGCACAGTACCTTACTGTGCTGGTTGTCACGCTGGAATAAAGATAAAGAAAGGAAAGAAATGCAAGGAAAAAAAGATATAGAAGAAGATGAATTCCTGTGAGAAAACCTGTTCCATTCTTAGCTACCAAAAACATTAAAAGTTGGTTGCTACTGCAGTTAACAAAGGTATGGTTAATCAATGTGTCCCTGCCTCCACTGATTATAAATCATTATATCAGCATTTGTAAAAGCATACAGTATTATAGATGTTCACGTAGGAAAAAATATTAGACAAAAGCAAGGATACTCCAATGATTTACAAAAGCTTCTCATCTTAGGTTAATTTGTGCCTTGTAACAACAACAAATATACCAGAAACAAATCACAGAAATGCTGACTTGCAATTTATCTGCAGTATCTCCAGGAGTTACTTTTTATCCTTAAATAAAGGGTGACCAACAGGAGAAAAGGACACAGGAATCATTTAGCATATGAAAGCCTTAGAATAGTACAGTATACTATAGAGAAGAATGTGAAGTTACAAACAATAAAACAAATTAATTTGAAAGCAAAAGATAAACTCAATTAACAAATCATTCCTGCTTTGTCCGCAAACCTGGGCTTTATTTTTCGGAGTGCTACAGCTGCACTGTATTGCAACAAGAAGTATTTCCCAACGCTTTGCTCTTTAACATAAGATCATAAAACTGTTTCTTAAACATTTTAAAATAAATGCTAACACTGAAATTATGCCATGAAATAGCTACACGTCACTCAGCAATCTGCAGCTTGCAGAGTGCTAGATGCAGGGCTCAGTGCTAAAGAGGCAGCTTAGGCAGAGAAAGTTCCACCCAAACAGTTAACAGGTTTGTCGCCAGGTTTGCTTCACATCCTGCCTCTGTTGAGTGAAACAGAACCAAAAACAGGATATAGGTAAAAATCACTGGGGATGGTTTAGAAGCTCCTCTGATTTATAGCACTTATGGAACAAAGGACTTCACTGTGCATCCATAAATCAATTACTTCAATTAATATTTCAAATGAAAAATAGAAAAACTTTTTAAACATTCTTTTTTCTTGTCAGGGTACATGTCTACAGAACTACAGGCTTAAATCAGGCCAGCTACTACTTTATATTTTCTAAAAAAGCAGAGGTTCACAGAATAGAGGTAACTGATTATTTCTAGCACCTGAGCTTTCTGTAAGGAATCTTCATGGTTTTGTCATGCTTTCATAACTCCAGTTTTTGCTCAGGTTCTAGAAGTTTTCAGAGGTTCAAATGTTAGTGCCAAGAAGCAAATAAGAGGTTCTCTGTCTTTGTAAGAAATTTGTTGGCCATGGAAATGTTTTGGTGTATTTCTTTTAAAACAAATGTCTTTCCCTTTGTTATCCTTGTGGGTTTACAAACCAAAAATCCTTCAAAGTTTAGCCCTGACATGACTGCTTTCCCTTCTACCCTAGAACACAGCAGACAGTGATTATTTGTGTAAACTGGAGATTTGCTAGGACAGAGAGATGCCCAGCTCACAATCACTAAGGTAAAACGATTCCCCACACATGCCTTTGAAGAGCTGATCAGAATTTGAACCAGGAGAACAGACCTTAGCAAATCCAGAGCTGGATACTAGTTTAATCCATGATGACAGTTTGCTTGATCCATCTATGGACTTCAGTTCAGCACCCTGCTCCATTCAAAGGGCCTATGCAGGTATATTTCCACCGCAAACACAGAAAGCAGACAACACTCTGGTGCCACAGTCATGATCAGGAGCCACCAATTTTGCTGCCAAGAAACTTGCAGGCATCCTGCTCCAGGGCCTGTCCTCGGCTCAAGTACAGAGCCCACTGCAAACCCAGGAATCCCACCAACAGGACTAATGCTGGGAATAATGATGTGCAAAATGAATGCACATCACTCACTGACACATGTGTCATCTACCTCCTAAATTCTGCAATGAGTCTGATCTTAAAATACAAAAAAATTAATAAAAAATTGTGAAGAACCTGTTTACAGTTCTTCAGTGCAAGAATACAAATTAGTCCTTTCATTCAATGAGAACCTGAGCTTCACTCATCTTGATCGGAATTCCAAATTTGTCAATAAGCATGGAACTAGCTATATTTTGAATGTAAGATTTTGCTGAATATTTTAAGTAAGTTCTTTCTGTAACATACTTCTGAGATGGATGTTATTTGTGCCATGAGTCTACTTTGTACATATGCTGCTATACACATCTGTTGGGCAGGCAGTGAGAAGATCTGGGGCCCAGCCCTCCTAGGTGCTAGTTAAAGCCCAAGGACGTTCACAGGAACGAGAACAGTCCAAGAGCTGTGTTTGCCAGGGCTGGGCAAAGACAGGGGAAGGGCAGAGGGGAAACTTGTCCATCCATTGCAGGTGTTCACATGGCCTACACTTCAGTTTTGGTACTCTGAGTACATCCAAGTAAAGATTTACAATCAGTAAACCAGAAAGAGTCAAGCAGGTGGATGGATACTCTGGCAGACTTTTCTCCAGACAAGTATTTTTGTGTGAGATAGACAACAAAACTGTCTTACAAAAGATTAGAAGCTGCATGCGAAAGTGTTATCAAGTACCATCCATGAAAGAGTCCAGAACTTATAGTGAAAAACAACTGATATTTTAGAGAAAAGGCAAGCATGGTTACCTGGGACACACTGCAGAAATTGTACCGGGACCTTTCCAAAAGACCAGTGGAGAGGAAAGAGTGTTCTGCCCTAACATTGCTACCTGAAATGCAAGGAGTTACAGAGCACCACCATAGTCAGAGGTAGACCAAAAGTAGAAATGTTTTAAATTCTTCATTTTTCAAAATCCAAAGAGGTCAGTTTTATTGTCCCAGTCTAGTTGTCATCAAAACCCTCCTGTTCCTGTGGGATTTCACCACCATGCTCTGCCACAACTTTAGGAGAAAGAGGCCCCTGTTTCTATTACACATTCTTTTAAAAAGCCTACTATCAGTCTCCACAAATTAGCAGTAGCTCATCTGGCTTTGCCCCCACTGAAGACATCCGTTTCTCTGCATCCTTCTCTCTCCCCAAGCCCACCAGCAACATCTGGAATGGTCCTCCTGACACCTGGCAAAGTTCACAAGGCACAAGGTGGCTTATCTGCAGCACACACTGGCCCTTGTCCTTATTATGCATGACAGTGTAAAGGGAAATTCCACTTCCACAGTATGTCTGGAGGATACAGTTGAATTCCTTCTGCCTTTGTCCACATTTCTAAGCAATGCTTTGGTAGGATCAGTCTTCCTTTTCCCCTTCCTTTTATGATGCTATCTGCTATGAATTTGTGTTCTGGAAATCCTCTAGGAGTGCAAAGTCTACCTTACAACGCTTGAGGAGACTAAGGGCCTAATGCTGCTCTCATGCAAATGATAGGAAATCCTGCCATTGACGGGAATTGTTCCTGTGAAAGGTTCAGCTTCATCGGCAGAATCTCCATTGACACAGAGTTTTAGGTTAGCTTCTCCATTCTTTTTGTGGGATACTTCCTCCCCCTACCTCCAGTTCTAGACCTGAATTCAGAGATCTGCATTATCTTACTCGGTTTTAATGTCATTATCTTTTAGATATATATGATCTGTCTGCAAGAGAACCGGTTTACTCATATTAGGGTTAGACCAACCAATCAATACTACTAATAAGGTATCAGACTTTTCACCACCTAATCTATGAATCCAAACCTACAATGAAATAGAATATATTGTCTGTTTGCTCAGTACTCTTACTTTAGTTTTTTAGGCTGTCATTAAAACATAAACAAATATTGCTACACTATGCACATTTTAGTATCATCCAGATTACCAATGCACTCCACCTAAAACACGTATCCACCACAGAAATTAAGTGAGGGCAGAAAGCAGAGAGCACAAAAAGCCCGAACGCTTTTTGTAATGGTTTCATTTTACAAAGACAATAATGTGAACTTGACAGTGACAAAGCTATTGCAGAGCTCTATCATCTGTAGCACCATTTAACAAACACATTTGCTTTGTACACTAGATTTGCCAGCAGCAGCCTTGATAAAAGTTTAGGATTAGAATAGATATTGAATCCTCCAGTAATTGCACTTGGAGATGACTTAAATTTCAAACAGGAAGAAAGAGGCACATTTCGCTTTGGAATATATTGCGTCATTTTCCTGCTGTGAAATGGTGAGCTGTATTACCTGCCTTATATGGACTGATCTTCAGCTTCTTTAAATGAAGAGAAAGGTTTCATTCGCACAAGAAAGGGGTTTTCAGTGGCCGTGATTAAAATATGAGCTGTGGGAAAAATAAATGTTCCACTTACACAGTCACTAAGGAGAAAAAAAAATCCCCACCTCAGCTTAAGAAATATCTCCAGCTGTGTTTCGGATTCAGGCAGCAAACCTACAAGTGCAGCACTGCTGTGAATAAGAACTTCCCAAACAGTCAGGTTACTTTAAAGCGGTCAGCTCCCAGGAGGATGCAGGCTGCTCCCCAGTGCTCACCGCACTGAGCCCCAGCAGGGCAGCAACAGCAGCCACCAGCCTAGACCCTGGACACTGGCTTGAGAAGACCTGTGAGCAGAAATGTCCCCAGGTCAGCCAGCTGAAAGCCCCCGGCTCTCACTTTTATCACTTTCACAAAGACTTCTTACCACATGTAAAGAAAAGCATGGCCTGCCTTGAAACAGTGTCGCTCCTGCAGTCATGTCTTACATATTGAACTAGCACCTGCTACGGTTGCAATCTGTTTCATGAAGCAAGCTCTCCTTGGGTGTGGGTTCCCTCATTGCCTCTGGACTGGGGTTGTAAAATTCATCAGACTAATGACCTGCTTAAGCCAGTGCACAGATAATGGAGCAAAACACAACACAACACTGTGTTAAATCACAATCACCCCACATGGAAACAAATCCATACAGAAAAAAAGTCTAGCTCTAAAAAAAGTCACAAAACTTACAACAGCTTTCCTCATCTTTTTAAGCTTCCCTATGTTTGAGGCCTGAATTTTCAGGCCCTCCAGCTTCCCTTTATCAGCCCTGTAAGCGGGAAATTTGCTTCCCTAGTTTTATTTTGATTTGAAGATGAGGTTTTCCTGACAAGAGCTAAGCTCTAAGTAAAAATATTGAAAGGCTTATTGTAAATTTGTAACAGCAGTAATAATATCATTTGTATCATCTCACAGCACATGGTGATTATAACAATGGAAATGTTCCAGGAAAAGACTGTAACTATAGGAGTGGGCAGAAAAGGTCTTAAAGTTAATTAAGCCTGGTCTGGAAGTCTAGTTGAATAAGGGCAGGAAACAGAGAAGAATGAACTGACATTTGAATTAGACATTTTAAAAAGGGAGAAAAATACTGAATACTAATCACCAAACAAAATACATCCAGACACACCCTGGTTTTTTAGCCTCTTGCCCAGCCAGAAAACAAGAGATTTATGTATATGTACATGCTTTTTTTATCTGCCACAAAATTAATTTTCAGAGGAAATACTAATGCATTTGGTTACCCAGTAGAATAACCTGGACAAAGGAATCAGAACACACAGCCAGCTAAACATGATTTCTCTGCTTCAGATTACTGTTAGCGCAATAAATATCAATTACTGTGACCTGTGCATGATGCTTGTGTTCCGAGACAGATACTTTTGCTCTTGAGCTTTTGTTGAAGGAAAATGTCAAAAAAATCTTATCTGCTGTAAACACAGCTACATTGTACTTTAAAAAAAAAAAATCATATTTATTGCATGCAGTTCCTCAAAGGATGGGGACTTTTCCTTAATCAAAGCTACTCAGTCGGAGCTCTGTGCAAGGAAGCCTCTCTGATATTAAGGCTTTATCTGGAAACAAAGGGGAAGTGGAAAAAGCTCTATAATACATTATTCCCATAGTGTACCTTATTTTGTTTCAGCTTGGCCAAACTCTTAAACATTCAGTGACAGCTTCGGCTAATCTCTGTGTACAGCAGAGCTAACGAGGGGGCAGTATCAAAACAGATCAACTCTGAAATGTGCACACTATTTATTGTAGGAAACAAAGCTTCTGGTTAGAGATGCTTGAGAAATCTTTTTAGTGATCATAAACACCTCCAATATACCTGAACTGTTCCAGTTCTGCACTGGGGTGAGCCAAATAACTTTTGGAGGATTCCCTTGTCCCCTTCTCACCTGTCTGTAACACTGGCACTTCATCACTATTTTCAGCATCTGTCCTTATCAATAATTAATCTGGATGGAAGATATTTTCCTCTTAGCTTTATATTTTGGACAAAGAATTCCTAGGGAAAAATGTTTGCAGTTTCAAACTATGCATGCAGGGTTTATCCCACCCATCTTATTAGCTCACTTCAGAACAGAAGGGCTGTATTTAATGCAAAGTTAACCCCCCAAAATAGCTCAGATTTCAACAGTATTTGGCAACTGTCATCAAAAGACGTGTGGCCAAGAACAAATTTTGTGTCATTTAATTGTTAGTTTCACCCCTGCAACATCTGCAAAGCAAATAAATCATACTAGTCATAGGTACTATGAGCTTCCTGATTTTAAAAAATGGAACGCTCTAAATCAATAGAGCACAGAATCTATATGCCACGATGATGATGAGGTGATGATATTCTGTACCAACACCCAAACTCTGCTTGTGGGTTTGAGCATACTCACTAAACACCAGAATACTCCTGCTCCTTAGGAGTCATTGAGCCCTCATATATGTGCTCCCAAAGCTCAGAAGCTGTAAAGAGCTATAGGAGAGTAGCTTATGACCTTAAACTCAATGCTGTCCATGCTGTCAACAACTAAGAGAAAGCCAAAATCTTCTGTCTATGACAATATATTTGTTATGAAACAGTGTCACAAATTGGCTTAATAATTTAATCACAAATGAGCTTCAAAATATTTTAGTGGCTGGGTTTATACTGGGCACTGTGCTTAAGCACATTTTATCCCGTTATATTTTGTACTAACATATTTGTATGTGAAGTAAAAAGCTTTATGCATGGAACAACTGGACAATACCACTTGCTGCTTCTTTAAAGCACTCTCATCCATTTTGGGGTCACTTCAGGGAGAGTTTCTGTAGTAAAGTATTATATGACTACAGTAGCATGGCCAGAGTAAGAACTCTTAAGCAGCACCAGAACATATATATATATATATATTTCAGTGTTTCATGTACTATATCTGTTCAGTTTCAAACTGGTTGTCATCAGCTCTCAAGCATCTCTACAGCCTCTGTGACAAATAACATTATCGTGAAAAATGAGTAAAAGACATTGATTCTGCACCTGGCATGATAAATGATCTGCATGCTGAGAGTGTGAAATGAGGAAGATTCTTAAAACTCACCTAATGATTCAGTGTGGCTCTGATAGACCTTCATACGTATTTCTCTCCTGGGCGAGGCAGAAGGCTAGCAGTTTTACTAAGACTGGTGGATTACTTGCTAGACATACCAGGATGCTCATATGAAAAGAGAAGAGTCATCCATTAAAACAACAATTAGACTGCGTAACTGATCTGATGAGGAGAAAGTCAGTGCTCTCACCACTCATTTTAATGATTTTGAAGTATTGTTTTACCTACATCACGTCACCCTCACCACAGCAAACAACCCTCACTTAAATAGTGCACTGTCATTTCAACAATAGAAGTGATTCAAGAATTATTATCTAGTCCAAAAATAATGCTTCCTTAAAGTCCATGAAGAGACCAGCTCAGTAACTAAAACATGTATTTAATTTGCTTCTCAATTATCAGATTTGCAAGTAAGAAACTCAGACAAAAAACAGGTTACTATAGATTGATAGAAACATTATTTAATTAAAGATTAGAATAGGAAGCATAGCTTGTGCACATGAAACACAGAAGCAGTCCCTCTTGGTTGGATAACTTCACCATGTAAGATTTTTGACGTGCCACATAAAAAAAAACCCTAGCTTCTCTCCGACCTATGTGGAAGTTGCATACTTTTGTACATACTATACAGGTACACAGAAATACAGTCACATGTTTTATTAGATCATGTATGGGATTCATTTCCCCAAACAGAAATGCTTCAGATCCCCAGACATACTTAAACTAACACTATCCACAAAAGGCTACCAGTCCCTAAAGAACACAGAACATCTAGGCACAATCTATCAGCCCATCTCTTCCAAATTTTCCCAGAAAAAGATACTGTTTGAGGTTTTCTTGAGTTCTAACAGAAGCCAAATTCAGAGCTTATTCTGAGCTGTACGGGTGTTACGTACAGGTAAATCAAGATCTAAGCCAAACAAATGTGTATTTGTGAACAGGAAATTGAATCTGAACCTACACCAGCAATACACATTCAATAGTTTTATAACTAATCCATTCTTTATCAGATAGGAGTCATGTAGGAACGTAGACAGCACTCTCCAAACTGCAAACATGTTTTTGTAAGTTTTTGGAAAATACCCATTAAGATAAGGTTAACTAGAAATTGAGAGAAATCAACAGAAGTTAAATGTCCTCCTGCCTTTGAGATTTTGGGCCTTGGTGCTTGACTGTCCAATAGACTTGCCTCTGAATTCTTTCAACTAAATCAGCATTTATCAGCGAAGGATTTTTGTGAGCCAAAGTGAGATCGTAATTATGTCTTGCACACCCAGCTAGCAGGCAGTAAATGTTATGAGTCTACCAGTACGGTTATCAGGGTACCTTTGAAGGTTAGTGCTGTAAGGAACAGTGTTTGAGCTGAAGTAGCACCACCAACGAAATTATTTCCCTGTTTGTCCCAGAGGTCATGCCTGTATATAATGGGTCAGATTCAGAGCAATTCAGAGCCAAGATGGACAAGAGCACGAAGCACAATATTTCTGGCCTAGTATGATGGCTGACTGCATCTGTAGTACTGCACTGTTCATAGATTAAAATAAGCAAAGCCTGCTATAGGCTAGTCTTTCCCCACCCATGCCAACATTTTTATTTTTGTTTATCTACCCAGCTAAAATATTATCAGGCACATCACTGATATAAAACAAACTACAGCACAGTCAGGAGAATTTACTGATGCAAGATCAGATCCTGCACCTGACTTATCCGGCTTCTCTTTCAGATCTGTGATGAGGTGACTTCTAGCAAACAAACTGCAAATCTATACATCCCTTTTCCATAAAAGCTTCTTGGCAAGGAACAAAGGAGATCTTTGTGACCTCTTACAACTTTCTTCCTAACTCATTTCTCTAAAATCATTCCGTTTACAGCAAATGTCTTCTTAGACCATACATGTCTTATTTTCAGTTCACACTCAGCCTTTTCATATACCCTTCTCAGTATTTACTGCAGCACTTTAATCCTGGAATCAGCAAGTCACTTGCTAAAATGCAAGCACAGGTGTCAGGAAGCTCTGGGAGGACATTCAGGTACATTTCATTATTGCTGCTCACCCATCTTCAGTGCACAAGCTCTCACTGACTAGCCTGGAGGGTGGCTTTGTTTCTTTTTTTTTAAAAAAAAAAAAAAAAAAAAAAAAGCCAAACCAGTGCTTGCCTCCCCGATTTTTAGCCAGTTCTGTATCGGAGATAACAGAAAGACTGGGAGACTAATTTAGCTGCCTGCTTTCCAACAGGCAATGAATCTTTAATGTATACATAGTAAGTATTTATAGATCTTTTATAACCTAATTTCTTCATTTCTGAAAGAGGCATCTGTCCTGGCTGAGAACTCCATCCACCCATGAGATGAAGTTGTATTTTGCATCATCCAGGAGAGAATTTTCTGGTGAGTTGAACAAACAGGGGAAAAAAATCATTAATACATTTTCCCCAGACCTACCAGAAACTTGGAGCTGAAATCACAAAGAACTTTCAGATTAGAATTATTCTCTTTTTCCCTGGAAAAAATACGAGGAGCCAAAACAAGAGCCAAAATCAGAAGTGCTGAGTTATCTCCTCAGCTATATTGACAGGCAGTGCTGCAGCATCAACACCAAGAACTGAACAGCACCAAATGCACGGAAGAGTGCTCTCACAATACTGAGTGACGTGTGGGTTTTTTTTAAAGTAGCAAGTTTAGTTAAGATATTGCTGAAGTGGCTATTCATTCAAAGGTACTATCACAAGTATAAAATGTCATTTTATAATCCATTTTCAGGCAGGCATTTGCATTCCAGACTGTGTAGTCATCAAAGTGGCTATTTACTCAAAGGTACTATCATGCATATAAGAAGTCATTTTATAATCAGTTTTCAGGTAGGCAGTTGCACTCCAGACTGTTTAGTCATCAGTGGAAACCACTTCTCAGATGCATAAAATCGACATAAGGACAATCAAAAATATAATACCAGGTAGTCAGGCACTAGGCCCTTTTAAATCAGCTCAATAATCTGGAAACGAAAAAGCAGCACAGTGTTCTCAGGAAAGGCCTACTTTAAAATGAATCACTGTACATTGTTGAGGACACGTGACAAGACAGCTTTAGTAAGAAATAAGAGAAACACTGAGTAACCACCCGAAACAAATTATATCCGAAAATGCAACAAAAAAATGATTGCTCCAAGTCAAATGTTGCACAATTTACTTAGTTTTTTTCAGTGATGTTACTAAAGTTTGAAGACCTACCCTAGTTCCCGTTCTCACTGTACTCGCTATGTGCCCTCAACTCTTCTCACATTGTAAGCTCGAGGGAGCAAAGGAGGATCACAGTTTTGCAACTTAGATGCCAAGCAGAAACTGGAGTGAAGGTAACAATTATACCTATGTGATTACTTTGCTGCCACGTTTCTCTGGGTTTGTTAGAAGCTGGTTAGAGCTATGTTGTCTAATTATGAGATGAAGAAACTGGGAGAACAGAATCTGAGACTGTTGTTACTCCTGACCCTGGCCCACTGTCAGGAGATGGCAAACACATTTAAGTCCTCTGTGCTTCAAATGTACCTTTTGAAAGGGATACTGCTTTTTATCTAGCTGCAGTACTTTTCACTGAGAAATTAGGAGGCTTTATCAATTCATGTTTGCACAGCCATTTAAGGTCCCTGAAAGGCAGTGTTAAGTACCCCTAGGACTATTTGCTTTTAATAATGTTTTGCCTGCTTACCAAAACTACAGGCATTGCAAAGAAAAAGATAATTTATCCCTCTCCAGTGTTTGGTACCTTACCTTTCTATTTCTTAATGCTCACTGCATTCACACATTTACCTTTGGTCTTAAACATCATATAAATGAGAAATTAATGTTAAAAATGGATTCTGTATGGTAGGGTTGTTCAGGATCATTTTGTTACTTGACACTAGGTCAGATTCTGATCTCTTTATATCTATCACGGCTTCATTGAGCATAGTAATTTTGGAGGTGTTTAGACGGTGTATCAAAGTAAATTTTTTGCATCTGAAAAAAAAGCGTTGTCTACTCCGTATTGTAGGGTTTAATCCACTGCAAATTCAACAGAATTTTTTGCACAGAGCTACTTAGAAATACTGGAGAGGGTGCAGCAAACAGGAGGGGGAAAGACAGTCAGAAAATACTTATTCTAAACTAAAGCTATCCAAAGTCAACTTTTTTGAAAAAAACTTTTGTGAACAATGTTTTCTTAGTTTTCTTTCTCTTTTAGCCCAGTCAGCGCGTTCCTGCGGGCATGCACCCATCCTGGCATCCCGCTCCCCAGGACTCTGCAGGGCCAGGGCCCACACCCACACCCACAGCAAGCGCAGGTTAAGCTGAGCAAACGTCCTCCTTCAAGCTCCATATTTCTTCCAATTGACTGAATACAGTATTTCAGATATTTAGTATTCCCTACATTTACATAGCTGCAGGCATGACAGCTGAGGTTTGATTAACAACCAGAAACAGCAAAATTTCCAGTACTGTGGAATGGAACAGATTATGTCCTCTAGTATTGATTTATTAGCAATTTTGTTAATATTTTCTGCTTTGGTGAAACTCATTTTTGCATGGGATTTTTCATTTTCATTTACATTGTTCAGATTTCAACCAAGATACTGTAAGCAAAAATAATCGTTAAGTTTCCATCTCAATCATCAATAATAATCTCGTTTCTTGCTTTTCTGACAATCAGGTATGCAAATTATCTGAACAATATGGACACAAACCTTTTAAAATGTATTTCTTTTCTGGATAGCCACTTTAACCAAATTTATCTCTTAGGATGTTCCTTATCACTATTTCTAGCACTATTTCTGTCTTTTACACACTGAAAAACAACAATTCTCAAAGATTAGCACAAGATTTTAGTCCGATCAACCAGAAAAATACATCATTTTGGCTACAACTGTCTCATTTACCGAAGTCTCCATACAGAAACCTGGTTTAACTTCTATTTAACATTCAAGCATAGAACAAATTTCTTTGCTAAGTAAACTAACCTCATGTAAGCTTCAATATACATTTTTATAGTGAGAAGTAAACTGGGTAAGAGGCAAATACCAGAAAAAAAACCCACAAATGTTCATAAGAATATTTCATCAAATGTGTTTTCAATACATGGAGACCTTATTTATATTAGCTGCTCATCAACCTTACAGTTGATTACTTACCAAAACAACTTGTAAAATGCAAACTTCTAATTAGTACAATATTGTCTGTATCTCCACCTGACATTTTTGTAATAATTATTCCCAATCTGCGAGAAGAAACTACACCATATGAGTCATGTGTCCCATAAATCAGTTTCAATACCAGAATTTCTCAGTTAACTGTCTATAGCACCCTGCAGACCAAGAGTTATCTGCTGAAATAATTCAACACATAAAATGAATAATGTTGGTAGAAAAACCCATCATTTGCTGAAAGAAAATTTAAGAGCAAAGCAAAAATCCTAGCTATTTGAATAAACCATTTCCCTGCTAACTTTAAGGAACATTTATGGTCCCTGCTTAAATTGAAAAAAGTTTGAATTATTGGTCTAATCAGTTAGAGACAGAGGGGTAACTGGAGACTGTACATTAAGGTAGATCAGCGATGGGACCTCAGGGCAGCATGCCAGGGAGAGCCACGCATGGGACAGATCGGTCACAGCACGTGCTGTGCTGTCCCCTTCTCCGGAAGCGTGTGGCCGCGGGGGTCATTGCTTGAAAGAGTGCATCTTATTTCCTTTTCTCAGTCCTGGCTGCCACAGCAGACATGAGACGAAACGAAAAGCCAATCCCTACATGTCATCCACCTGTCATTCCCCAGAAACTTTCTTGCTTCTGACTCCACGGGAATGCATTCCCCTGCTCAGGCATGGCAATATCTCTCTTCTGCTACTACCTCTGGCATTTCAAATGAGATCTGCTGGAAAGGAAAACAATCATAGCCAGAAAAAGAGAGAGCATTTAGCACAGCTTGTCAAGAGCTAACATCCATGGAACGTGGCCTTCACACCAGGACAGTGCCCTTATCCAGTTACTGCTTGGCAGGGTCCTGCTTCTGAAGCGTTTGTATGTGCTGCCAAAGAAGGGTCTTCTTAAATATTGTGATGAATTCAGCTACAGATTCAACAGCAATGGACTTCCAGCTACCAAATGGAAAACTTGCATGGTATCGTAGGGGAAGTCTTCTCAGAGTCAGACTGTCCTATGGAGCAATCCACATCAAATGTCCCTAGAAAAGACAGCATGCAAAGTGCTCGAGTGTGCAGTGTTACTTGTACCAAAACGAGAAATTTTGAAAGATGCCAAAGACAAAGCAGAAGTCATTTTTTGCAAGAGGCTCTTCTATCTCAGTCTGTGTTTGACCTACAGTGCATACCAGAGGGCAGATCAAACTCCAACAAATTGCTCACAAAGGAACCGTTAACTTACCAAGGAGGCTGGACAAGTATTAACAAGGAATCCATTAATGAGGAGTTAAAGGAAGTGAAGCCACCTTAAAACCTAAGAACACAAAGATGGATCTGCTGAGTGGAAGGGGTAACTTAAGTTTCAGCCGAAATGTGCATATATTTAAAAAGATTCAGTCTAGCGCTTTCTGTATTAATAGCCAAGTTTTCAAACAAGGCCTGAACTGTGAAACTTGTACAGGCCACCTACTTCAAAGGAGAGTTTGCATTTGCTGCGTGGATCCTCAGGAATAATCAGGATATTACCACAGTCCCAGAGCTCCTATACAGATAACTGTACACTCGTTATGAATTTGAGCCTTCAATTTCCGATAAGCAGTGCCCCTGTATGAGCATACCAAAGGTCCTGGAGTTGCTGTTACTAGTAATCACACTCAGCAACAGCGAGAGAAGTACCCTGAGGAATTTGACAGAGGGCATGGCAGGCTCTGAATTGAGCATTAATAAACAGAGAGGTAAATACTAGGAAAATATTACTGGGAGGACACAAAATTTCTCTGTACAAAGTAGATTTATACTGAGACCAGTATGCTTTAGTGGAGATTTGACTATTTAAGTTAAAAATGCTTTCTGCAAGGATGTTTGTAAATGTATCACTTCCAGTGAAATGAATGGCAACTGAAGTGGGCAGTATTGTCCTCAGTTTTCCCAACTAATCTCTTCACTACAGCAGTACAGGAGATCTCCACTGTACCAGAGCAACAAGAGAAAATGACTTTTTAAACACTGCAGTCTGTTTTTTCCAAAACTATAGCCTATACTAGTTGACGTTAACCAACTAGTTTCCTTTGGTTATCATGTTTTGGAATTTTATGAATAAAAGACAGACTTATGCGATCACAACAGAATCATATCAATGCCTTCCAGTTCCCAGTTGTAGAATGTTCATGTACACAAATAAAACAAAGCAAAACAACTAAATCTTACTCATTTTTCTAAAAATATTCAGAGCCAAAGTAAGTGCATAGAATACAAAAAACTAGCTAAATCAAAAAGTTGTATATGAATCCATAAAACTGTATAAAACACAGCTTAGCTATTAAAAAGCAACTTCAAAGCCACCTTATTCAGTCTTTTTGCTATATAATCACAAAGAAGAAGGAATGTTCCTCAGCTTATGTACAACAATGTACAAGAGAGAAGAGTACAGGAAAGCAAAATTTCATGGTAAATAAAATCTTTTTACTGACAATGATGCTGCACCACGGGATAACATTGATTGCCTAGTTACCAGAGAGTAATTTTGGAAACGTCTCAGCACCTTCCTGCCGAAAATATTAATTTCATCTCGCATCTAGCAACCTGTGTGATGTCAACTTCTCTATCACAATTAACGGTTTTATTTTTTGTGTGAATGCTGACAGCTCCTAAAAGCTAATGGAAAGTCATTTTTGTGTAATTTAAAGTCTGATTATTTGAGTGTTAAAGTTCCCTGACAGTCCTTTATATTGGGAAGGGGAAATTTAGTAAGAAAATGAATCAGCTTTGCTACATTAAACTAACTTCTCAATCTGATATGAAAGTCAGGCCTAAAGTTTGCTAATATTAACGTATGACGCAAAAATATAGTTTCACATAAGAATAATTTCACAAATTATCATTTTGTAGATGGTAAAACCTGAGAATAGGGGATAAAGGAACTTTATATGTGTCTTCAAACATTTCAAAAGACAAGGAATTGAATCAATAAATGAGCTCTCTGAGCAAGATAATTTGCTACATTGTACTTGCAATTGATTGAAAATTTCACATGAATCACTTTTTCCACCAAAAAAACAGATTTTATTCTAAATCAATACTTTCCATATGAAGATATTGACTACAGCATATTTTGTGTCAGGACAAGTCAAAACATTGCATTTGGGTTTGTCAAGCTGGAACATTTCTTTTCAAGTTGAGCTAACGCAAACTTTGATCTGGCTCAGCCTTGGTGTTTCTTCCCATGGCTACTCTCCCCATGAGCTACGCTCTGCAGCCAGACTACACTTTCCGTAATGCACAACGGGTGATCTTCGCTACTGAATCTTCTCCTCAGATTAACTATGGTAGCTCAAGTGGATGCTGGCTTTTATGCTAGCACTCAAAACTTGCACATTTTTTTATTTCATTAAAATATTTTTGTTGGTTTTTACAGTTGTCATCTAGTTAAAACTGTTTCATGGAAGGAAGAAGCTTGGTATTTCAAATTTTGATGTTAAGGCAGACGAAAAGAAATACAGAAAGTAATCAAACCTTCCTATAAGAAGGAAAGTCCATCTGCACCTCTATGCGTGTGCTTTCTGATTAATCTGATTCTGTTGTGATAGTTTTCATATTTTATATTACTTTCTAGGCTACAGAAGAAGATGAACCGCCTTATTCTACTTTTCTCATTGTTCTTGGCTCCAGCATTTGCTGACAAAGAAAGTCAGAAAACAAACCAAAACTTTTCTTCAAACAATGCCAGTCATAAACGACTGAAGAGAGACTGGATATGGAACCAAATGCATATCAAAGAAGAGATTGATACACCATTACCACACCATGTTGGCAAGGTAAACAGCAATCTGTTAGCAATGAATAATTAGAAATGCAGACAGCAAATGAGCATCTTGAAAAGTATTACTTGTTTGCAGTCTAGGCAGAATAGAAAAAAAGGAAATAGAAATGGGACTTAATACCAACATACTAACGTGTTAAAATCTTAAGAATGTGGACACAGAGTAAATCAAGAATAATGTCAAAGGGATTCTAATTCTTTTGAAGAATACAAATAAATTTTAGAGAATGGCAAGTATGGAGCATCTGCAGTGCAGAAACAATGGCATTGCAGAAACAATTGCATTGCATGCAGGTGCACAGTTAGGAAGGAAGTCTGGCGGCTGATGTATGTCAATATTTTTCTGGCGGCTCAAGATTCTTTCAAAAACCTACGAGATCAGCTAATAAAAACATATGCATTAAAAACCATACTGTTTACATCTCCCAGCTTGGATACAAAACAAAAGTGTTATGTTTAGGAATACTGTTACACAATCAAAAAATTTGTTTCACAAAGTGAAAGAAAATAATCTTTAAAAATAATAACGGGCATTGACCTGCTTGCAAACTCATTTTCTTCAGGGCAGTGCTCATAAAATCCTATGATTAACTGCATATCACCCAGACAAAGTTCTTCCAATCTAGTCTTTCAAATTGAACTACTTTGACACTTTTCAGATAAATGCAGTTGTACGTTTTCCTCCCATGTACAACAATCAGCATCTGTCAAGGCTGTCTCGGCAAAGTGAAACAGACCTTTCTGGATCAGTGCTGCTCACTGGCAGAAAGCACGAGAGAGAGAGAAAAGAGGCCACAGGGTACTCTCAGCTAACACAGGGTACCTCTGTTTCATTTCAGACCAATTCAGTAGCAGATTGAGGAGAACGCTTCTATTCCTGGAGCTGTCCTAAATAAGAGTAATTCACTTTGTACTGTCCTCTACGGTCTTTCAACAGTGGAATGCTTCTGATTACTTTTGCAATGGCTGTGTTCAGTGCATTCCATTTGCAGGATTGAACACTTGATAAACCCTTTAAAAAAGGCCACAGAAGCAGCGTGGCAGAACTGAGTGACAGCTGCAGGAATATGCTGATACATTTTGATTTTATCTGTCATGACCTTGGATGCTTTCCTTTGTACGTTCATCCTCAGTTTTAGAAAAGGCAATCTTGGAAGTCTATACCTTTTACACTGAATAAGAAAATAAAAATTGAGAAAGAAGACACAGACTATACTATCTTTGAGACAAGGGTGAGGTTATTTCTTATGTTACATCTCTGAGTTGTAAACTGTTCTTCAGCAGCCCCAGCAGCCAGAAGCATGATTAAGTATGTGGAATGAGGGAAGAAAATTTTAATGACACATTTCAACATAGAAAACAGAAATGAAAGAATGTTCAACAGTAAATGACAACTACAGGATAAATCAAATCCTGAATACCAAACAGCTGCAATTTATGATAACATCGGTAACAAAAGACTAGAAATTCTTGGTCAAACCCAGCAATTATTGATAAATAGCTTGCTGAAATAAGAATGCTGATAGTTCCTGGAAAATGGTGGTTTAAACCTTCTATCATTGTCCTTAGACGGGTGAAGGTATAGAAAGGGAAGAATCATCAGATTATCTGCAGATTAAATAATGTGCAAAACCATTTGGGATTGGATTAAATTACATTTTAAAACTGATTAATGTTCATTCCTTTTACCCCATCCCTTTTTCACTGCATATAATCTTAAATTTTAAAATCTATGGGGAAGAAATTTAATCTTCCTGCCATAGCATGAGCCTAAAGACTGACTATTAAAAAATTGCATGTGACTAAACACAAGAAAGCTGTCAGCTACGGCAGGAATTCTGCTAAATGCTAAGTAATAGAGACTAATGCTGAATAATGTCAGTAGCTGTGAATATAGATTTGATTTTGTAATTCTGTGAAATCTAAGCAAAATCTCTGCTAAGTTCAGGAGGTTACTTGCAAACAAGAGTAGCTCAAACTGAACCTGGTGGTACATGTTATTTCAGACATAATGAGGTCAATGATTCATATGTGTTAACTGCATGAACAATTTATATCTTTAGGAAATACGAGACATGATCTAAAAAAAAAATGCTTCTTGATATATAAGCAAGCAAGTTTCAGCCTAGATGCAAGTTTCATCCTATAGCCCTGCCTGGTTGTAGCTGCTGTGGTGCTGTTTGTTCAGTAATACTCCAGCTGACGTCAAAAGTCTTGATGGCTCTTCTGCTTTCAAACCGAGCCTGAAGAGATTGTGTGTATCTTCTGGTAGAAACTGCGTTGCATCCGAATGCCAAAGCCCACTTTTATCTCTTTGAATTATACTTTCCTCCTAGATCACATCAAGTGTAAGGAACAACAACGCTAAGTATATTATTGAAGGTGAATATGCCAACACCATTTTTAAAGTGGAAGAAACCAGTGGTGATGTATATGCATTTGAGAGGCTAGACAGAGAAAAGAAAGCAGAATATGAGCTGACAGCTCTCATTATTGACAGAAGAAACAACCAGTCACTGGAACCCCCATCTAAATTCATTATCAAGGTTTATGATATTAATGACAATGTCCCCGTGTTTGTACAAAAAGTATTCAATGGATCTGTCCCAGAAATGTCACCAGTAGGTACGTTCTTCCATCACTCATTTCCCTTCATGTCTCTGGTGAAAAAGCAGAATTTATACTAACTGTGCTGTTTGAAAATCCTCTTCTAGGAACCTCGGTCACCAAAGTGACAGCTGTAGATGCTGATGACCCAACAGTTACAGGTCATGCCACAGTTACCTACCAAGTCATTAAAGGAGACGAATACTTCACAGTTGATGACTCTGGTAGGTCAGATACGCAAAAGTCCTTACACTTTGTCCTTACCTTAGACTTTGAAGAAAACGCAGTTTTAAGCCTTTTTCATTCTGGACAAGGGGTATAATAATTCAAAAATATAATTTTAACCATAATTTAGAAAGATTTTTCATTCACACTCACACAATGCCACTGTCTGCATCTGGAAATGAACTAATAAAGTCGGGATATCAGGTGCTGTGAACTAAATGAGAAGACAAAAGGTAATTTTTTCCCCTCTGATGAAGAGACTGACTAGGAGCTAATATAAGTTCATGTTTTCAGTTTAGCATAGATACCATTCCTTTGACCAAACAGGAAAAGGGAATACATAAATTCTGAAGCAGCATTCAACCTTTTGCTTTCCTAAACTTTCTTGTTTAAATTTCACCCAGTTTTAAAAGTAATGTCAGTATCTCCTGTAACCATACTAGTCCTCTGGAGCAAATAACTCAGATGAAGAGGTGCTCAAACTCTGTAGATGCTATAGTGACCAAGTTTAGACATCCTTAGACTGCTTCTAAGCAGCAAAGATCAGTTTAAAGGAATGTATTGTACAAAATCTCCCAAATATTCCGTCATGTAGAAAGATTTCTAACATTTCTAGCCTTAGAAAAATACCACTGTAAAACTGCTACTTAAAGCTGAAAATGTGGCATAAGACAAAAATTTGCTGGCAAAATTAAGAGATGTTGGACATGCAGCAAAATCTAATCATATTCAATGTTATTTTTTCAAAGGTGTGATTTCTACAACAAGGGCTGATTTAGACAGAGAGAATCAATCAACATATGAAATAATTGTTAAAGCAAAAGATGCTCCAGGGTCTTCTGGGGATTCAAGCACAGCTACAGTCATTATCACTTTAACCGACATCAATGACAACTTCCCAGTATTCAAGCACTGTAAGTGTCCTGCAAGCGCTGTATCATTTGGAAACCAAGGGTTGACACAACTATAACGAATTTATGTCAGAGTTCATCACAATTCAACTTTTCTTAAAAGTGGACAAAAGAATCTTACATATTCAGAAGGTCGTCTGTATTTCAGCCCTAGCTACATTTCCTGGGTGGTGCACACCTAGAGGAGAAAATAAAAATGAGTATTAGTGTCACCACTTTGTACAAGATCTTGAGAATTTTGAGAATTAATTACACTTTCATAAAAAAATACATCAAAGTGCTGTCTGTAGAGATATATAATGTTGAATTCTCAATGAAATATTTTTCTGTACGTCTATAAACTAAGAACAATTTTTAACTAAGTTCTAACTTCCATGTACACACTTTTTATTTTTTGTTTGGTTTTTTTCTTTAACAGCATCATTTCACTTTAAAGTTCCTGAAAACATTTCAGTAGGAGGAGAAGTTGGCAGAGTCAAAGTAGAAGATGTTGATGAACCACAACATCGAAATACGAAATACAGTTTTGTCAGAGGAGATTACAGGGACACCTTTGAAATTGTAGCAAATCCATTCACAAATGAAGGAATCATTAGGCCAAAGAAGGTACTTTTCCCAGTAACAAAGACGATTATTTTGTTTCTCCATGTGTAACAAGTGTTTGATTCAGTATGGGACTAGCGGCAGGAAAAAATGGAAATGCGTGGAAGTCAGCATGAAATACATTCATCCTGAAAACCCTGTTCTGTAAGCTCTGTGAGAAGAAGAGCTGGTGATTTACTAGTCCATTTCAACTGCCAGCCCTGGGAAAATCTAAAATTACTGCAGAGTGCAATGAGGACTATGTCAGATATTCAGGTTATGCACTTCGGGCCCTCAAACTTCAGATACTTGGATGCTTCAAAGAGTCAGTGATTTTAAGAGTTGAACCAACTGACCAAGTCAAAGAATCTTTCCCTTCTGCAGCCCAAGTGAAACCAAAGTAGAAAATGTGAACAAGTCAACCTGATCACTCTTCTAAAAGTGCTCTTCACAGTTTGGCACTTGCTCCAATGTGAGCCACAGCTCCCTTACTTTCCTCAGGGTGTTTTCAGAGCTTCCCCACTAATTCCTTGTAACTCTTAAAGAGGGCCCAGATTCTCCATAGCCTTTATTATGGTTTGCCCTTTGTTTTTTTAATTCTCAGACCTACTTGATTTGTACCAAGGGACATTCCTGCATTGTGCAGAGCACTGCCAAGCTAAGAGTTCATTGATTTCATTGACTTACAGTAAAAAAAAAAAAAGAGGAAGGACTATAAATCACTTCCTGTAATCCTCAGATTGACAGGAATCTGTTTTTCACTTCCAAATGTCTCTCTCTAACTGTTAAGACTAGAAATGTCATTAAGAAGAGGAGAAAACTTTAAGGAAAAAAAGTACCAAGTATTCCAAGACTGGCAGTAAAGTCTTCAGCTGTGGTCACCCTAGGTGTAAGCAGCTTTCCTTCACCAAATGCAGCCCGTCCCCTGGTCTTTCCAGGACCTGAGTAATGCATTGCTTGCAACTTCTACGCAGAGAGGAGCAATAAGAGACCCCACACATACACAGACTGGGTGATTTGGAGTCAGCTCATCTTTTAACACACAGTGAGCAAAGTTCACCCCACTGTTTTGTAACATGCTTTTGGCCATGCACATGTCATAATTTTAAATATGCAGCCATGTGAGATAAAATTTCAGCTGCTAGATAAGCACTATCACTACCATTTGCAATGTCTACTCAAAAACAAGAATCACCACAATTAACTACTGTGTATTTCACACTGCTTTTATAATCTCAGGCCATAGTGCAAAGGGACCCAAACTTTGAAAGGAGCGATAGCTTGGGCATTTCTTACTGCCCTAGCTCCTGGCCTTCCTTCCATTGTGTGATTCCTTTTATAATCTCAGTCAATGGGAAAAACAAGGAAGGGGATCTCGTTTATCACTAAATACTCCAGCTATCAGTCAGTGCAGCTATGAAGTCTGCCTTGAATGACTTCAGAACAGAAAGCCTAGCCAAGAAGAAGAGAATCTGGTCCCCAACCTTTGAGAAAAAGGAGCTAAACAAGTTTTGGTAGCTACAGAATTATAAAATTGTTTAAACCAAGAAATACTTGCTGAACTTAGAATACTGGATGAATCTGTTCAAAACCAGAAGTTGCCCAAGCCACTCTATGAAAAAGAAGTTCAGTTTGGAAATGCTCTCCCAAGAGTCTAGCTAAGATGCAATTTGGTAATATTTCCAAATATGAATTAGAGCACAGAGCTTAGATTTGCATAGATAGCTAATGTAAAGTTTACTTAGACATCCCCAAAGGAAGAATATCTGTGTTTATCTTTTTTCTAGCCCCTGGACTTCGAAAAAGTAGCAGAATACAGGTTTGACATTGAAGCAACAGATCCCACAGTTGATCTTCGCTATTTTAAAGCCGGTGGCTCTAGGAGCATTTCAACAGTCACCATTGAAGTCACTGATGTTGATGAGCCTCCTGTCTTCACTAAACTACCATATGAATTTAAAGTAAGGGAAAATGATCCAGAAATAAGAACACTTGGTTCAGTTTGGGCACACGACCCTGACGCAGCTAAACGGAAAATCAGGTAACACAACACCAGCTTTAATAATTCTATTTGAAAGTGGAGAATTAGTTAATGATTCCAAGAATTTGACAAAGAACTAAGACTTTGCCCCTATTTTTCAGAATCTGCATGCCAAAAAAAAAAAAAAATCCAATTTCATTTTTCCGGCACTGCAGCCATGGATATATATGGTAACCAACAAATATGAATATCAATTACATTTACCCATGTAACTACCACATAAACTTACTGATAAAACATTTGCACATTTACAGGAAAATGCATAGTCCTGGATATCTTTACATGGTTATAATTTATTGTTATATTTTTTATGGTAATAACTCTCTCAAGCATGTGCTTTGAAAAGAAAATAGACTTCTGAGACAGCAAAAGACAATAATCTGGAAACTTTTCCGATGGATGTATTTCGCTCTCACAGCTTGCATAATTTTAGGGAAATATTCTGAGACCGCCAGGTCAAGATATTAATGTAATTTGTCACACAAGAACTCTCTGACCTTCCACTATGAAGAACTGAAGCGAAACACAGTATTATCACCCTTGCATTGACATATCTCTTTTTAAACAAAAAACAGATTTATTCGACGAAGAGCTAGTCCTAATGGAGACTATATTAGGGTATCTGATACTGGAATTATTCAGCTTCCCAAGCCCCTGGACAGAGAATTCAGTTCCTCATACAACATCACTGTAGCAGCTCAGGAAATCCTTGAAGATGGTAAGTGCTATCCACTTCCCTATTTGAAAGAAATCAGTATATAACTTTACAGGACCGTAGCTTATCAAAAAGGAAAGCCGCAACCTGACAGCCTGTTTCCACTAAGCTACAAATGAAAGGGATGCTTGCAGGGTTTGCACAATAATCTTCCAAATCAAATGAGTACCTACAAATAGGTCAAATACAGTTTTAAGATTTGGCCCCTAGCTATTATCAAAATGTATTCACAGTTTGTAACAAGGAATAAAAAGGGCACGAGGAGAGGAAGCAGCTTGGGAAACAGGGATAAGCCTGTGGTTAAAGCTGAAACATCCCAGCCAGCTTCACCCACTTACACAGAGTTACAAAATCCCCCTCCCACGCTGCCACCCAGGGAGCATCGCTGTACGGGCATCCCCGTATAGCTTTGCTCGGGTTCAGGAAGCAGGGCAGGCCCAGGGGCCAGTCCCAAGGAGGTTTGGGGGAGACCGGCCTTTTCTGGAGGGTGAAAGACATTTAATAATATAGACACGGCCTGTTCTGTGCCTGTTGCCTTAGTGCCAGAGAACGATGCTGGATCCCATAGCCACACAGTGTGAAGAATCAGGAAGCCATAAGCAATTGTTACTTCCTTCCTCATAGATCCTTGATGATTTAGCCCAATAGGAGAGTTTTTAGGAAAATATCTGAATCTGTCAAAGTTTAAATTAATGATGGAGCTAGAAATTCTCCATATTCATCATGCAGGAGGCACAGAGGTAGACACAAACAGTGGAAAGGGGGGTGGGGCAGACAGCACTGAGCTTCCAGACATCTCAGAGACCTGTACTACTGTTGTTGTAATTTCAGGCCGTCTTTCTGACAGAGAATCACATGCCCAAGTTCACGTAATAGTTACTGATGAAAATGATAACGCTCCGGAACTTGTTTATCCTGAGGAACCCAGAGTGTGTGAAAATGCTGCACCAGGAAAGGTGAGACAGGAGGGAGAGTTTTTCCCTTAAACCTGAATTATCTACTTGCAAGCTCAAGCGAAAGATGTCTTTTAATAAAAGTTAGTCTCAGTTTTCATACCCAAGCACCTGATCATTTCACTGATTTCCAAAATGTCAGTGGTCAGAAATCTCCCTTCAGAACTTTACACTGTTGGAATATTGACTTTCATCTGCTTATGCACATGGGCTGCACAGTTCCTCTCCCTCTAGGCTTTTAAGTATGTACATGCATTAGCAATTGAACTGTGAAGTACAGTCAAGCCTTGCAGAGCAAAAATCAGCAATTCAGTTTTATCACACAAATGTTCACACATGATACTGAGAATGAAACCATTTCAAAATACCAAGAGAAACATTGCTGCATATAACATTATTGTAGTATTCATCAGAGTGCAAGTATCTGCAAACACAAATAGTGTTAGTATTTGTGGGTTTAGATGTTTGGCCTCAGACACAAGTATTTAGCACATACATATAAAGTTTGTTTAGTTAAGAGACTTTGTCACAGACCAGACTCTCTGATGGAATCTGTTAGAACACACAAGGTATTATTACACCTTTAATTTAATTTTTAAAATACCTTTGGGACATAATCATACATTTTTATATTTTATACATCTAATCTACCCCAGGTTGAGGTTTTCAAAAACAAGCATGTCATTCAGGAGTGGTAGTCTCAGTGACATTCAATGAATGAGTCATACTTCTAAGTAAGTTGAACGCTTTAGAAGGCAGCCATCTTAGGTATTTAAATGAGCCATATGTCTTTGAGCATGACTTTTCTTTATGCTTTAATTACACATGACTTCCACTTTTGTTTCCCACCTGTGAATGAAGGGGAAAGACTGCTCTTTTTGAAGACCTACAAGGAAATTACTTGCCTTGAAAGAACTTGAAGAGGAGCACCACAAGATATCTTTGTCCTGCCCTTTACTGAAGGGTTATATAGGATACACAGCCCAGCTCTAACTTAAATACTGTAAGCGGTTTTATCACTGGAGGCAATGTATACTGAAAATTATGACCTCTTCGATCTTTGTAGGTAATCATCAGGATTTCAGCTACTGACAAGGATGAAATATCACCTAGAGGTTTCTTCAAATACTCCCTGGCCACAGAAGATAGCAACTTCTCCTTGGTTGAGAACTATGGTAGCGTATCCCTGCAATGCATTTTCTCAGCTAGCCAAAGAGACACAGGGGAGAAAAGCTGTACCAATGACCTATGATTGGTCTAGCTGAGCTAAGTAACAGCTTATTTTTAAAGGCTTAACTTACTGAAAAAAAATGTTGTTTGTTGCCTCCCAAGTTTCACTGGGTTCCGTAAAGGCTGGCTCTGTCTAAGGGGAAGATGTACCAACTGACTGATAATCTATAAGGAAAATCTGGTAGAGATTATCACTTAATTAGATGTCATTACTTCTTCCAGATAACACAGCTAATATCACTGTCAAATATGGACAGTTTAATCGTGAACTTGCCAAAATCCACTACCTGCCTGTCATCATCTCAGACAACGGTGATCCTGAGCTCAGCAGCACAAATACACTTGTCATCAGTGTCTGCAAGTGTAATGAAAAAGGCAACTTCACTTTTTGTGAGGAAAGACCTAAACAAGTTGGAGTTAGTATACAAGCACTGGTGGCAATTTTCATCTGTATCATCACAATCATTGGTAAGTATTTGACTTTTGTAACGTTCTCTGACTTAAAATGTGGGGATTGTTTTGTTTTTTCTTAACTGAGACCTACAAAAGCTTTGTGGCTATAAAATGGTCACAAAGGCAGAAATACTGTAACTATTTGATTCATCTCACTTGCTCTTTCTATTTGGCCTGTTAGCATAGCTTCAGCTACAAAGCTGTTCATTCTATTGGAAAGGCTGAGTCACTGGAAAGGTTATTGTACGTATGCATAATATACTTGATTTACTGTTACTAGGCTCACATGCAGCCATAAAACAGGAAATTTGTGCTGGGGCAATAAGAATAGGATTCCTGTTTCCAAAGGCTGAACTAGTCTGGAAACCCTTTAAACAGTACAGTGAACATACATACGTAAATAAATCTGTAACAAATCAGCAGACCAGTACCTATTTGCTGTATTTGGAATGTATGAGAGAAGGGGCAACATTTTTTCTTGCTTGAGAAGAGGCCTCCTTCACAATTACCACATAAGTAGCATTTGATGCCTGGCATTAAAAGATTTACCAGTTCAAGGCAGTAGTTGATTCAATGAACTTGTGACACTATGCATTTGTACTTGTGATTCCAGCTCAAGAGTCAGTTATACAATTCCTGTACAGACTGAACTGCTTTGAGAACATACAAATCCTACAGTTAAACAGTATTTTAAACTATTCTTTTAATAAATATGTGTTAAAAAAAACTCACTCCGGAAAAAAACCACCTTGGACTGTTACATATCTTAAATGGAATTTGTTTTACTTCCTTACTTCTCTATTTACACATGTTCATATAAGTTTTCTTTGCAGTAATCACATTGCTAATTCTTCTAAGAAAGAGACACAAGAAGGACTTGAGTGGTCTTGGGAGGAATGTGGCAGAGATTCACGAGCAGCTTGTCACTTATGATGAAGAAGGTGGTGGTGAAATGGATACCACCAGCTATGATGTATCTGTACTCAACTCTGTCCGCAAGAATGGTATAAAGCCAGAAGCAGTTCCCTCTCCATATGCACAAGTCCAAAAGCCTCCTGGAAATATAACTTCTGGTGCTGGAGAAATGGAAATGATGATTGAGGTTAAGAAGGATGAAGCCGACAATGACAGGGATTTGCTGCCATATGACACACTTCACATCTATGGCTACGAAGGTGCCGAGTCCATTGCAGAATCTCTCAGTTCTTTGGAATCAGGCTCCTCAGACTCAGATATTGATTATGACTTTCTAAATGACTGGGGACCCAGGTTTAAAATGTTAGCTGAGCTGTATGGATCAGAATCAAATGAAGATTTTGTGTATTAAGCTCAAATTAGCCATGAATTTTCTCCCTCCCACTACAGATAGACATCAAGAGCCTGCCAATGGCCAAAGAAGAACTCACAGCTCTTCACCCAAGCTGTACTAGGATTTCAAACAGACATGAAAAAAACCTGACAGCAGTAGGCTTAAAAAGAAACACACAGATCACATGACTTCCCCCAGCACTGTTATCCTTGCTAACATTCCGTTCTTTCCCCAAAATTGCTGCTTGAGGAGCTGCTCAAGTCTTCTAGGACACAACTCCTCTCCCTATCCAGATAGACACTTCTCCTTAAAAAGTGGTTTTGTCCCCAGTTTCTCCTTCATTCCTCTTCCTATACTGTTTTCATCAACATGCATGCAAGGTCACCATCCACCGGAACAGAGAGGTTTGGTGGCATTGAGAAGGAATGTTTTGAATAACCGCCTGTATCTCCAGCCAGCTAGTTTGGCTGGCCCTCTTGTAACATCTTTATTGATATTCCACGCTTATGCTTACCCAGCAGAGGAGAGGAGGAACATATGGTCTATCACTTAATATTAGAAATTATTCCATCACTTTCAAAAAGAGGCATGATTTTTCCTTCTTTCCAATCTATTAATTATTCTTGCTTTATAGTCTTCTACTACATACATGAGTTACTAAAGATAAAATTAGACAGGATTTTTAGATGCACAATCTGGTTTCATCTGTCATTTTTAACAGCCTGATGATGATTTCAGGCACCTTTCTGGCATGCTAGAATTTGCTCTAGCTAACAGCAAAATTGTTTTTTCTTTCTGTAAATAGGATCTCAGTGTTACTCAATGGAACATATCCTGCAGGGCAGGAAATGTGGAGATCAGGGGAATGTTAAGACTCCAATACTGTAAATCTCTCTAGATGGCAACATAGGTCTCTCTAGATTACTAAAGAGGTTGAATAGGTTTTTTATTCAACATTATTAAAGCAATTGTATTTTTTCAGGGACAAACAAATGAAGGATCTCATTACTGTGAAACTGTTTTGATTTTTTTCTAAGCAGGTACTGTAAAACGGGTATTTTCCACCTAGGAAAATATTGTAGACTTCCAAACCAGAATGCTATACACCCACACATTTGTCTGCAGAAAAGAACTGCAAATGTAAGTAAGGTTTTGGAGCTGCAACTACTATGTCCCTGGTAAGCGTGTGTTTAGTTTCTCGCCTGATGAAGAGCCACAGAATGAAACCTCCCATGCAGGAAGTTACCCAGCCAAATACATTTTGTAAAAAGCGGGTCTCTTCGGACAATGGCCTGTCTCTGGCTTCTGGCAATGCAGATTCCCGTTGCCTTCAACAGGAACAGAGCCCTACCACACAAATACTCAATTCTGCAGAATCTGTGCTGGAGCTGTATGTATTAGTTTAGTTGATTTGATTATTTAAATTTGGTAGCTAACCAAATAACACTAAATCTTTTTTTTTTTTTCCTAAACCAGTATAGGGGAACCTCACAAATTTGCTTTTCACTAATTCATGTCATCTCTAATTTACACTCCCTTCCCCCAAAATGCTTTCTTGGCAGGAAATAGCAATGCACTATAATATGGTCTCACATTAGTCCTCACTACTGTAAAAAGTTGTCCAATACAATACTTAGCTGGACACTAATGCCTACTATTATCAATAATGCAATCACTCAAATTTTCAAATATGAACTAAAGGAATACTAAGTAGAATTCTGTCCATCAGTCAAACCAGCTTTGGATCACATCCTTTACAAAAGAAGTACATTTGGGGATGACAGCCTTGGTTTTATTTTTAATGTGTTCATTCTCTTCTGTTTTGCTTAATCCAGTCAACAGTGTATGCTATTGAGGTTCCATATGTTAGTATATTATAAAGAATTCTAACTAATAATACTTAAAGTTTAAGGTTTTCATCAGTAACTAAGGTATTGGCTATCAACAAGTAAAGTTAGTTACAAAATTATTTAGTGCAGTAAGTAAAGTACTTTGGTAAGCATCATCCAGATAGTATTACCTGTAATCGCTATTTTTAAGCCTGTTTTATAAAGCTGTTTTAAGGAACACTGTATCAAGTTCCACTGTATAAAGATATTTGCACTGGATAGTTTCTTTTTATATTCCTGTACTGGTTTTTTTGGTTTTTTTTTTTTACTACATAAAAGCCAATCTCAAGTTTGGATTTTCTGTGCATTAACGAGTTTCACACAGAAGACAATACCAGGCTTTGTACCACAGTGAACTCAACCATAAAAACACTGGTATCTACACTCTAAGCAAACTCAGACTAGACACAAATTCACCAAAGGACTTTCTGTAAAAGAAGTTTTCTCCCACTCTTTGGAAAGCTGTCAGTAAAGCTCTTGGGCTAAGGAAGAGAAAAGCCCCAACGGTGCATTCTGAGTTCAGCACCTGGTAAGGTTGAATGCTCTGACTTTGGAGGACTTGGGTCTGCCAGTGCTACAGGATGCATTCAATTTCTGAGCAGATGTTTGGTATTTTAGCCGCCAGGCATGAGGGTGATTCTGAACCACCATGTTTACTGAGATCCTGCCCTTTTTTCCTACTGGAAAAGTACTCCTCTCAAATGGTAAAGGACACGCTGCAGAATAGAAAGTACTAACACCCTGGATCAGTACATACCACCCACCTGTGGGGGAACTACACATATGCCCACTACCTGAGTGGTCTATCAGTGTTACCTCAATGGGAAAAAAGGATGACACCCCCAGCACCACCACCCCGGCCCCTGGCCTGCTCTCTTCTTCTTCTCTGATCTGCTGCTACAGACATATGCAAGCACGATTACTCTGTAGTACACAAGAAGCTCCAGCTTTCTCACAGTCCAGGATTTAGGTAGGACATGACAGAACAGTACACACCTGTGACAGAAAAAGAAAATTACCCCTGGATTTGCAGCTTTAGATAGCACAGTTTCTTACCATTTCTTTTCGCTACTAATAATAACTACCCCAATATATTCCCAAGAGTATTCTAGCGCTTTAAAAAAGTCACATCAATTTTCCCCAGATATGGCACTTATAATTTACAAAGCCTGGAATAAAGCAAAAAAGTTCAATTCCTTCACTGCTAATTGCCATGGGCAAACTCCAGATCAAACACACTTTAGCACAAGTTGTATTAAAAACACAATAGATGTGCTAATTATGTTATAATGAAATGCATTTCTCCATAGAAAGAAATTGATTAAATAGCTACTTGCAACTTGTAGCAGAGATTCTCATAAAGGTTTTCATTATTCATTTAATTAATATGCATTTTAATCTCTTATCCCTAAAAATATATAATAAATTATTATTTTATTACATTCAGATGCAGAAGTTCATGCCATTTAATAAAGGTTTTTTACTCCCACCCCATTAGAAATTTTTATGAAATAATGACTGGTGCTCAGAATCCTTGATATGTATCAAAGCAGCAATGAAAAGCTGTTTGAATATTAACACCTGGCACACTGCCACACTTCCCAGATGGGTCAGGTGAGCTAAGGTCCTGTTATCCAAACAAATTTCCACTGTTCAGAGAAAGAAAGAACAATTGTATTGGGTATTATCTGATTACAGTCCACTACTACTGATACACTGTCAGGAAGAATATAACAGCAAATCCAGTGAAAACAGAAGGATTAGTTATAAAAGGGGGGGGAATCTTTCCTGAGTTCTTGTTCTTCAGTTAGTGGGTTCTTCTCTTTTCTCCTTTCAGCAACAAGGGCTTAGAATAGCACCAGAAGGGACCAGCCAACCTAGCAATCAGACCTGCTCAAGCACGGGTATTGTCATCCAGCCAGGACTAACTGTAGCTAGCGAGTCACATAAAGCCACACTGGTTTTTTGGAGCTTAGAGTTTGGAGTACAGATCCACCTATATACATTTATTGTAAATGTTTTCACTCCTATGCATATGTCACATGCAGGGGAAATGCTCATGGTGGTAGTAAACATGCAGATACACTATCCTATTTGGCTAGAAATAATAGTTACACTTATTTCCATTATACTTCAGGTGGGGCTAGGACAGAAAAAAAGAATAATTGCCGTCTTTCCTGACCTATTCTTCCTTCCTACTTTTTTTAATAAATGTTTCAAGTTTCAGGGAGTAAGAAATAAAACTCTTGTGGTTTTACCTTCACATGCTTCCTGGAATGAAAGAAATCACCAGGGTGATATCTTTCCCATTTAAGAAGCTATCACAATTTTACTGTAGCACAAGTCATCAAGTCTTACCAGGAACTGAATAAGAGTCTGATCAGATCAAAGTAGATGATTTAGCCTAAATCTAGTCCATAGAAAAAGTATGACAGAAAACAAAACAGCAAAGACACCCTTTTAGTCTGCATCAGAAAAAGGAAAAGAAAACAAAACCAGCAAAACTCTTTTATGAGCAATAAAAACCCATGGATCTTTGCTGACCTCTCTCAGCTTCCTGACTTTGTTCCTGCCTGACCTGAAAGAAAAGGGAAAAAACAGCATTTCCTTCCACTTATCCCCAGCGAGGGGCTGTCCCACCTGCTTTCCCACAAGACTCTCTTAATTCATTCTAGTTAACTCCTTCATCAATGTCACAATCAATCATAAATCCCTGCAATTCTTTCACTCCTCATTGAAAAGGAACCTCTACTTGAAACCCAGTGCTCTGAATGAAGTTACCAAAACAAGCAGAACAAAGCAAGGCAGAGTTCATCAGGCAAACACATCTAAAAAATAAGCCAAATAAGGTTTTTCAGAAAGTCAATAACAGCTGGACTGCAAGTGGTCCAAGGAGCTCTTCTGGCAGCCTCACTAGAGCTCAAGGCCTGACCTGCAATGCCCTCTACAAACCAGTACATTCTCAAATGGAAAGGTTCAAAAAACCTCCTACATTGCAGATATTTCTTGGGACAACGTCTAGCCACTACAAACTACTTTTATGCAACTGGGGCAGTACAGAGAAAACAGACTGAAATGTGAGTCCAAATTCCATCATTTTAAAATGCCTTTGCTGAATAATTGTCCACGCTTTCCCCTGCCCATTTAAAGAGCAAACCTAAAGAACCTAAAAATGCCAAAAACCAGACAGGAACCTGAAGCGCCAGATTTGACTGCTACACTTACTGCACACCATATGTCCCACACCACAGATGTATAAAATGCACGCTAGTGCAATAGCAGGAAATCACAAGCGAATTTAGCGTGAGTTAATGCTGTCAGTACTGTGCCATTTCACAAACTGAACTAAGGAAAAAGCAAACCTCCAGCTGCAGGGACCACAGGCTGCCATGGCCGCAAGCGAACGCCTGGTGGCACTCGATGCCAGCTCTCCGGCAAGGACAGCTCCGACCGCGCCTCGGTCCCCTACTCGCACACATCTGGTTTGGCTATTGACTTCCCACTCCGTTCTCTGCTGTATCAGCTCACACGAACATCTTATTCATGTTCAATAAAATTAATAATTCCAGCAGGTTAATTCAGTTTCATGCTTTAACGCTGACTTCACAAAAATACTTAGACCTTTCCAGAAGCCAGAAAGGCTGCAAAGCCTGAATTTATAAAGGAAAAAGTAGTGATCTTGTTCAGGCAGGAGTTTTGAAGGGCATAAAGGGCAGGGAAATAGCTTTGCGGAAAGGATGCAAGCTCCAGATGTCTCCTTTATTCAAACGTCAGTCCAGATCACTCTACTTGAGGCATGTTTGCCTGTTTGCCAGAAGGAGTCAAATACTAAGTCCTGCTAGTTTGTCATATGACATTGAAATCTGTTTTTGATGATAAAGATGCTGTCCAACCCTACTTCTTTAGACTATTCTTCCAACCAAACTGCAACTGCTAATCAGGATTTTCTCAAGCAATACCAAATAATTTTTATTTCCAGTGACTCTTGTAAAACAGTTGGGGTTTGCCTTGAATGAGTATATTTGTGTATGAACACATGGATTATCCACTAGTCATTATTTGTTCATTATTTTTATATTACAACCATGCAACAAAACTTTCCCAAGTAGCCATACAAACAAACCAGCAAAAAAAAGTAGCAGGAACCTTTCAGTGACCACCTAAAAGTTGAAAGTATTCACAGAAATCACTCGTCACACAATTACAGATTAATGGCATCATGAAAGTCAAAGACTCCTTGCAAATGGATTTAATTCAGTATTTGTAATCAGTAATTTAATCAGCCTTCATCCGCTCTCCTCCTCCTACTCCTCTAGACAGATTACTGTAACTCTGCTGATCCACCAGCTCTGCAAATCTCAGTGTGCAGTATGGTAGGAGAGGCAGGCTCTGCCTTCGGGACCCAAAACAATGCTGTTTGCAGATCTTCAGGATGAACTCAAGCTGGTCAGTCACAAAGAACAGAAGCAAACGCCTACGCCTGTTTAAAATATGTTTATAATATTTTACTGGGCTAAGGTTATGATAAAGGTTTATGGCAGAGTAAGTGACTGTGCCCACTTGCAATCTGCTGTCTCTACCACAGCCATCTCCAGTAGCTGCTTCCCAGTCCACTGCCTCTCCTGGTTACTCCTTTCTCACTCTTTACAGCCAGCTCCAGCCTCGCTCTCTTCCTCCCTCTGCACAGTGGCAGCTGTGATGTCCCCCCTGTTGTGCAAAAAGCCTGGTACTCCTTATTTCATGTCACCCCCAACGTCACATAACCACATACAAACTGTGCTGGACTACACTGACACCACACTGACTGAGAGCCTCAGGAGAGCTGGCCTCCCATAGGAACAGGCAGAATGACCCAGCTGAGATGCACAGACCTCTGAGCACCTATACAATTGATATTGGCAGCACTATGACAAAGGACTTGGCAGCAGCCACCATCTCTCCAGTCCCACCTCAACCACTCCTTAATTACTTTTTTCCCACACTACAGACTGAGCCCTCCCATCCATGTCACACTCGATTCCCCAAATCCCCATTGCCAGCAACAGTTTGCAATGCACTCACAGCAGGAGACTTGGGAGTCCTAGCACTCCCACTGCGCTCCCTGCCCACTACCACCCCTCCCCTTGAATGCCTGGTGACTTTGCAAAACTTTGCATAAGAATATGCCCCAAAACAGCTCCTTAATAGCAAGCAAATCTTGCTAGGATGAGGAGAGAGGAGGAAAGAGAAACATAGCAGCACGTGAATTTGTACATCAAAAACAGGAGAGAAACAAAAAAAGTTATTTCTCCCTCTGATCCAAAAAGTTATGTTATATACAAGTAGCAAATTGTAGCAAATTCTCTGTAAGCAGAGACTAGCCTCAGGGACATGGCTTCCTCATTCCTCAGCAGCAGCTGAGCCACCTCAGCCTGCTCAACTCATACATCTGTTCCCCGGATGCACATGGGTCCCATCCTGCTGCCATCTGCTCCTCTTTCCTCCCACAGGTGCTGTGTACAACACAGCCAGCGACCAGGGCTCTGCGAGCAAACCACACGCTGACTGCAGGTCCCACCCTGCCAGGCCTCCTTCTCCTTTAGAGAACCAGAGCGTGTTTCACCAATATGTGCAGCTGACAATAACTGAGGATTTCTTCCTAAAACTGCGGTCCTGGCAGACTGCCAAGCAGAATTGACAACCTGAAGCCTCCACCCAGGTCAGCAGGTCCTGCACCACTCGCAGGCCGCCCTGCTTGCACAGCCTTGGCCTGCTCGAAGGGCAGCAAGGGGAAGTTCCGTGCACCTTCCCAGACCAGCCAGCACTACTGTCACTGAAGTTGTTCCTGTGATTTACCATGCCTTGGTGTACAGCAGAGTAGGTGCCTTCCTGGTTGAGGAATTACTGTTTGAAGAGGAGGGAGGATGGATAGAGATTATCCAAGTATGTAACACAGCTGGGGAGACTACAAAGAGCATTCCACATGGATACTGAAACTTCCCAAATGTCATTGCTAACTACTCCAGCTTTGGGTGTCTTGACGATTTCCCAAACCTGGAGTATTTTGCCATTGCAAACACGGGGGGCAAGCAGATGCAAGCAGTGCACTGTCCTCCTAACAGTACCGTGCTTGAGAATGACACGAGCTCTGCAACTGCCACCAGGTAAGGATCCAGAGCAGCAAAAACCACAACCTTTATGACCAATCCAGCCCCGACAAGGGTCAGAAACACATGATGGCCATGCCTGGTTGTGCTGCCTTCTAGTACTAAACAGCAACCGACAGCAGAAGCAGAAGGCAAGGCTAGCAGGGATCCACCAAGAAAGTTGACCGTGCAAAAGAGCTGGCATCAAGGAATGCACCTAGAAAGCTAGCAGAGGGCTAGACAGAGGGTAGTCAGAAATACCAGGCAGCAGAGCTGCCTCATACTGACAAAAATTCTGTTGATTTGGCAGTGACCACTTGTCACCTGACTGAGTAATCACATCTTGAACAGACTCAGATCTGTCTCTCAGTACCTGCAGGGATCTGGCAAAACTGCTCATCAAGCCAGGCAGAGTGATCACTTTGAGTAAGCGAAAAGCGTTATACCCCTACTGAAGAGCCATAAAAAAGTGTTAGAACATAGCCAGCCTCCTCTTCTTCCTTTACTAAAAGAGCTTTTAGTTAGCTAGAAAAATTAAGTGATTCTCTTCAATCCTCGTAAAACAATCTCCGCAATTAACTCCTTCCTATAAATAGATGATTAAGCATCAACCCTAATCAGAACTGGGTTTCTTGGATTTTGTCGCAACATCTGGATCTTTTTGGATGTTGATGCAAGTACTTGGCAAACAGACAAGGCATTCTATGTGCACAGCTGTGTATAATCCATCTGTCGTCACATACATCACTTCTGAGTGAACTGGAAGCACCACATGGCCTTCCAAGAGAAGGGTATCTGGCAGAACATGAAATGATCACCAAATAGACCTATGCAAAGCTGACTGCCTTTGATGTAGACATATTTCAGGAGGAAATTTGTGACTTACAAACAATATGCACTAATAAAGCCTATTTGCAAGAGCAGAACTCTGGGCTCATATCCCAGCTGTGACACAGACTTCCCTTTTCATCTCAGGTACGTCATGTAGACCCAGATTTTTGCTTTTACACATCAGGTGTTCAAAGTGGGACTCCCTTCTGAAAGGTTATCTGGTCATTGTCTTCCCCTTCATGTGCCATAGCGACCATATATACACACTTCCCCACATCATCGCAAGGGTTAGTTAATATGCATAAAAGCATTCTGAATAAGTAACATTCTCCAATGCTTATGCATTTATGGATGAAAGCTTTAGTTCTAGTCATTATTTTACAGCACAATTCCAGGCACAAGAGAATTTTGCACAAGATTTACGAAGACTCATAATTAAAAGACCCTCTCCTGCACATATTTACAGCTCTGCATGATGTATATAGTATTATTCCCATTGCAACTAACAGAGAACCTGTAGCATAAGGTGTGAGTAGAACCTGCATTTCATAAGTCACTGTGAGCAAGAGTGATGGGTAACACAGTTAATATGAGGAAGAGTTAGAGCAAGGTAGTCATGTACACATCTGGAAGTTAAAATTACCATGTTAGGCATTTAAAATCCATGGCATAGCCACAAAGAGTATTTATTGCATGCAGAAAACACTGGTGAGAACTAAAGCACAGATTTTATTTTTATGAGATGCTAAACGTATGACCAACATACCTCATGTGGCTCCATATGGGATGGAAAAAGACTTACATTTAGTCAAGGGAGGCAAGTTTCAGTGCCTTTTCATTACTTCAATTCTGCCTCTAAGAAACATGTTCATTTTAGCCTACATCAGACCTTTATTGCAGCTGCCCAAATTATCCCATTTTAGACCACAACAAATAATCAACACACAGCTGTTCTTCTGGCATAACTCTAAGATTAGCTTTTTTAATTTCTACCCTCCTCTGATGTTTTTAGTCACCAGGTTCAGAGGCCCTCTGGTTCAAATCCTTTACAGCACAGGAAAGGACTCATGAAACACACTCACCTCTAGTTAATATTTCCTTTGACCACGGAAAGTTCATCCCAGGACAGTTCTGTAGACCCCAATGAACAGCTGAACAGTTGGACAAGCTTTCATTTCCATGACAGCAGCTGTTTGGGCTAACATCCAAGGGATCAGCCTTGGAAGCACTCACATGTAGAATTTAAACTTAAGAGCTGACACACTTCAAATGGGGCTAAACTGGACTCCAATTAGGTAGAGAACAAAAAGTAACATGCACAACCAAGGTTCTACGCTGTATGTGTTTATGCAGTGCATTTTATTTTGATGCTTCTCAAAGGTGCCCAGAATTGCATCACTATAAACAGGACCTACTTCTAGTTGTCACTGAAGCGATAGGAACTGTGGCTGCATAAGCTACTAAAAAGAATTGCTATGACATGCCCCTAATGCACAGTAACACAGGCACTGTTTACAGGGTACTCGTCTCAGAGACTTGCTTACAGCAGGCAGTATTAAAGAGGCAATGTCTCAAAACTTTTCTTTTTTGCTAGGAAAGGAGAGGCCTTCACAGACCACCATTCATATGAAGCCCAGTAATGAGCAAATTTCAGTCCAGAATTGCCATAGACTTTAGTTTAAGTCTCTGGACTTACAGCTAGCAAAAACCCTGAATGAACATTACACCTTATTTATTTATTGTTGGGACTCTGAAATATCTATATTAATCCCAAAGTAGATGGGAGAGACTGAGCTCCAGGGTAGCTAAGCTGATAGCACCAAGTTCCTGATGAAAAACTGAACTGTACATCCACCAATTCTCAGAAACAGCACAAAATGCTAAGCACTTTCAATGGCCCAGGAAAGCATCCTTGCATTCACACACTGGGTATAAGAGTTTTGTTAACATGCTGCCTTTAGAAGCTAAAGTCTTCCTGAGGCTTCCTTGCTTTCTGAAAAAAGACAGGACATTCATAAAGAGGATGCCTGCCTGAGTCATTGTTAAGCACCCAGAGTGTGCAGAAATTGAAGTTTACTGAGTCTCTTTCTTCGCCTCACTGCAATGAACTAGCAATCTTCTCTAGGTCCCTTATCAGATGAAGTATTTTGAATGCAGATCCAAACTTCTGCCCACCCACATGTGCTAATGCATGTTCAGTGGCTGTTGGATTCTCTTAACCCTGAGAGACTTTCCAATACTGCATATGGAGAGAAAGGAACTGGCACTGACTACCTTCCCCCTCAAGCAGAGGAGATGCAATAGGAATCAGACTGTGACTGTCAGTCCACTGTGATTTTCCCGCCCTCTTCTGAGCACTGCACAACTACTTAATCCTGCAGGGATAAGGCTCTTACTGAACACAAATGCTGTGATTTCACTATATCCACATGTTCAGCTGCCCAGTTCCCACAGGCAGGACAGTCTGCAAAGAGTCAACATTGTCCGTAGGACTCTGGAACATATATATTGCTCTAAGCGCCTCTGATCTGAACAAGGCTCCACCACTATGAAAGCACAGTTTCACATTATAATCTTTGGACAAATGTTAAATCACAGCATGGTATATTGCAAGCACCAAATAAAGATTTGAAAGCTGGGTTATAGGACCCTGAAGATATGTTTGTCATAGAAATCCTGGTGGAAGCTTAATTACAGTGATACTACTATATGCTGCTCTGCTAGGCAAGCTATTTAAGTCCTTTCAATAGTGTTTTGCTGTAATGGGAACAGTTCAAGCTGCAATAGCAGGTCTGCAACATAGAAAACATTACAGCAGTTGATCTTATTCCTTCCAATGCACTCATTTTAATAGGGTTTTTTCTGCTGCTCCACCTACCAGTTGCCCTCATCTCTAGAGAGCACAATTGCCTTTTTTTTGCCATTTCCAGTTAGTTATGATTTTCAGATTCAGCTTAGAGGAGCTTTACTCAATCTAAAATAAGCATACCTTTTTCACATATCTCATTTATTTGAGGAAACTGAAGGGTTCTTATTGAATGCTGAGCATGTGATTGTGCTGCACCCAACTAACTCTTTTCTGCTAGGTAATAAAGAGCTGCAACACTTACCTGCCAAGAAGCCTGAGAAAATGAAATACCCACTAGATATTTCTACAGAAGTAGCCAAAGGAAGGAATAAGACAGTATGAGTGGGGGTCACCTAGGGAAACAGTTTTCCCAGCCCTGACATCAGATCGTGGGATGCCAAAAAAAGAATGAGAGGCATCTCCTCTTAGAACACAGTTTGGACTTGCTCAGCTTCAAGTTTGTTTTCCCTTCATCCTACTTTCCCAAACTAGGAACTGTTCCCTCCATCCGCACTCCCCCACACACTTCTCATCCCTTACACCCCAGCCTTTTCCAAACAAGATCCCAAACCCACCTTCTTGTCACACCTTTACCCATCCAAACAATTCTCTCACCCGCTCCTCCCCACATCCTTACAAATAATACCATGAGGTTCCTATCTAAACTCATAAAATCCTATCTGCCTTGTTTTTCTACAATTCTACTTCATGTCACCTAACTCAAGAAAGAGACACTTTCTACAACTGAAGATAGGGCAATAGAGCCTACAGGGAAATCAAGCCCACTTTGTCTACATAAAATTCACCAATGCCAGTGACAGCAGTACCTACTGTAAAAGAACAGAGCATCATAGCACACATTTGACCTGCGAAGAGCAGATCTATTCAGTGTCAATCAGCTTTAAGCTTCAGATTGACTCATTTTCAATAGCAAGACATGATCTAAGCCAATTTGTATACAAACGTTATTATCAATTGTCTGCCATTTATCCTCAGCCTCTAATACCATGTTTAAATATTAAGACATTTTGCTTAATCCCATCTCTAGCTACAGCTTCTCTAGGATTCTGATTTTTCTTATGAGTAATCCTGTTTTTCATGTAACAGCCTAATGATCTGTCAAAAAATGGTAGATTATTTGCTCAACTAATTGCTTATTTTTTTAATAAAGCATTCTAAAACATAGGTAATGATTGTAGGCCTATATTTCTCTAAGCAATAAATAAGGTCGGATCACTTGAATTTTTCTTAACTTAGCAAAATACAGTAAAAATACATTATTCATATGACAGCTTTATATTGTCGTGTCTTGTTACATCCTTCTTTTTGCACTAGCAATTAATTCCATTCCATGGCAGGAAGGTAATTTTCATAAACTGATCACTTTGATAAGAATTTCTGAGTTAATTAACCGGTCTTGGCTGTCTTTACGTAATAAAACTTGAAATATTACGTCAGACATAAAGGTATACTTTTACTGTACCTTCTGTAAGCTTCTAAAGTTACATGCAAGCCCACATAAATACCAGCAGTGACACACCCAGTTTCCCTGGATTTCCCTCTCTCTCGTGCCTGTTTCATCCATACAGCTTACAAGACTTTCTAGGGAAGCATCATGCAGCTCCCAAATCCAACTTCATGTACAGCCTGCCTAAGAGCCGCTCCGGATAGACAGACTCTGTAAATAAATCTCTTCACAGCAACACTAATCCCTTTCCATCAACAAAAGGAGTGCTCTTCTTTACTCTCCCTCATCTTGGAGCTCCTGCCCCACAGGCTTATGTCTGCAGTAATTTAAATGCAGCTGGATATTGGTTTCTAGTAAGTGTAAGATCTACATCAAGTCCCTCACATGGGGCAACTAAAGGGAAAAGAAAGAAAGAGTACACATACAAAAAACCCTAAGTGGATGGGACACATTTTCATTTTGTTGTCAGTTCACATTGTCAGAAACAAAATGATTTTGAAAGTAATAGAAAATCAGTGTAATAACACTGTCCTCAGCATGGCTTTGAAATCCATTTATGGGAGCCCCACTGGTAAAGCACATATATAATTACAACTGAAGCTGTATTTAGCTCCACACTAAACACCATCATGAGGCAGCGTGTTAAATAATGCATTTCCCTAGTGCTTTTTACTGAATATGTGATCATTTCATACATTAAATTTATTGTTTTGATAATACATTCTAATAGCTTCACAGCCAATGTGATACACTTTTTGAAGATTTCAGTGAAGCAGGAAGTATCTGCACCCTAAGAAACGATCACCGATACATAAACATTTCACTGTGTTTCAGCTGCACTCTCCCTGCTTCACCTGGGACTTAAACTAAACCCCAAAGAACTAGCAGTATTCAGAGAAACAAGGGCCTTGATGCTCCACCCACACCACAGTCTCACTGACTCTACAATTTGAGAAAGTTTCCCTGCTGGGCTCTGGGCAACAACCATGTTGTAGTCCACATGCTTACTTCTCAGGTGGATGCATGAGAAGAGTGAGCAACAACTATGGTCACTCTGTTATCATTGTCACTGCAAGGAATGTTATCTCAACATATATAAAACACAAACAAGGGCCTCCTATCTTTTTATAGCGTGCACCAACTCTCTTCACACCTTTCTTCTTTCTCAGAGACAGTCTCTCTATATATTCACAGACATTTTTTTCATTTTGACTTGAATATCAAGCCCCATCACTGAATTTTTTATCAGTATTTTCCATGCCAGATGCACATGTGTGTCAGCTGGCACTGGCTTTCATGTTGCCAAAATAACAGTAAATCAACAAAAGGCAGCAGTTAGAGTGGTGATACTAGCTATTTTCTGGACAGTTATCATGGGAATATCTTTGTCAATTTAATATGACATTTCAGAGCAGAGTGGAGACATGTTCTTCCATTTTAAAGTGTGGTCACTGGAAACTGGCTAGATAAATCCGCATTGCACTCTCTGTATTCATTCTTTCTCCGTTATTAATGTCTGTTTTATTTACAAGACAAGAAATGCATTTTCTTTGTCAGGACAGCAAATGCATCTGGAACTTCAAAATCCACATGTTCTCTTTCCTTCTTAAACCTTGGGAGTTTACAACCAATCTTTCTGGTGCTACAATCTGCTACAACTGCTTCATAGTGATTATCTCAAAATCTGGTAGTAGAGATCATATAGAATCATTATTTTTTATATATATAAAAATAAGTAAGTCTTTTCAACGGTAAGATTTAATAGCTATTTGGTTTATTTTCATCTTGACTCTTACTTTAGTACTAAAATAAATGTGTTATCTTCATTTTGGCCATAGATATTACTTAGAAGATTGACATGCAATGAATTTACTACGTAGAAAATACCAAAGTCTACCATTGTATAAATAACTACTTCTGACCACAACAGGATTTACATTTCCTTGTGCACCAGCTGAACTCGATCTTTGTTCATTCACCACACAGTGGCAGTTGCAGCTGAAATACAGCAGATGGCACCGAAATCAGTTTACTATCGACAATACTGTTGTCGATTTCCCCTAAATAGTACCACAATATGTCACAAGCCCAACTTCAAACAGGAGTTAAACCTGGCGTTTCACATTACCCATAGCGAGCACGGATACAAAGAAATAACCAACAGACAACACACAGATGAACACACCAGCTTAACTTTTGGAACCTGATTTGGTAAAATGCAGTAGTTCTTGGTGTGTCACTGTAAAAACCCTTACAGTTACTTGGGTAGTATCAACAATTCAAGTGCCCCAGAATAAGCAAGACTCTACCTTCTCAATATATTCCAAAGCCTGAATAATTGTGTTGGTTTTTTAAAAAAAAAAACAAACCTGGCTCTCAGACTCATTTACAGTGTCTCACACAGAATCTAGAAGCAGAAGGCAGCACAGATTGAGTCCTTTTCCTCTGTAATGATGGGTTGGGTGAAGGTGACTTACTCTCAGAAATAATAAAATGGGCTCTTGAGTGTTTTTTTGGCACAGGCAGGGAATACTGTGAGGTAGTTTTAGATTAGCTTGGAAATCAGCAGTTCATACTATGATTGTATTTAGTTTTGTTCCCTCTGTATGCTCATATTCTTAAACACAGGTAACCACCAGCGGAAAAGACAACGATGCTGACTGGGGATGCTGACTGAAGGCATCACTCACAAGCCTGTACTCAGCTGTCAGCTGCAGCCACCACCAGAACACACAGCCGGGGGAAATACCAGGGGAGACAATGTGGAGAGAAAACAGAAGGCACAGAATTTCTGTCCACGTCCCCCATATCTTCGTTGTTGAACTGTTTTTTGTTCTACCAAGACAACCATCCTTACGCTCCCAAGACCAAAGGTGTTCTAGATATACAATAGCTAAAATACTAGTGGTAGTGAAAAACCTAAAATGAAGGAGAGGATATAGGATTTGCCCTCATTACTCTTCCTCACAGCCAAGCTTCATCTGTTGGGAAGAGATCCAGGTAAGGCATTGGAATCAAATTCATGCTACAGAACAGAAATGCATCAGTAAATGCCATATCACTGGTGCCTTATGCTCCTAGTCATGTCAACACTGGATCACATCCTTGTTTCTGATGCCGGATGATCTGAAAGGAAAAATACAGGCATCTGGGACAACAGCTTTTTTTTCCTAGTGCACTTGCTTACCTTGTTGAGTAGCAGATCTGAAAAGCTAACTGCTGCATCATACAGAAAAAAAAGACTTATGTAGCCAAAAATTCCAGAAATGAAGTGATCTTTTAACATATCATGACAAGGCTCATTTCTGAAGCCTATTAGGGCAAACTGAATATTTCATTTACAGTATTTAACAGATGCTCATCTTGGGACACTTTGTAGACCTGTGCTACCTTGGGATCTGTTTTTTTGTTAGACCTCTGAAACAAAGTAGGACTGGAGGTAATTGACACCAAGGTCAGAATCTGCACACTATGTTCCTGTGTATACTTTAATCTTTAATGACAGCTAGCTCCTGAATAAAGGAGCCCCTAACCCATTCCAAATAATAAAGTACAAAGCACATACTGGAATTAGAAAAAAAGTCAATTTTCAAGCTAACAATCAAAAAAGCAAAAAAACCCCAATAAAGCCTAGCTGTCCTTTGCTTTCTTTGGCCTCTGTTTGACAGTCAGTACATTTTCAGTTAACCTTGGAGCAAATTTGGATTAATAACAAAGCCATGCTCATCTGTCCAGCTTATAATGTAAAGTAATGACAGCAAGAGTGGCAGAGACACAACTCAGGTGCATGTGTTCGTACCATTTCATTTTTTCTATTGGGCTTTTGATAAAAGTCAATTGTCCTTTTAAGTACTAAGGAACACAAAAGTGTCCTTCATGATTACAAGTCACTAATTCAAGCAGCCTGCGGCTTCCTTCCCCTTCAATTCCTTTCTGTTTTCTCCACTGATACTTAATCATAATTTCCCTCTTCAGACAAAAGCCAGTTGTACTGGCTTTTGCCCACCTACACCCTAGAGTGGTCATTCACAACTGCTCCTTTATAATTTTATCCCCAATTTTGAGAATATCTTGTTTTGTCAAAAGGATACACAAAGGTTGACTAGAAATTGATGCAGCTGATCTCTTAAGTGTGGTCTCACTCACCAACCTTTCAAGTGCTGCAGCAACCCAGTTCATCTGATTTCTTTTTGCTCTCTTTTTACTAGTTTGTGCCACACTACTGTTTGCTCTTTCCACTGCATTAAACACCATGCCCAAGCTGTCAGAGACAAAGTTTTATCCTAAACCCCAGTACAATCTTTTTGTATTGTAAACCCCTCAGGGTCCATTCTTTTTTCTTTGGTTTGCTCTGTTCCTTTTGTCCCCAAGCTCATCTTACATTTCTCTGCAAATGAATTGCATAAAACACGTAACTGCCCTGGTTTCCCACCTCTCCAAATCATTTATCACTGTGCTTCTTTCCTAGCAAGTGAACTTCTCTGCTCTTGAGGTTTTAAATTAATTGCCAGTTTGCTTATCCTACTACACATTTATTACCACAGGTTAGAACGATTAAACAAGAGAACATGTTACATCCTTACTTTAATCATTAATAGTTTATAAAAAAATATGTCTCACTTCCTAAGTGGTGCCAGTCTGTCAGGATACAGGGAGAATCACAACCTGGAGATTGCTGATAGATTTTTTTCAATTTGTGTCATACAAAATCTGGCTGCATTTGAATCATCCTCTGTGCAAGTTCTTTTCTGTCACTGGTTTCTGCTTCTCACAGCAATTCCTCTCAGGCAGGAGCCTCACTCGGGGGAGACAGATAACACCACAATAGCCAAGGGCTAATTTGAACAATGCGCCCACCTAACCACAGTGCTGGTCAATGTCTGACTCGAGTCAAATTTGGAAGAAACTAACATCTGTAATATGTAAAGATGACTGTAAGTTATCTTACTCCATAAATAGTGGATAGCCCAGGGCCCGTTGAGCTCTCCTGCACGGCAGCAGCCTGCACACCAGGATCTCCTCTTGAGTAGGGATGCCTCTCAAGGTTATTCCTCGAGGTTGAGAGAGTCCTTGCTGCAACAGATTCTCGGTAAGTGATTAATAGCATGCTAAACTTTGAAATCCTAACTAAGTGATATAAAGGATTGATTGTGCACATATAATCCTTTAGACATCAACCATTGACCAAGTCTGGATCCAGCCGCACCTACACTCCCCTCTGAGGAGGAGTTTAGAATGCAAGGGGGTCCTTTATGAACCTCATGACTCAACAGGAGGGTCTCCCTGACAGCCCTGTCCTCTATGCAGTAAATAAACAAGTGTACCTTGCCATCGAATCTTGTTAAACCACTGTCGCGTTTATTATCAAACTTTGCTAAACTGCTGTTTTACATCAATAAACATATTGCTACTTCTCTCTTACAAGTGAAGTGCGTCACTCCATCCGCGACACCTGTACAGGACGTGGCCTCCACATTGAGGAACCAGCTTTCAAGTATGGTCCGCCCCGAGACCACAGATACCCCTCACCTTAGGAACAGGTATCAGTATTTTATGGGACTACAAGTGGATCTGATCATCCAAATGCAGGATTTTTAGCACCAAGTGGGACACCTATCTCAAGGGGAGCACCTACGACATATAAAATGTTTTGTAATATTCGGACGTGCAGGATTACTATTATTACTGGTGGTAGTGGTGTTACCTAATTTTAAATGCTGTGTATGACAGAATTCAGTATTTCTTTTTATATATTTGTGTATATTTATAGTTATGTATCTCCAGGGACACATGTTATTATTTGTTAGTAATCCATTGGCCATCTTTAATTCCAAAAGTACCATTAAAATTTATGATAAATTCATACAAGGACTCATGGAAATAAACACTGAGACTCTGCATTCACTGTCAGATGCTTTAAGGTCCTTGAAAGGTCAACACAAAATAATTGCATAATTAACTATAAATTTAATTAAGGAGCCACAGAATGAGAGGGAAAAGAACACTGAGATAAAATTTTCCATTCTACATCCTTAAACATTAGCTAGTTGGCATCAGGAAGACTGAAATCACAGACAGTTAGGGATGACATTACTGGCTTTTCAATAACAATCTTGGACCCAATTATTTCCTAGCACGTACATACATATTCAAAAACATATATATGTACAGAAGGCAACGACAGCATAATTCACCATCTTCTTCAAAAGTCTGCAAGCAGGTGAATAAATAAGAAACTAAATCTGGCCCCATTCCAAAGCCTACGAGCATCTTTTCTTCCATAGAAACAGACAGTTGGTAGCTTTAAAAAATCAGAAAAATAGCCTCTGAGAATTTGGGCATGACATAAAATTCCTACAGAATACTTTCTTGACATAGCAACCATAGAAACAGAATGAAGAGCCTCTTCATTCTAGATCTCATTTCTTTACATGGCATGTAAAAGAACATGACTTCTGCCTTTGGGCCTTGGTGCTGCTGTAAAATATTTTTTATTGATATGTTTCATCTGTATTAATAATTTAAAATTATTTTTCCTCTTGACAGATTTTATGCCTAAAGAACTAAATCACTTGATTTAAAACTCTAGAAAATATTTTTCAAAATAAATTTACCTATCTTATAAATGCTAGCTGAAAAATGTTATACAGTAACGTTACATATTTTAAATTCCATCCTTTTCATTAAAACAGCTTTTAGCACAGAGGAATTCCCTTTTGTTAGTAATTCTACAATATGTCCAAACTCAAAAAATCTTTAGGATCTGGCTGGGAATTCATTTTGCTTTGATCATATTCAAATCCATTGCTTGAAAATTGCTAACTTGAAAACTATCTTCACCCTAAGATTTCTTAGAAATGTGATTTAGTGAATATTAAATAAACAAATGAATTTAAAAATCTAACCACCTATCCTAACCCTTCAGGAATTCCATTCACAACAGATCTCAAAACCATAACTGATTCCATTGCTTCCCATTACCCCTGCTTGAAAGACAGCATAAAAATGGAAAAAAAACAATAAAAATGAGGAAAATGTGGGCACTGGTACAAGAAATCCAAAAGTATCACATGCAGACTGGCCTGAACAAAGGGAATTATACAGCAGTTGTGCTAAAATCCAAGCTACAACATGCATGTAATATCTCAGACTCTCTCATTTAAAATAAAGTAAAATCCTTGCCCACGTGAGGCTAATCCTACTCACTATACTCATGCAAGCAGCTCCATAGGCAGTGAAACAATTTCTTGCATAAGGCAAACAGGAATTGCCTTGAACCTGAAATCAGCCAGAACTGCTCCTCTTCCATTTAAATTCAGCAGCAAGTGGGCTCATCAGTGGTAAGCACAGTAATTAATATGAAACAATATATATTGCAACAACAACATCAAAAAATATATATTGCTTATAGTCATTACGCTGAAATTTAAAAGGGTCTTTACTTTCGGAAATGAGCTCAGTGTGAAACTGGTTATTTAACAGAAAGACTTTCCAAAGCACTCTTCAGAAGGGGCTCAGGTCATCTAAGCAGGTTCCAATACAAATACAACGTGTCTCTCCTGTGAGAATAAGAAACTGAAGCTGAATCACAAGAATCACTGAAGAAAAGTGATATGCAAAAAGTACGTACCTGGATTCCTGCCTTCCTGCTACTGAAGTGATTATTCCCCTCGATTCAGCACGTGAGAGACCACATCTGGAGCATTACAGGCACGTTTGGGCTCCCCAATACAAGACAGACATTGATACACTGGAGTGAGCCCAGCGGAAGGTAACCAAGATGATTAGGGGACTGGAGTGTCTCTGTACAAGGGAAGACTGAGCACATCAGATTTTTCAACCTGGAGAAGGCTTGGGGGGGTCTCATTGCTGCCTTCAGCTATATATCAGGAGGATATAGAGAAGATGGAGGCAGACTCTCTCCAGAGGTACAATGATAAGAGGCAACAGATACACGTTACAACACAGACCATGAGAATTAGATACAAGGACAAAATTTTCACCATCAGGATAGTTATCATGGGAATAGGGGCCAGAGAGATTTGAGTCTCCCACCTTGAAGATATCAATGGCTCAACTGGACAAGGCGCTGGACAACCTCCTCTAACTGGATCTGCTTTTAGTCAAAGGACGAACAAGGTGACCTTCAGAAGCCCCTTCCAACCTACACTGTTCCACAGCTCTGTGAGATCAACGGGAAAGGTCTTCAATTGAATGATGGGAGCAAGGACAGCAAAAAAATAATTACTGCACAAATTTATGCCTACAAATATGAAGTTTGTACTGCTGCTCCATTCTTTAATGGAAAATGAAGTTAAAAATATCTGAAAAACACTTTCAAAAATTTTGAGGCTTTTCACAAAAATTAAGTTGAAAATAAAAGTTAGGCATTAAGACTCTCTGCAAAAATTACTGTCTTTTTTCATATTTTAAGTAAATTTTTGAGAAAGCAGAATGAACGTCTGGGTTTTTTTCAAAAGAGAATAATTTGAAAAAATTTCCTTCAAAGCATTCTTTTTATTACCTTTCAGAACACAGCGAGCTGTGAAAGCATGAGAGGCTTCCTATCAAATTCCAGTCCCTCTTTTCCTGACCTCTTTTGTTTTCAGCAGCAAGCGCAGATTTATACAGCCTGGTCCACCCCACAGTGGAAACTCCCAGCAAGGTATTACCTTAGCCCAGGGCCTGGTGTAATCAGCTTGCCCAGAAATGGCAGAGCACTGGGAATGCCCAGCACTTCTGGCACTGCTGGTCTAGCACAGGTGCAGGGCTAGCTGAGCTGGCATAAGACCTGGCCAAGTAACGTGAAGGCAAATATATCTGCATACAGTTAGTGATGAGATTCCTACAGCAGCTAGCACTGATGAAATCTCACTGCTACTAGATCAATGCTATCACCACCAACAAGGCACAAAATTTTCTACACAGAAAAGACTTTCCTGTTCCCATAAACAACGATTAATCAATTTTGCTCATCCTGAGGCATTCTATCTAAGACTAATTGTATAATCCAACTGACATTTATTTCATTACCACCTTTTCCATAAAAAAAAAAAGTGATGAACAGTATCCCCCAAACGTCTTGTTACTAATACATAAAAATTCTCAGCCAAAAAGAGATCTCATTATAGCAATAAAATTTATTTTGCCTTACAAAAATTGGCTGTCACAAAAAGTCCACACGGGTAGCATAGCAGCTACCACACTTAAGCATCAGTTCAGCACTGAGCTCCAAGAATCTCAAATGAAACCACAGGAGATGGTAAGCTCAGATGAGGAGGTCTGTCACTTCAGCAGACTGTACTAACAGTACAGTTTTATAATGAAGTCCCTAGATTGAAGAAAATGTAAAATCATCCAAGAATAAAACTGTCTGTCTTCAGCAAGGGTTTCTCACTGATTTCCCCTTATCGGTACACTGGGAAACACCCACTGAGGACGGCAACTTTGTACAGTTCCATCCATAAGGAATGCCATTCAGAACCTTACCTAAACGTACTTGAGCTCCTAGTCAGTCACACTCCCTATTTCTAAAGGCTGGGAAAAAACTTTCTTGAGAAAGTGACAGAATTCAGACTGGACACACAGGCCATAAACCACCAGAGACAGATGCTGCTTTGGCTCTCCTTGTTTTGTGATGTTATGAGAAAGAGAAGCTAACCCAATGTAAATAGATATGAGCAGCACAAATTCTGAATATTTTTTATCTTTGTTCCAGCTCTCCCAAATACAGTCCATAAGCAATCTCCTATGTAATAAATCATTTATTTATGGAAAATTTTCTTTAATACAATATTATTTTACCGAAACAGAAAAGTAGATGCAAGAAAAAGAAACAAATAACAATGTAAACTATTCATAATATCATCCTGACACAACACATCACTGCTGAGGTACTGCACTAAGTGTGCAAATGAGAGTCTGGCCTGAATTCCACAACACATCCAGGTTTCATTCAGGTGCACCACTGAACGAGAAAAACAGGAACCCCTAAAAGCTGAAAAACACACAGGATAAAAGGGTAAAAAACTGCTCCATCTCCATACGCATGTGATGCGGATTTGGAAATCAGTGGGGTGAGCAAAACCTACAACATTTAAGTAGATTCAAGATGAGCATGCTGAGTATCGATAAGTACCAAGAAAGTTATTGTTAACTCTGACGATGTTTCTGCAGGCTTTGATGGATCGTATGTTGTACGTTGTGTTGTCTGACCCAGAAACAAATGTTCTCTGTCTCAGAAGTAGTTGCAATTCCCACTGCAGATAAAGGACAAGACTGTCACAGAAAGGGGTCTAAAGCCAGGCTGAGATAGGGATTTTTTTCAGAATTACCAAACACTAAGCAATTCCTCTGCATTCAAAGTCAGTTACTAAGGCCTCTATATTTTCCACAGCTTGTCAGCTTATGTAATAGTCTAAGCGTAGATTTTTCAGTCAAACATAAGACTCCAAGTCTGTCAGGATTAAAGTTAATACTGATACTATGGCTAAATGTAAGGCACCGTTTGGGAAAGATGCCATCACCAAAATTTGCAGAAACACTAAACATTAGAAATTCCTGAAATTTAAAGTAGAGAAAATATTTTAATAGTGTTACATGCGTACATGACTCTTCCCATGCAGAATGAGGCCAAGGGGGCACATATCGAGAAAAACAACACACAGAAAATCAGCTTTTCTGATGTGTATATAGATTTACACCTTCACGTCATAACTAAACAACAAAGAGCCCTAAAATGAAGCCATAAAGTTTCCATTTATTGAAACAATACAGAAGGAGCCTTTCAAGCAGTCAAATACTGTGAGCAGTTGAAGAAATTATCACAAGATAACTTTTGCATCAGCATTTTGAGGGATTTTAGGGTAGGAATGTGTTAATTAAGAACCAAGGTACTATAGTTTTGGTAATAGGTACAGGTATCCCTGAGCCATAATGAAATGTACTTATAAATTTCCAGTAAACCTTCATTTCAACTGCCTTAGACTTGCTTAATGCTTGCCTGGATTTAAAAAGAAAAAAAAAAAAAAAGGTGATCAATGACAGCAGAAAACTTCTTACAGAACTACCAGAGAGTTCACAAACTTTATATCCACCCCAAACTTCATTACAACTCTGAATCCATCACTATTGAATCAAAGAGAAATTAAACAGCCTAGATATTGACCGTGAAGTTGTTCCAATGTGAGAGAACCTGCTCACCGGACTACAAAGCCACCCAGGGGCAGGAAAGCAAAGAAGGCTGCCTACATGCTCCTGGACCATCCATTTCCATTTCCCTCACTCACAAGCAGTACCAGTGGGACCACTCTGCAAGTGCCTGCAGGGCTAATGCACGCACGGGAGAAACAAACTGCCAATATAACTTAGCTCCTAAAAAAATCCAAACTGTTGACAGGACATACCAAAACGGCCTCATTTCTTGCATTCTTTACCTAAGCAGGCTAATGACATGCTTTTCTTAGAGGTAAACAACCAATTAGGAAAGCTCATATGCTTTAGTACCTACTGCAACCCTATTTTCTCTGTCTCTAGCACTAGGGCATTTATCATTCACAATGAGAAACGTTTCCAAGATCCCTGGTAACAAGTAGATCTTACTATTGTAAAGTGGTTTTAGCTCTTACTTGGACTACATTCTTCTCCTGGCCCCCATCCAGCCACAGCGAATGATTTCCTCTGCACTGCTCAGATAATCCCGTCCATCCCCGCGGGTTTATTCCCAGGCAGTCCCCTCCCTTTTAGCCAAAGTGCTGGGCTGGACTCGGCTTTCAAGAGCCGTTATCCGCCTACAGCTCCTTATCCAAGCAGCAAATCCCCGCAGCGTCCCTAACGCTTTCACTTCCCTTTCCCCACGGACTGCAGAAGGGAGGGGAACGAGCGGAGCCGGGGTTACTCCAGGCCCCGGGAGCTCACGACCCACCCCCCCCCCACCCCCCCCCAGGCCGGGTCAGGCCCCCACATATGTGCAGCCCCGAGCACACCGGGGGCGGCCCGGCCCGCCGTGCGGCCTGCGCCGGCCCCGCCGCCTCCGGGCCCCGCTCCCCCCAGGCCGGATCGCCCCCCCGTACCCCGGGGGCCCCGCTCCCCTCAGGCCGGGCCGCCGCCCGCCCCCCGCCGGGCTGCCCCGGCTCCGTCCCTCCCCGCCGCGGCCGCAGGCAGGGCAGGAGAGGGGGAGCTCCGGCCGGCCCCCGCGGGGCGGAGGTCACCCGCCTCCCCCCGCCCTCCGCCCATGGGCGCCGGCTCCGTCCAGCCGCCGCCGCTCCGGCCCCGCGCGCAGGAGGAGGCGGCGGGGCGCGTCTCCCGGCGGCGGCTGCGCCCGCCTCGCCGCCCGCTGCCGCCCGCCAGCCGCCGGGGAGCCGCGGCGGAGGCGCATGGAGACAACGGCCGCCGCTGTGTGCTGGGGTAAGGCGCGCTGAGGCGGCGGGAGCCGCGCCGGGCGCCCGCCCCTGCCGCGGGCGGCAGCGGAGTGGGGGGGGGGGGGGGGCCCGCAGCCGGGCAGGACTGTGCCCCGGGGGGCGTCGCGGGGCGGGCGGCGTCGAGCCACGGCGGGGGAAGGAAACTTTGTGTTACTCAGGCACCCCCTCCCACAAAAGACAAAGCACCCCCCACCAGGCTGCGCCCCCAGCGCGGTGCTGCGCGGGGGTGCGGCCGTGGTGGCAAGCACGAGATTCAGAGGGAAAAACCCGCTGAGGAAGATCAGCGACGAGGGGCCGCTGGAGGGGCAGAAGCCAGGACCAGCCCCGCGGCACAGGGCACGGGGGACAGCGTGCTTCATCTGGGTGCAAATACAGCCTAGGCAAAGCGCTGTGCAAATGCTGTATTACATCCGACTGACTATCAGGGGCTCACATTTTATATGCAACTGCAGAGGAAAGAAGCCCATCTTTTAAGAAATCTAAACATTGTTATTTAGGACACGTTTTACTCGTGTGCATTTTGTTGCCTGCAAGTGTAAATCTTTGAAGTGCAAGTTATAAATATTAAAGCTTAAATGCATAGGGGGAGTACATGTATCAAATTTTAGCATAAATTTATGCCAACCCAAGTTTGACACATATACACCCCTAATGTATTCAAGGTGCACTTAGACAAATTAGGAAACAGTTATTTTGTTTTACAATGGTAAGTGCCTGTTTCAGAGACTGGTGAATGACTTAACAACAATAATTAGCATATTTGTATAACACATTGTTGTTCATACATGGGTTTTTGAATGTAAGAGGCATTAAAGGCATATATAATATCATTTCCTGAACTGGAGTGATTCCTGGAAGTATGAAGCAATGACTTGTTTGGTTTTTTCACCCCCATTCAAGCTACATCTGTGTGTATATTCAGTTTGAAACACATAGTCCTGCCCCAGAGAGAGTGGGTGCACATTAACAAAACTGTGTCTTCAACTGACATCTGGTTGCAAAACAAAACCAAACTGCTATTAAGGACCTTTTTTTCCATTTTTCCCTCCTTAGTTCTTTTCTTCCATCTTCCTCTCATCTCTGGAAGCTCCATCCGTATTGGAATAGGCAGCAATTATTCCAATCTCTGTAAGTAGTCTTTTTTTTTTTTTTTTTAACTGCATTAATGGCATGCCTTGCAGTCATGTACAGCTGTAGGAATATTATATTTAAAGTCCTCTAGCAGATAAACATCAGTCCATTAAAAAGCAAATAGCTTCCTGACTAAGAAAACAACTGAGTTAACAGAAATGGACTTAACCTTGTGATCTTTATACAGACAAAACTCTCAGAAATGAGTGAGAGAATTGTCTGAAAGAGGACCATAAAATTTAGTGTCAGGTACAAGTACTTCAATATTTCCTTTTTAAAAAAAAAAATCCTCCTTTTCAGCATTTTCTCCCACAACAACAAATTAGCACATAGCTGCTAAAACTGATTTACAAATTGAGCACGCTGACATCAGTCAAAATTTATATCATTTTGGCACTCACTAGTGAAACAAATGTGGCTAAAAATTACTTCTAGTCATTGAAATAAAACAATTCCTGACATATGACCTCCTTCTACTCTCTTTTTTATGACTGACTTTTGTAGTTATTACATTAAAGTTTTTTGAAAAGGAAATATAACATTATAGGAGCCAATTCTGCCCATGTCACTGGTCCTATTTTGGCAGAAAACCACATGTATGCAGGGAAGCAGAGTAACATGTCCAATCTCTTAGATGAAAGAATGCATAAGGATAAAAATACATGCACAACAATTAAAACAACCAAGATACCTCTCAGAGCAAGTGCTGCAGCTCAAGAAAAGCCATGCTGAAATGTTGTAACTAGATTATGACTTCGGTAACAACTTTCAAGCTAAGATGCCCATCATGGGTGAGAAATCATATGACTAAACCTGAAGTTTAAAGAAAGAACAGGCAAAAACTTACCTTATTTACTTTGGAACATACATAAAGGAACAACAAAGTCAGGCAGCTACTATCATTCACAGACTAGAAATATTATCAAGCTTAATGTTTGCTGCCACAACCTGCCAACTTGGAGAAATTATTCATAGTGTCAAGACCAGCTTCTGTCAACACTAGGTATTTGTAGGATCTAACCCTAAGATAACTTTGGTAACTAGGAGCAGAGTTTGGTTGGTTTTGCACTGTCTTCAGCTTTACCAAGTAAATGCAAAGTGTCTTCTTTCAGATTGCCTGGTAATCCCTTAAACTCCTAGAAAAAAACATGTTAAAGTTGGGCTCAAGAGCAAGTGCAAAATTAGTAGCTGCTGATTAAAAGTGTTCACCCTCGGGCTACCTAATAGATGACCAACTGGCATCCCCTAAGTCATAGAAAATACATAATAACAATACAAAAATGACAGGAAATTGTAAATGCTTACATTAGTATAGCTACATGTGGCAGTCTACTCATTTATTAGTGAATTGCCTGGAGAGTTGGCAAAAAAAAATACTTGTAACATGCTTATGTTGTTACAGGTTAATATTACAAAAATACTGTTTAGATTATTTTTTCACAGAACTGTTGGGTTTACATTAGGCATGAAATGACATTTCATAGCACTTCATTACGTATGTAGCCAGTATATGTTTAGTTTGGGGATTCATATCAAAATAACATGATTTCTTATCCATTCTTTGCTTTCCTGTTCCTTGACCCTTAAGCTCAGATTTTCCCCTGCCATTGCCCCTCCCAGAGAGACCACTTCTTCATGGCAAGACAACTTTGTATTGCATTAACTTTAGATTAGTGGAGTTTTGTAATAGAACTGTTGCAGCAGAGTAGTCTGAGTATTGCCCTAATTTCCAAATAGGTGCCTACATCTCTTCAAAATTAAGTGTTCTTAAGACAATATTTTTGTTTTACTTTGTCCTTAACTGAGTACAGTTCAGCCAGGCCCAATGTTCTGGCCTTCTATGCAAAGGCTATCGTGTTTAATTACTGTAATGCCTAGACTGCGAAATGTTTTACTGACAATAACAGATAAATATTAACACAATACCACGTGGGCATTAGCCAAAAAAAAAAAAAAACCAAACAAAACCCAAACCAAACTGTGGCTTGTATTACGTTTTTATAGTGAACATGGAAAGAGACTGGCGTTATCCCAGGCTGTTACTATGTACTACAGGAAGGAGACTACATAGGGGATTCTTCAGCTTTACAGAATTCACGTATGCCAGGTACTAGACCTGTTTACTCTCCCAACACTCAATTTCCTAAGCAAGTGCAAAGGCCCAGGAGCAGGACTGCAGCTCTTCTCATACAGAGTTGGCTGTGCCTCAGGAGTACTGCTCTTGTACAGGACAAAGGGGTAAAGTCACACAAGCGAAGTCCAGGCAAGCTAATACTCAGGAATGGAGCTATGTGACTTCAACCACACAGTACCAAGGTGGGTTGACAGTTTCAGCATTTAATGGAACTTTCTGATTGGAAATAAAATTTGCTATTAGCTTTGTTGCTTTACATGTTTTTTTCTGAGAGAAACATTAGATTTTCTTTGCAAAGTGTTTGTAGCTTTTGGTCAGGTATGTTTGGTTTGTTTTTTTTTTTTTTTAAGTAAAAAGTAAAATTTATCTCCAGAAAATATTGATGACAATGAGTATAAATCATTATTAATCAGCAGTCAGGAACCTCAGTCACTGTTTCTAATACTTAAATGAAGGGGGCCCAAAACTGTCAGAGAAGTAAAAAGGCAGACAAACGGTTCTACCCAAACTGCCTTCCTTTCCTGCATGCCGCTGCCTCCTTCACCTCCTCCCCAGCAGTTCTGAGATTCATCTCTGAAGAAATGGATTGTAAGCACAGGTAAAAGCAAAAGCATGTGATTTTGCAATTATCCAGATTGCCAATGCGTATCAGCTATTATAAAAAGACAGTTATTTTACAACTATTAAGTGACTATCTGGTTGTGTATTTAAATATTAGTAAATCTTTACAATAGCCGTATTGAACTATGTCTCTGCTGTTACATCTAAGAGCACAAGGAATGTCCAGAGATATGTAAAACGTTCGTTTGGATCCATGAATCAGGAAAAACAAAACTATAAAATATGCAGACAGTGCTTTAAAATACAGCATTAAGATTCCTGTGTTATAACCTTTATAGATCTTACAAACTTACTAAACAGAATTATCTCACAAAATCAAGAAGGAACAAAAGCATTCATACTATGGCTCTCCTCTTTCTGCATGAAAACCCACCTAAGCCAGGCACAGGGACATACTTGCTACAAAGAAAAAGTGCAGAAAATCCTGATCCTAAAACCAGTAGGCCCTTGAGTAGACACTTTGGATGCTGTCCCTCAGCATTCGGCTCACACACAGTAACAGCACAGCTGGCTGCCGGCTGTGTTGTCATTGACTACAGCACTGCTGGCTGTGCTCTGAGACCCCAGGACAACAGTGGAAGGTTAAATAAACTTCTACTCAGAAACAAGGAAATCTTTCTGTACACAGCAAGAATAAAATGCTCTCCACTGCTACAGACTAGGGAGTCTGTAGCTCTTGTTCTTGATGGCAAATCCTGTATTTTTCCCAGAATAGTCTCCAAACTCAGCCAGTTTAACAGAGTTGTCTAGAGGCCAGTACTCAATGAACATAACTCCACAGGCACAGGTGGAGCCCAGTGCTTCAGTTCAAACAGGGGAAGAAACGGGGTGATTTTGGGTCTGTGCAAGTATCTTATAGTGGTTCTATTGGCTGCACCAGGTTTGAGACACACAGAAAGACAAACGATTGCTTTAAGCCTGTGCGTGACAGCTTTGCCATGAGCTGGTGTCCTAGAAAGAGTTACATTGTGCCAGGAAGTTTAAGAGACAGACTGATAGATCTGCACCAAGACGTCTGCATCCCACAGCAGTATATTCCCTTGCACTTGTGGGATGCCTTGAGAAGTGTCAGTGATCAAAGCACCAACATCTACCACCCATTACCAGTCTCTCTCTTCTCTAACAGAGAATGCCAGAAACCATGTAGGTCTGTGATGCCAGGCAGTGAGGGAAACACACACTGTAGTTGCCCCCTCTTCTCTAAGTGCACAGCAAAGTTTAATCCCCAGAATAATCTGCTCTTTATTTTACCTCACTGATTTTTTGTCAAAGTGTGGATGTTTTCTGAAGGCACCAAAGAGGCTCCCATCTCCCTTTCCTTAAAGGCATACCCCATATCTCCCTACAGTTTTCCACATTGCACTTCAGGCTTTAATGACTCCAACTGTGCAGAAGGGAAGGATGTTCAAATCCCTCCAGAACCACACCTCAGAATTCTTTGTTCTTCTCCCCTAATAAGTCATATCCTGCTCAGTATGTTTCTGCCATCAGTTTATTTTATGATGGCTTGAAATCATCTGTTACATCAAGAATGATTTCACCTTCTCATTTATTAGACTGGAATCTGCACTAGGAAGGTATCAATTTCTCTCCAAGCCTGACAATTTCTCATCCTCGTTTATGAGCATGTAGGCTGACAACTCCAAGTCGTTCATTTCCACTGTAACTACTGACTTTATGCTTTAGTTTCAGCAGCTTCTCCCAAATCCTACCTCCCATTCCTGATTTTTTAGTGGAGGGAATAATAGATTAGAATTAATTCCTATGCAACTACTATGCAAAAATACAGATTATAGTCCAACCCTGCTCCCTATCAAATAAATAGAAATGATGCTTTAGTTTTTGAAGGGGATCTCATCAAACTGGTACAAGCAGCCATACTGAGAAGCCTCTCAGAGAAGAGTAGGGGGGAGATATGTTTTAGAGGTGCTGAGCGCTATTAACTCTTGCAGTCTGACATTTCAGTATTATGTAATGATTGTATTTGAGCTATATGTTCAAGCACCTGAAAATGCAGTGGATGCCCAGACGCCTTTATGCAGAGCATCTTTCAAGGAGAGGTAGACACCTAATTGATTATGAGCTTTTGTAAAGCCTACTTAGAGTCTCTATCCTCAGATGCTTTGAAAATTTGCCCTCAAATTCAGAGCTGGCAGAAGCAAGCAATTCAGTTGGCTTTGACAGCACTTACTGAAACAGTGATTTTAGCTCCAAGACTTAATACGTATCTTGCTAGAACTTCCTGAAATCCCGCAAACTGTTTTTTAAAAATAATGACATTATATGACATATGAGACACCTACAGTCTTAAGGATCTAAGATAATGATGAAGATAATTCACTGGAGGACGTTCCAGCCAAAGCCACTCCATCACTGTCTATTCTTAATGCAAATAGTGCTTCTATTACTCTTTGTTTCTTTGGCCTCCTTAATTCTAAGTTTCTTATCTTTTAATTGCTTGTTTTTAGTTGCGAGCATGTTAATCCCTTTACTTCTATCATTAAAATGAGGATTTTCCTTTCAGCAATTGTTTTGTTTCATTAGAAGCATTATAAAAAGAAATAGTGAAATACATGCAGTTTTTAAAATTTTTTTACTTTTGAATCTCTCCTATTGGCAATTAATCTTTTTAAATTTCGTGGTTTCAGAGAAGCAGCTCTGTAAGCATCTGATCTTTACAGGTTTTCAGCATCCTAGCTTTATTTTGAATTAGCTGTAAAATTGTTACAGGATTACTTCTACTTAAAAGACCCAACTAAGACTGAAGCTTTATCGCGCTAGGTCCTGCACAAAATAACTGGCCTTGTCCTTCCAGATTGCAAGTGTCTCAATAACACAAAAGGTGGGAAGAGAAAAAAAGGTTGGCAGAAAAATTAATTGCTTTAGATTACATAGCAATTTAAGGAGAAAGCAAGGCTCTCCTGGCTCCTGGATTGGTATCTGTCCATTACTTGGCACTGACTCTTGCTAACAAGATACCTCACTAGCTATTTTCTCGTGTAGCATGGGTTTTTTTTCTATCTTCGTCCAATCCCCATATCTGTCTTTGTTCTTGGAGTTGAAGGAACAGACTTGCTGCAAGACAATTTCCAGAACATTTATTCTGCTTTTACATAAAATAATCATATGAAAAAGTAACTGAATTAATAGTCCACAGACAACCTGTTGTCCATCAGGCTCAGACCTGATAGAAATATTCTGAACTTACACTTAACTTCAACTTTCAGTTCCTACTTACTTAGGACAAGAAAAGTAACTACAGCTGGCCTGTAATGTTTTTCTAGTTAGATCACAAGTACAGGTGGGTCTCCCTTCCACTGGGGAACCAAAGAGATATATAGAAATGACGTATTTTGCATCAGAAAGTTAAACACTTCAGTCAGTAGAACAGCTTTCTGAGACACTCTAAATCATTTAATAGGCTGCTTCCAATTTTTAAACATTGAAAACGGGCCCCAGCTTACCAAATGGGTTAAATCAGGGTTTCTACAGCAAAGACTCAGGATCTTAAAGAGATGAGCTTTACAAAAGAGATCCCAGATCCTCTCGGGGAGAGAGTAATACAGTACATGGCAGAGCACCCAGCAGATTGCGAGCTATTGAGTCCCATTTGGAAGACTAGTTCTTACTAGGACAACCTCATATTGAATTTTGCTTCTAATCCACACTTAACCATCTCCTCTTATTAGTAAAGTTCAATATTTTGGCCTAAATGCTCCCCATTTATGATTATTTACAAGTTAGACTACTGAGGTACACAATGGCCATTTTCACTCTCCAAACGCACACCGTGTGCAAGTCATTGGCCCAAACACCTGGCAAGAAGTAAAAGACTTTTTCAATAAAGTAGGTCATAGAAAGCCCAATGCAGAACAGAAGACACTAGAGTTTTTAGAAATTTGTAAACCATGTTTCCTTGTTGTCATCTTAATGTATTGCCCTGAAACTTGCCTCTAAAGGTGCAGTGATTAGGCAAGCCTGCTATGCGATCCTCGTTCCCTGTTCAGCAAATAAATGTAAAAACCTACAGACTTGAACAGACAATAAAAGCTCTGAATGACAAATTAATACTCCTGGTTTATTGCAGGTGCCATGTTGACAAGTAGCCCAACAATATCTAGTCATTTGGTATTGTAATTATAACTCTGCCTCAGAGGCACATCGGGAGAGGAACATGAATCCAAAGTGATTTCTGTTTTGGCCTGGAACTTGGTGCTAGAGAAAGAACACACACACTGCAAAGAGGAGCAAAAAAGAGTAGCTATTTGGGATGACTTATGCATTATTTGAAGAGTATGTTAAACTTTGCTAATAGTCACACTCCTCACACTAAACACGTTTGTGGAATCAGATGTTCCTTTAGAAAGAATATGGGACATTCAATAATAGATTGAAAAAGCAGTTACAACTTATTCATGCTATTGTGCGCTGGGGTCTGTGCTGTATAGTACATTTCTTAGCATCAGTCCCAATCAGAAACTGTCCCAATGTTTAGGGAGAGCACAAAATCAGAATACCACCAACAAAGATTTTGTATATACATGACACTTTTAGAAAAGACTTTGCTTTTAGAACAGCACAATCCTAAATGGAAACATGAGTGGAAACTGTACTTTTGCAACTTGATCCTATTAGCCAACCTGAAAGATGTCTAAAAACCTGATAGAAGTCTAAAATAAAAAAGAAAAAAAAAAGCTGTGTTCAGAGCTACATTTCTGTGCTTCTGATTAAAAAAAAAAAATGTTTCTACTGAATGAAGGAAGACGTAAACTGGAAATTTTCCCAAAGTTGGAGACATAAGATCCTGCTTCAGGAGTGCTGGAGCATCTGTAGAGGTAGAAATAAGTACTTTTTCCTAGATTTCAAACATGTAAAATGATGATTCCCAAATACAGCCAAGGACAGCATGGTAAAATGCAGGGCTAAAGGTAGTATCAAGGTACCTTAATAGTATAGAAATGACATCTTGTGTCTGTCCTCTGATTTAAGGTTATTGTAAATTTCTTTAGATGCCATCAATGCAAAAATACTAAGGAATTGAGGGGCACAAGAAGTCACCAGAGAGATAAGAATCTCTCTTCTTTATATCATGTTTTGCGTAGGTTTCTGTGTCATGCTCATCTAAATCATATAAGTACAGCAGAGCATTAAGCATCAAACTAATATGTGCCATGTGTTGTTTATTCTCTCATCCTCTCACCAAGCTCGAGTTGTTAAATCATCTCTGTGTCACTGGAGGACCCTTCTTCACCACGACTATCTTCCCACAGCTGGCTACAAAGGTTTCAAAGCCAGGCCGCAGGCAAGAAGGAGGACTATGATTCTTACGAAGTGCAAAGGGTTACGTTGCAGAGAATAGTTCCTGCTGGTGGATTATCAGACTCGGTGGTTGATGCGAGAAGTGCATACCCACTTTAACAGATATATAATTCAATGGTCATTTGGATAAAAAAAAAATTGTGGTATTACTAACACAGGAAAATAAAAATTTGGATAATGTACAATAGCTGTAAACTATTATGTGTATTTTAATGGTGCAGGTTAATTTTCAACTTGTGGATTAGTTTTATGCATCACATTTATATAATATTGCACCTTAACCTAAATTTGATATGATCATTTTGATGTTCTTAAATTACTAATTTACATTTCATAAATTCATTCAAATGCATGCTGATTTATAATACAAACCTTGAAAACCATCAGCATGGCATTGTGTGGCACACTCCAGTTGGGAACAGGTGGACTTAGAACTGGGAAGTGCTTCTCCAAAAGAGACTTTGTTAGCTCCCTGTCATTTGTAGTAAAAATTGTTTTCAAATCAATGTTACCTCAGGGTAAAACACACTTTAAAGACAAAATACTTTGTGCTAGCCTCTACTGAGATAGAATCATCATCTTGGAAAGTAATACATTTTCTCACAAACGAAACTATCCGTCTCAAAAGACTTTTCATTGCATGGAACTTAAACACTGTTATTTGTTCAGTCAGTACCACACTGAATGTGATGCCTACCTCTGTCCCTGCCTGCTGCATGACTATAGGCCTGTGCCTCAGTTTCTTCCTCAAAAAAGCATTTACATATTTTTAGTCTTCATGGTTTTTTCAGTTATTTTGCAGCTCCCCTTGAGAATAGATGGAAGACTTGTGTCATCTGGATTCACAAAAGACATATTTTGCTCTTGCTACATCTGGGAAATACAGCTTTATGGGATAGGTTTGCACACCTTTTTTTTTTTTTAACCATGATTGTCCCCCACTGCTTTTCAGTCCAAAAAAATTGGATCTGCCCATATAATTTCTTATAGCTTACAATCTTAATGGTTCTCCCTGAAGATAATAAAACATCGCAGTGGTTTTCTAGCATTTTCATAAAGACTGTATCCCTAAGTGACTTACACAGTTCAACAACAACTAGCAGAAACAGAAAGCATAGTATTACTTTCTGGATGAGAGAGAAGAGGCATTTATCTTTAAGTGACCTTCAAAGTAGAGCCAGTAAAGCAGTGAAAAGTAAAACAGGAATTTTATGTTGCAGGAACTGTAGAAAACTTTGTTACATCCAAAAACTGGTGAAATCGTAGCCAGTGATAGAGGAGAATTGTGTTGAACTAGTAAAAACAGAACAGTGAACAAGATAGATACAAAAGGGTGTAGACTGGAGCTAGTTCAAAGAGATTTAAAATAATTAGGGCAACTTCAAACTAGATTACAAACTAAACAGACTTTATGGAAGATATAAATATGTGCAACGCATACTAGGACCAATTACTCTAATAAATTTGCTAATATATTATTTTTTCCTTTTGCATCATTTTCCTGCAGGTAAATTCCTTTTTGATATTTGCAATGACTGTGTAACCAGTCTAAAGTTGTTCCCATTTACACAGTGACTATGTTTGGTACACAAAGTAATTATTGCTTAGCTGCTTCTTCTATAATGCTTTAACTCTAAAAGAAAAAAAAAAAAAAAACCAAAAACCAAAAACACCAGACAGGAATCCCCACTACTTTAATTGCTGGGAATTCTATGCCATTTTACCCCAAAATTGTCCGAGATGCCTACCAGAAATACAGTAGCCATTTGGGAAACGTACTACTGCAAGATGCTCTGAAAGTACAAAACAGCATGATCTGATTATTGGCCTCCAGATTGCAGAGCTGCCAGGTACAAGCGTACAATCTAAGATTTACTATAACAGTGTGTTATCAATGCTGGTGATATTTATAAATGCATTTGGGGGTACTGACATCTTCCACTGGAGCGGCTGTGTGGAGAATTGAAAATCATGAACAATTACTCTAAACTGCATGATTTTGCAGCTACGAAGGATGACAAAAAGGCTCCAAATTAAAAACACTGGAGAGCAAACAAAAACGTGATGTAGCAGAATTGCCTGTCTTCTGTTGGGTATCGATTTGCACACTAGCCCTCTGTGCCTTTACTTTCAAGAGCTAGTGTTTTTCAAGTTGGGCTTGGACTTTTATTTGCCTGTATCTGGAATGTTTTAGATTGCTTACATAAAGTAAGCTGAATACAGCTCTAGTACTCTAATGAAATTTAAAGGTGATTTCCGAAGAGTCTTTCTACGCAAAGGTCTTCCTTGCCAAACTTAAAAAAAATTTTATTCTGTCATTAATGAACTATTTTCTGTCTATTTTACTTCTGTTTGTCGTTACTGGAAGGCCCTACAAAACTGTGCAACTAAATGATGTCAGTGTATCCATTTGCGCACTCAGATGCGCTTGTCAGAAAATAGTTTCCTTGTATCTACCATCAAAGCAAGACTACTTTCAATAGCACCATTGGTGAAAGGTGAAGAAAAAAAAAAAAACAACCCAAACCTTCTTTGAATAATGTAGGAGATTTTTTTCCCCTCTTTTCCTGGATAATTTTCAGAATTCCTGATCTCCATGAATGTTTGTTCCTTATAGTATGTTAATAGATTTTTAACCTAACAAACTGGAATACATTTACATAACAACTTCTTTTTTCAATTATTTGCTCAAAGTGTTTTAGATGGTATGGCTGGTCACTGGCATTCCATGGGATATTTTGTATTGTGCAGTTAATGTGTCAAAAAAAAAAAAAAATACTCTTCCTTGCATAGAGATTCCCCAGCTCCTTTTTAAATTTTGTATCAGGCAGCTGCTGTTTGAATGTTTATGGACATCAAATAAAACAGCTATTTTGAGTAGCCAGTGAAAGCTAAACACCTATTGCTTGCTGGCATTGCATTTGCAGTGACCACTCTCTCCTCAGGCATACCCTCAGAACTTTTGGACTAGGAAGGGGTGATCCTGATGAGATATGACAAGTGATGACACTCCCACCAGCACTCCCATTTCTTGTGCAAATATGTTTTGCACAGGTGAATATTAGCATGGCCTGAAACTCTGCTTTTCTTAAGTTACAGGGCTTTGGCTGGTATCATCTCTCCTTTGAGAGTAGGAAATTTCTGTTCATGCATGTGTGTACGCATAAAGGAACCACAGTACGCTATCAAAGGACAAGATAAAATTATTCTTTTTCCCCCTCTCTAGGCAGAGATGAGTGATTCAGTCTTCTACTCAGCCTCCAAGAATCAACAGTAGTCCTGGGAAGTGGCTTTAATCTTTCAACTGAGGAGCCAGCCAAAGATTTGGCTTCATGCAGAGCTGCAGACCCTACTATATAGGATTTAATGTCTCTGCAAACCAAACCTGAGTTTACGTCTCCATAAATTTACCCAAGGCTTTATTAAGATAAGTCAAAAAAATCCTTCCCCACTCTATCAGACTGAGTTCCTACCCTTAATTGTCAAACTGGAAAGGGATTGTGAGAGAGTTACAGCTAAGAAGCCCTTAATCCAGTCCTTCAGGTTTGTGCAAGATAGCAGATCTCTTTTTTCCCCCTCATTTATCCATTTTGTGTGTTAAGCTGGGGCAAAGATGGATTGTTTTGTTTTGGATGTTAAAGCATGTAAGTCATTCAGAAGGCTAGGTGCCTCAGAGACATGGTACCCTTGTGATTTCTTTGGTATGCTTCACCTAGACCTCATCTGTCTTGAACATTATTTAAATGATCAGCAACAACAGTATAGGAAATATTTGTTTGAGTCTGGACCCTTTTTACATCTGACAAAGAGGAGAAAGTGTTTTCATCCACCCAGGGCTTTCAAAAGCAGGAAGACTGACTTTCAGTAGACATGCGGCTTTGTTCTCGGGAAGGAGTTGCTTGTTACACAAAGTCATCTATTGTTTCTCCTCCTTTCAGATGAACAGAGCATTCTGCCGTGTAAAAAAGAAGAACTACAGTGTGGTGACGGACTCTGCCTCTTAAACTGGCTGCGCTGTCACTATAAGAAGGACTGTGGTAGAGACTACATGTCCATCAAACTAACATGCTCAAGTGAGTTACCTTTCACTTTCCTAAATCATGACACAGCGTCCTACGAATGTGAATCCATTTGCTCACCGAATCAGTGTTTGTAGCAATATACTGTTCTAAACATTAGATTTGATCTGGTTTTGCTGTTGCAAGGATATTTAAAGGTTTATTTATTCATATGTCTAAATCATTTATACTGCATGCTGATTTCAAGTAGAATAGTAGAAATGTCAGCAGTAGCAGGAAAGGAAGATTTGGTCGAGCTCAACATGCATTAAGCTAATGTATTGTGAAGGCTGCTGCTCTGAAATGCTAGTTGAGGGGGGAGAAGGGGAAAAAAAAAAAAAGCCTAAAAAAGGCAGTTGCCATTGCCAGAAACAATTAGACACTAGCAGTTCTGCAGAGCAGTGACTGCTGGCCAGGCACTCTGCATTTGGAAACGTTAATGTGATTAAACAAACTGCCAGCTGATTAAAATAATGCGTGGGCAGGGGAGAGGTAAGAATTACTGTCAAGTCAGAGAGATCCAGCGTATTTAAAGGAGTCATAGGGTAACTTCTGTAAACAGTGCAGATAGTTTTAGCCATTTGTTTTAGAACCAGATTTGTTGCAAATAAGTTGAAAGATAAGTTGGAGGATTTCTGATGAACAAAAGTGTGTTGTAATCTCAGCAATTGCTCTTTACTAGGAAACTTGGTGATGTAACCATCTCAGCTTTTTCTGTTCCTACTTTTTGCTTGTTATGTTTACTTGTTAATTTCAAGCTACAGTTTTAACTCTGAAATCTTGCTTTTAACATACCCATGTTGTAACTGGCAACATCTAAGAGGGCAAATTACTTTTGGACCTCTATTCTACACAGTACAAATACTGCAGATCACATACTGCTGTCACTAATTACTTGCCAGAAATATTTGCAGACTTGGGGTAACACAACGTTGTACACAGAAGAACGTAGCCGCAATTTTGCAGAGACCAGAAGTTACGACAGGGAGAGCAGACTGACAGTTACTGGCAATACACTTCAGGTGAAAGTAAACCAAAACATGAGTTTCAGGAGTGAGCCTAGTACACTCCATCCTCTAACGGGCATTCAGATGGATGGAGGCAAGATAGAGCTAATCCAAAGTAAAACCCTGCATAGTGTAGACAGCAGGCCCTCAACACCAACTGTTTAGTCTACAGATTCATGCTTGTCACAACCCGCTACCTGGCTTTACAGTGGAGTTCAAGCACTCATGCAACACAAGCACTCTGTAGAATTGATCACAGTCCATTAAGTAGAGCAGAATTCAGGTCAGATCCATGGAGCACGAAAGAGTATGAGTTTATAATTGAGAATTCAGAAGGGCTACAGTTAACATGCATGGGAGGACACGCAAGACCTGAATTTAGGCAAGACCTCAGGTTCTTATGCTCTTAATTCCTAATCTAATCAACAGAGATTAAGGCTCGACACGTGGTTTGTTTTTTTCTCTGAGAAAACATTGCATGTGGTCGTGGAAGATTTAATGGGAACACATCAGTTTTTATGATCTTGCATCTTGCCTGGATCACATGAAAACCTTTCAGCAACTTACATCGCACATAAGTATACATTATTTTCTGCCCTTCTATAAAGGTGTGCATAAAGTAAGTAGTGAGTGGCAACAAACTCTTTTTAATATATGTAAATGTATATTTTTTTCTAAATGCAAAGCTGTCAGTTCAGTGCTAATAAGAAAAAACTACAATGACAGCTGACAAAAGAGAGTCAAATAGGCACAGGTTTACTCTGAACACATTACAGTAGTTAAGGGCTCAAAAACACAAAACCAACAGATCATTTGCAATGGTTACAGAAGCACACACAAATCAGAAATTGCCTAGAGGAAAAATTCATTATTTTTCAATGGAAAGACTGATTTGCTCTTCACAGATGAACCCGAGAGCAGAGTGTCATCCAGCGAGGCACTAACATCTGTCACTTCATACATACTTCACACACACAGAAATGTTTCAGACAAGACGAGCGCCAAAGCACCTCTATCACGTGTTGGTTTTGCTGAGTAACAGCAAGACCTGTTAGAAGATCAGCATCAACAGAAAATCTACACAGAATGACTATGCAATTAGATCTGGTGTACCATTTCATTCAGTCTCATACTGTCCAGAATAGCACTTCTACCTAGTAATAAAGGACAAGGCAGTGACAGAGCTAGATGGAATTCAAAAGCTGACAGATAGATTTCCATACGCAGTTAGCATTCGCATGGGGAAGTCATGTCTGAACATGTGGCTAAATGAGCACATGAAAAAAGTACTTGTGTACAAAAAAAAAAATCCCTTTGCAACTAATCTATAGGTAACATTATATAATATGTATATAAGGGGTTGTGCGTATATATAAATATATCTGTATCGTATTTATTCTTTTTCTTTCTATATACGTGCAAGATAGAGGCACTCCACTTGAATTATTTATCGTTCTTGTTTCTAAATTTCTGCTTTTGTAATACTAACATCTAAACATTTAGCCCATAGGTTAGAAAATACTTTTGCTCATTCAGTCTATTTCATCCTAATACATTTTAGAATTTCCTGGCAGGATCCAAGAACCTGTGATGCCCACTGAAGGCAATAGTCACTCAAAGTACTATACCTTTGAGCCATAAAACATGAATAAAAATATCAGGCTTTCACATATTAGTTACCATTATTCTTTCTCATCTTAAATTTGTTACATTTACTTTACAGTTAATGGCGTCTCTATTCAGAAATTTAATTTTCTTTTTATTTTGACCAAGAAAAACTTCATCTACTTCATATGAAATCCATACATAATAAAAAAACAGGTACCAAGAGGGAAGTGTAGTTCCCTTATGGCATGTTTTGCTGTTAAAGCACTAGTAATAGACATCTTTAAAGTTTGTCTCAATCATATAACCTATCCATTACTTACTTTGTGTGTCCTTGGACAATTTGTCATGCTGTTTAAGGAAACAGATTAAAAATGCAAATAGATGTATCACATAAGAATGTTGTTTTCTTATTTTGATGTTTTCAGAGACATGGGGATTGTCACTTTTTTTTTTTAATTTAAAAGGATTTTTTTTTATATATATAAAAATAGTAGAAATTTACTTTCATATGATTATTTCAACAACCTAATGCAACTTATCAAAAGGTTTTTAAGTCACTTAAACTTGTTTTTTACAACAGGCAAGCATAGTGTACTATAGAGCTACAGCTATCAAACTATCACTAGTAAAAAACGTATGGCCATCATCTCCCCACATACATTTAGAGGCCACATCTGCATTCCCCCACACTCACGCACACAAATTCCTAGTGAAAGTTTTGACCTTCTGCTAAATTTCTGTTTCTTCAAGGACAAAAGCTGACATAGTATTTTCTGAGTCAAAATGCTGGTAGTCAGCAGTATCATCACTAGTCTGTGTATTTATAAATGCACATTACTAGCGTGCAATGGAGCCTGTTACTACCTGTAGTTATGATGAATTAACTGAAAAGGAAGAGGAAGAAGACAGCTGTTGTCTGGGCTTTTTTTAAACCCAAACAAAAGCTACAGTCCAAATTTCTGCCATGCGATATGGTATTCCTTGACTAAAAATGCCTCAATGGATGCTAAGCAGATGTTTTGAAATGAGTTTCCATTGGGGTGGAAGTTTATAATTCTCATCATAAATCATAATATAAAACTAGTATATAGACAGGTTAAAATTTCCATTTTTATCATGTTACAAATGAATAATTTCAGCATAAAAAAAAATAACAGAATAAAGCCATATTCCACCTTTTGAGTTGTCTGTGAAAACAGCCCTTGTCAAAGTTATTCTTAGTTACGGAAACTGAAAATCATGATATGCTAGGATTTAAATCTCTTTCTATGGCTTGAAGTAACTTGTTGTAGGAGTAGTGTTTTTATCATCAATGATTTTATGCTTACAGCCTGAAATTATGCAGAGGGCAGTGAAAAGCTTAAGCAGCACTTAGCATTAAATCTGATGAAGATTTGAGAGGATCTTCCATAGTGTACAGTTCTTCATCTAGCATTTGTATCCTGCAGCTGTAGACAAGCTCTTTTCTCCAGATTAAGCTCTGTCAGTTAAAGATCATGCCACCACAGTTGCTCACCTCCATCCACTAACTAGAAGGAATCATCCTCATAAACCAGTTGATGGAGTGCTTAAAATGAGTGCTCCCTAAACTGTGCTAAAAACAACACCGGCTAGGAAGGATAGCTTTATATTTAAATAGGGGGGTTGAATCAGCTCCTCAGATTTTGCCAGCAGCATATTAGGAAGTTTTATGTGAGCCTCAAGAATTATGGGGAGAGTAGCCCCCAGCAAAAGGAGAAAAACTATCATAGAGAAGATGGTAGTATCTTCACAAGCGTCTGTTCTGGTTGACGCATAGCTTGTTGAAAGCTTGACCCTGAGAAAGTAGGCTCGAGATTACTTCCTGAGCATAAAAATTCCTGAGTACAGGAGGTCCACATATTGTGCTATATATAGGAGGGAAGTGTCCATAAATGCTGTTCAGATCACAATCCCTGCTTCTAATGGAAGGACTGAACATACAAACATACTGCAGCACTCAACAGGACAGCAAATGAACCCTCTGAGTACTACTCACAAGACTGTTTTCCATGTAATTAGCAAAGCAATTTTGTGATGGGATCAGTTAATTACATTGCCAAGCAGCTGGTGATACTGTCACATAGTGTGCAGAGGTCTGTTTCTTAAATTCATTATATGGAATGTTTATCAAAGTCCAAAAAGACTTTCAATGCTGATAACATGCTTTACTGTGTTATTTTGTTTTGCTCTTTCTATTTTAATTTTGTTCCACTTCCTTCCCCCACCTCTGGCTTTCTAGAAACCCAAGATACGTTTTAGTAAAGCTGAAACAGCATAGTTTGTTTCAAACAAATAGTACTGTTTCTATATGACAACTAGTGGTTATGCAGCACATATACCATAAAGAACACACATATCTTTTGGAACCGTGTTGGAATGCATCAAACTGGAAAAAGAGAAAAGCAACCTTTTCAGGTTCTTCTGAAAAGCAGTACAGTTCACTCCCCAGGAAGTACCTACAGTCAGGACTTGAGTACTTAGTTGTTTCTACTCACAGGCAAGTCTGTCATCAGCTTTTGAGACCGTGGAATTTTTGGTGGACTACAGCTATACAGGGATTCCCAGGGAAGCTGATCACATGCAACTTCGTTTGGCAAACCTGGAATAAAACAGCAATTCAGTCTCGTCTATCAACTAATATAATAGAACAGTCACCCAGAAGAACCGGGATAAAATACAGCCACCAAAGTAAAAGGAAGGGATGTCTTTCCTGTTGCCCCAAGAAAATTATCCCATCAATCTGAAAACTGGTCAATCATTCCTATCAACACTAGAGTTCTTGAAAATGCATCACAGAAGCATGGTGATTTTTTGCTTTGGACTGGACTAGATCCTCTCTGATGGTACTCAGGTTTAAACTAGCAGCTCTGGTGCGAGTATTCAGGCCTTTAAACACACACACAACTTCAGATTGTAGAGTCCAAAAGCATGGAAGGTTGTGCTTTGTGCAGGTTTAAAAACAAAAAGCTTTTCCATAGTATACCCATTAGAAGTTTATTTGTCCAACAGTTTTCTTTTTTGGTCTGAGAAAGCCTTTTTTCTTTAAACAGAGAAATAAATGGACAAGTTCCTCGGTCTGTTGTATGTGCTCACTATGCATGTACATTCACTCCAGGGGATTTTGGATTTGTCGGTAGCTAAGGGGAATGCATGAGATCTACTTCTTAAAACACTGGCAGTACATCAGCCATGGAAGCAGACTAATGATAGCGTGAAAGGGAAATGACTTTCAAATCACCCCCTGCCCACTGTGTCATTAATGCCAGCATTAAAACAAAACTGACAGCTCTTTCTCAACCATATTACACTGGTTTTACTGTCATGTAGCTCACTGAAATCTCTTGTAGCCCACTGCTGTAAGACAAGAATGAGGCCATGGTACTTTGAGCATATCCACTACTATTGTGGGCAGTCCAGTCACACTGGAACTCTTGACATTATTACTTGTCCAGTTATGAGCAAACAGCAGAGACATTCAACGTTTCCTATTTGAGACAGTGAGAAAGATTCCACAGGGCTTACACACAGAATGGTGGTTATAAAGGAAAGACAGGCTATAGTATTTTATACATCCTTTCAGACCCAGGCATGTATGGGAAAAGCTTTGTAGCTAGCCACAGTAAAGTGAATTTTCAGAGAAGGGAAGGGAATCAGGAAAGTCTTAGGTCTTCAAAATCAACATCCACAGTATCTACTGAGACTAAGAGCAGACTTTCCAGTGAGGCTATATTCCAGGAGAGATTTCCATCATATGTTTAGCATATTGCTACAAGATGGAAAACGTCCGTGCTGTTGCCACAAACCATAGTCTAGTTCTGGCAGGAAGAGCCTCAACAAGTGGTGGACCAAACAAGAAGAATGCAGGATACGGTCTTCAGAGAGGAGGGAGTCTTTGTTCTTTTTTTAGCACCTCACACATCCAGTTTCCTAACCATGGCTTCTAGGCATTATGGTAATATAAATAAAGAATAACAGTCAGTGTGTTGCGCCATAGCTCTGATATTCCTAAAAGGCTGTTTATGGCATAACAGTAATCAACAACAGCTTGACAAGCTATACGTGTGCATTCATAGAGATGATCTACACAACCAACAGTATATGCTTACCAACAGGTGATGTGTGCATACCCATATATAAACACAGCTCTGTAAAAGAGGTGCCTTAACATAGAAAGAAAAAATAAAACAGGAATTAATTTCATATTGCAGGATTGTAAGTCCCACAATTCAGTTAATTTTTACTCTCCATAGTTATCTTGGCTTTCAGAGACAAAATAGTTACTTCCTTAGATTAGTCCGAGAGCTTAATTTTAGCATTTAAGAAGCAAAACACTGACATAAAAGTTTTTCATTTAATGTGCAACTACCATGAAATTCAGCCTAATGGGAAAGAACATGAACCATTTAAAGTGTTTTTCAAGTATGAATATATTTGCCTATTCCTTCCTGTATCAGTCAACCAGAATCACCACATGAAAAAAATGCATTCTTGTATCTTTCTTCCTCTCTCTTTCTCCCCCTTTCTTTCTTGTGCTCTCTTTTCTTAACTTGACTGACGGCAATTTTTCGCTGTTAAATCTTCTTGAATCAGAAGTAGAACCACTGCTAAGTCTTAACAAAAGCATTGTACTGCATGTACTCAAGGGAAGCTGCCCTGAGAAGCAATGCATGGATTTGTTCCAGTTGAGAAAACAAGCTAATATTTCCCTTGCCATAAGAGGAAATCAAATGTATAATCTTTGCTCAAGGGTTAACCATACATTTCTCAGAAAATATACTCAGCAAAATAGTGTTGACCTGTAGCACTTAAGATGTACTTGCCTTCACCTACTCTTTTTCCAGTCCTCCAGCCAACCATTTAGCATAGAAGCTTGCATGCATACAAAGATTTTAGCTATATTTTAGAGTCTCAAATTACCTATGTGCTTTTTCTTTAAGGCTGTATTATCTATCTAGAGACTTCCCTGAAACCATGAGAAAGTAGTATTAAAGGCAATTTGGGGGCACCTTAGTAAATCAGTTCTTATAATCTTGCTGACTAATTCAGGCTTCTTAAGACATCAAATTGTTTGCTGTAATGATAGTTTAAACAATCTTTATCATGCAATTAAGTTCTGAATTCACTGCTACTTGTTATTTTTATTTCTTCTTTGCTTGCTTAGTCACAAGAAGATGCTTTGGCCTCCAGTTAGATTTCAGTTCTTTGGAGCATTCGTGAAATTTATTTCTGTTTTATTAGGAGAATTTAGATTGTTGTGGAAATTACTGTCTACTCTTTCCCTGTTACAATATGCAGCCTATTGCATACAAAAATGCTGTTGCTGGACTTGTTTATAAGTTTCATGTACTACCTTAGTCTGGATTATCAAAACTAATGACAACAATATCCTCTTCTCTTACAACTTTTATTTATCCTTTCTAAGGATTAATTTGAAAGACTGCTTCTTCCAGTGCTGTTATGTTTATGCAACATATTTTTCTCTTTTATTTGCTGACATTAAGTTTTATTTAATGCATATTGTACTGCCTGCTGAGGGTCAGTATTTGTTAATCTTGCCTGATATAAAAATCCTACTCACATACTACCAACTTTTGTAAGCAGAAATGAACAATGGACATAATTGAAATAGCCCTCAAGTAACTGTTAATTAGAACAGAAGTTTTATCTGTATTATGCATCTTTAATTTGACAACTTATCTTTTCATAAGCACGAATAGAGGATTTAGAAAATACCAACTAAACATAGAATTCTGGCATACAGTAAACATAAAAGGCAAGCCTGCATGGCTCTGGCACCCTTTGTCTCCTAGCTAGAGAAATTAGCAATGGCTAATGGAAATCAGTAGCATTAAGAAAGGAGTATGATCAGGTACTATCAAGCAAAGATGCCAGTGCCAGGTCTTCCTGAAATGGAACAGTCATTCTGACGATGACCCTCCTTGCCCCGTGAACTTAGAAAATGCTCAATTCTACTAAATACAGCTATTTTCAAGGTAGAGATAATAATACTAAATTATTTGATAGGATATAAAGAATGACTAGTTCAGTTTCATAGTGAGAAATGATCAGTATTATTGTTATATTTTGAAATATATTAAAATATTTCTTTGTATGGTTGCATTTTTTCAGGAAGAGAAGCTGAGGTTTAAAAGGGGAGTTTCTATCAAGGCAGCCTGCCAAAGGCTGCTCTGTGAACCCACAAGTTTAGTTAAAGTTATCTTGATATGCCTTTTCCTTCATCTGTAATATGAAATCTATGAATTTCAGAAAAAGCTATTTTAAAACATTTCAGTAACTTTTATTATAACACTTCTATAATACAAACTTTCAAAATGACAAGACAAGAAAAAAGCCCATCAGCTAGGCAAATACTGTTCCTACAATGTAAGTAGGTAAAACAGTGACAGTTTTTGAACATGTATCTCAGCGCTCCCTGAATTGGAAAATTTTGTATGAATAAAATCAAGAATGCATTTACAGTGCGTAAAGTATGCACATAAGCGCTTTCTTGAATTGAGGCCTAACTTCTTTGTCCACAGTCTCTTTATAAATTAATAGCAGAATCCAGCTTTTTGGCACATTAGCTTTATGAAACATGAGTTAGTGGGAAACACTATATGCAGTAGAATTGAGAATAAAATGAAAAATACAGAGCAAATAGAAAACACTCAGCAGGGCCAGGGGGCGTAAAGTCTCCGTGAAATCCTAAATTCAAATATGCCGTAAGTCATGACTGAAATAATTCGGCTGGTTTCATCTGAGTGGCTAACAGAAGGGGCTTGTTCATATCATTACATTGCAAGAGAAGTGTTTATAGCTGCCAGGCTTTGTTCCAGAGAGAAAAGTGGCAAATAAATGCATATTATATATAAATACATAAGCAGGGTAGAAAAAAAAATAGGTAATGGTAGACAACAAAATATTCTGATCTATCTTACTAAGCATCATTGGAGACTCTCATAAACAACAGTAATTCACAGCACTAGTAAATGATGTTTATAAATGAATGAAACCCTGATGACATCCTTCTCTGAGGAGAGAAGTAGAAGTAATCCCCTCAATCGTTCTGTGTGGGGGAGCCAGAGAAATGCACAAACCAGTGATACGTGAAAGGTAGACTAAAGAGTTCAGGGTCTAACTTCGATGATGCTTCTGGCCTAAAACGCTAATAAGTCCTTCACCATCTTTGTAACGCTGCACTTGCCATAACAGTTACATGGGGAAAAAAGGAGCAAGGTCAGGGTGCAGATTCTGCTTCCAGAATAAAAGGAAGGTTTTTATCCACACAGTGTGCTTCACACCGTGGCCACAAAAAGTTGGGGTGGCTTAACACAGGGAATCTGCTCTACCAGATGAGAGACAGGAATGGTTAAGGCTGGTGTTGCTTTCTGTGTGCCTCCGCTAGTGAAGCCACGAGTCTGCTACTAAGAACAAAAACAGCCATTCTGGTTTTTTTCCCAGGAAAGAGAAGTGTCAGAACTGACACAATGTTTGCAGTAATAAGCTGTGTTGGCAAAATTCTTGTAGATGTCACCAAAATGTAAATGACTCAGGGAAGCAATCTCCAGAAGAAAGAGACACAGAACTTATTTGCATTTAGCAGGGGATTACAAATATCATTGTTCTCTCTCCTCCTCTCAGACTGAAACTGTTGGCTCAGTGTCAGCAGTGCAGAGATGCATTTCTCTTTCTTGAAACTAGTTTAATACCAAGAGGATAAAGTGTGTATCCCTGTGCTTGTCAGCTAGCTCTTTTTCACACATACTTTGCTGCAGGAATCCTGATTCTCAAATACTAGGAATATAGTATATGATATAGTACAGCAGAAACATGTAGAAGTACGTAATTGGTACAGAAACAAAGAGGTTAGTCAATGAAAATACAAGACAGACTCATCACTTCAATAAGATACAGTGAGGTCAGTCCACAAGCTTTTGTTGGGCGCCAAACGTTTTCTTGCCCCGAGTACTACACTGGAGATAGTAGTCAGCACGGGCTTTGCAAAGTACTACAGAAACCCCATTCTGGAAATACTCGTGGAACATGAGTTAAGAAGAAGGACAGAAAGTTTACCTGATGATAAAAATGCATGAACGAGACAGGTATAATGCAACATCTTAATTTTTGTTGTCTGGAGAAAGGAAACATCATCAGGGTAAAAACAAAATACACGAAGATAGTACAGGAGTGTTACTTACATTGCCCACTTTTTAAGAAATATAAAGCAAAATATGAAAAATCTAACAGACATAAGTGCCATACTTTCACCATAAAGAATAAGTAGCACAGTAATCCCCACTGCAGAAGAGATGAAAGCATCAAGGAAAAAAAAACCCAAACCCATGTTTCCATAGCAAGTCTCGTTTCCTATTTTCTATCTTCACATAACCCATGTAATATTCATTAGAAGTAATTGCTCAGCTTAAGGAAACAGTGTGCTGGTAATTCATCCCTCTTCCACAGGTCATAAAAAGTGCAGGAAAAATATGCGGAATTAGAACGTGACTTAACGCAGAGCATAAGACATAGATCATGTGCCGCAGAAAGTCAGTTGTGTTTAATTTAAATCACAAGTCAATTCAAGGAAAAGCAGAGTTAAGGTATTGCCCTTCTGGTTGCTGACTTACAAAACATATTCAGTTAAAGTGCCACTCTACTCAAATGCATTGGTGTGTCAATTCACAGCCTCAGTTGCAACCATCTGTCCTCAGAAGACTGCAAAGCAATTTGAACACTGCCGGCCCTTTCAGTAGGCACACAATAAAGTGTTCTTCTGACAAAATTGGATCATACTTGTACTAATAGAGGTCAGCATGGGATTTCACAACTGAACAAGCCAAAAAAAGGGTCACAGTCTCGATGTGCTAAAATTGTGCACATTTAGTTTATTGTTTGGTGCTGGAGAAATTGACTTGTCTCATGAGAGATGCTAACATCCTACTGATTTGGTGTTGGGTAACATGCTACTCTTCAGCACTAATACCATACCTTCCCTTTGAAAAGGGAGCAAGCATTTAGACTTTGGATGCCAAGTTCCTGATACATCCTCTTTTCTACTGGGACAGAAAAAACTATGTTGGATATAGAGGTGGTAGATTTCCAGTCATGTAGCTGTCCACTGCACTGCAAAGTCCAGCAAGCACCACGTCCTCCCCACTGTGTAGGACACTATTTTATCCTAACAGGGAGCTAACACAATGCAAAATAAGTTCACAGATTTTCCTTCTGTAACCCACCAAAAGCCATGTGACCTGTTATATAGGGAACCACAATGCCCTGCCACGTGTTACTTAGAAAAATGGGGCACCTGCAGCACCAGAGTTATATGGGGATAGTTCTGCTCTCAATCCACTCCCTTTAGCAGTTGTTTCATCCAAGTCAGAAGGGAAGAGATGGGTGAGAAGCCTGCCGCCTCTGTCTCCTCCACAGTTATGACGAACAGGCAAACTGGCATTCACCAAATGGAAATAAAACATGCCTTAAAGTCAGCATCTCTCCTACCACTTTATGGAAACATGAAAACCTTGCTTCAGTCTGCTAAGTTGCAGTGAAAAAAGCCTAATTTTATCAGTAAAAATTGCCAACAAGAATGAGAAGAGCTCTTTAATAAAGGATGATAAGTGAAAGCTAAGATTAAGGCTGACATTAGGCAAACTGATTTCATATTAATCTTGATTTGGGATCATAGCACAGCAACTATTTGTGATAATATATGTATATACACATTTGTAGGAGGCAGACATAGGTTTTATGGGTTTGATGTATTCATATTAAATTATCTTGAGTAAGAGTCCAAAGGACAGTGTTTATAGAGTAAATAAGACTAGTGAAATATTCCATTAATTCAAAGACATCCATCACAAATGTCACCACATCCATACCATAGAAAGAGGTTCCATACAAATGTTATGTACATACTGATGGGGCCCATGGCTGTAACCCGTTCCTCTCTCCCCAGGCCCCTGAGCCCCAAATTGCACACTGCACCCAGGACTGCTTTTTGTGGTAAGGGAACTAATCCTTTTAAATCAGTCTTTGACCTAGCTGAACAGGCTAGTGACTGCACTTGCTCCATCTTTTTCCTGTCCACCCTAAACAAACTGTTCTGTGCAAGGAGCAGAGACAAGGTGCTGTGGCAGAAGGAAGAGGTGTTATTGTTTTCATTGGCTCTTCAGTATTAACTACTAGGACAAGTAAGTTGAATGTATTTTTATTTGGACAAAGCTTAATGGAACAACTGGTACAAATGGTCTTTGAAAAGAAAGATCCCATTCTTACAGATGAGGGTTTCCTTACCATCTCCTCCATGATTTCCTCCTTCCACTTAGGAAGGTGTTGTCACCCTAAAGAAGCCACATCTAAAGCAAATGTGACAGATCAACTACATGTTATTCCAAGGGTCAAGCACCCTTCTCCCACATTTATTTTTGTATTTCAATACCAATAATGAAGATCAAGTATACTGTCTTTACAGGAACATAGTAATTAGAATTAAAAATTGTTACTTCCAACTTCAAGGTTTTGCCTCGTCTTGATTTCTCTGCTTAAAATTGCTTTTAGAGTTTACAAAAAAAAATTACTAAGATCAAAAACAATTTGCCAGAATTCCAGTGGAGAAAAATAACAACTTCATTAAAAAAATACACCCATAACAAAAAAGTATATTTCAAATCTAATTCACTAAGCTTGCAAATAATGATTATAGTTATGTTCCTAACTTACAGATGCTTGCATGGATGAATAATTAATCTGATCTCATACCATGATCATTATGCTTGTACATTAAACCTGCACATGTAAAACTGGTATGAATGCAGTTTTGAAAGAGACAGCATTCCCCCAGCACATCTTACTGACATCCTTCTCATTTGGAATCCTACCTCGGTGAAGTGTCTGCTTCTTTGTGATTTCATGTTTGGGAATAATTGAGAGATGAGCAGATAACTGAGCCAGTGCACAAGATAATTTGACTGGACACTGTATTGATTCCTCCTATAATGATTCAGGAACTGGTGGTGAAGAAGACTGGTTTGGATAGAGCAGTAGTAGTGCAAAAGAAATTACAGGGTACCCAAGCTTCATCAGTGATATCTACCTCATAGTCAGTGAGAGAGTAAAAAAAGAAATCTTGTGCTAAATTAATCAGAGGAAATAAGACTGTAATTCATACAGTCAGTAATCATCTTGACAAATATTGTAAATTAATGCATTATACATTGTTCATTACTTTTTATCTCAGTCACAGTAATTTTCTAAGGTTGATATATATACATTTCTCTCTGCAGAGATTTTGGGCAATAAAAGGCTGATAAAGGGCAACATGAGGAATAAACATATGCATAATTAGGCTATCTCTAATCTTTCTTCACAGACAGGGTTTATCTCCAAGTAACATAGGAGATGAACAGGAGCAGTGACTTTCCTTTCAGAACCAAAAATCTCACTGAACAGTCTTAGCACTTCCTGAATCAACAAGGTTGCCCACACCTTCACAAGCATTCAGTGCTTGCAAGCTCAGGTATATTGTTAGCAATGAGGCCATCTGTTTTGATCATCAACCCTGTCTTCCTTGGCCCAACCCTAAAATCTGGTACTTTAGGAAACTATGCAGCAGCTGCTAGTTAGAAAAATCTGTGATCTCATCCCCAGAAGGACTTAACAGATAGTATTAACAAGTAACGCAGTAAACATGAATACATCAATTATTTTAATAATCCAAACAGCATGATATTTCTTGTATCATATGCTGTCAGCACAAGGGAGATCAGAGGATCTAAAGTGAAAAAGTCCCTGCAATATATGATATTCAGTACTGCGTTTAGAACAAATTGTAGTAGGACAACATGCACAAGCTGAACGTCATAAAGCTGTAGGTGTAGCTCCATAACACACAGTGGTTATCCTTGTTAACATTTCTAGCAGATTCCTCCAATTAATACCAATGCAGAAGCTATCTAGAAGAAGGCAGGGGTTCAAACAGGATTTTATTTTTGCATAGCGTTCATACCTTCCTTGGTAAAGAAGTGCAATCTGTCCCTTTATCTCCAGTAGCTAAAAAAAAGAAACAAAAACCAAAAAAAACCCCAACAAGAAAAACCACAAACCAAAACCACACACAAACAAACGAAAAAAACAACCCACACAAACCATCAAACCAAAAAAACCACACCTAACTTCAAACCACATTCTCTTACCAATTTACAATGGAAGGCAGGGCCTCTCCCTTCTCCAAGTCATGAACAACATATCACTGTAGTACAGTTTCAAGACACCCCCCACCACTCTTGATTAAGACCCCTCAAAAGATACCTTGTGATGCACAAGACAAGAATGAGGAGTTAAAGGAACTATTTGATACACGCAGAGATTTCAAACCTTTCCCATTTAATGTTTTTCCTCAAGTTTCAGGACAGTGGGCAGTTTGGATTTAAAAAAAAAAAAAAAATAAAATCAAAAAAGCATCCACTTTCCATTGCCATTCTAACTGGGCATTTTGCCAGTACAATTATATTTAGGATATGCTGTGAAGTCCATGATTTTATAAATTCTGAGAAGTAGCTGTTCACCTGCTACTCCAAGGTAACGTTCATATTTCAAAATTGCTTTGAGGCAATAGGGTAATTCTGAGTTTACATCTTGTCTCTACAGCAGATCAAAAACTCACTGTTAGCTTTTTAATAATTAATGAGGCTCACCTCGGCTTTTTACATATTTCACTTTCCAGTTACAATAACCATCAGGAGTTCATGCTTACATTAAAGCACAAAAGCTTTAAAGAAAAAACAGCCACCTTTTCTAAGCTTATTTTTGTTCAATTTCAGCAAATTAATCAGTCATTGCATTGCTCTTGCTTTAAGCAATTGAAGTTCAAGGCTTCCATATTGTCTTAGCATTCACTTGGTTCACTGATTCAGCTAACGCTCACACAGACTGGTGATCTGTGGTGGGAGGCCTCAGATTTCAGCCGTGTGTCTCACCAGACTTTGGACAGGTGACCTGTGGAGATCACTGGGGTAAAATGTGAATTCCAGCCCTGGGGTTTGATCACAGTTGTTGTTACTTTGTCCTCTCCAAGAGCCACTGCACCTTTTCACAGGAAAGGACCAAGTTTTTACTGCTGTTCAAAGCTCTGTGACTCTACTGCTGTTGGAAGGGATTTTCCCCAAGCCTTTAATTGCAAAGTCATCATGAAGATGGTGTCCAGCACAGACAATACCTATCCCACTGTATTTTGCTAGGATTTGATATTTCTCTAGTAACCCTGGAGCACCATTTTTCCCCTTTTAATACTTTCAGTGCTACTTCACTTTCATGAATAAGCCTTTTTCAGAACAGCATTCACTTTTCTCCAGCTCACACATTGTATTTCTACTGTTGTATAAAATAGAAGCTATTTTCATGCTGTCAGTTTCTTCACAAAAAAATTCATTGTCTGCTAATGCGAAGAATATAAAATTTCAGCTTTCTTTTAATCTTCAAATGTCTTTTAATCTGATTGTTCACACATAAGAAACTGAAGATGTTCATATGTTCACACCAGAATTGAAGTAGCAGCGTATCCAGCTATCTCATGCAAATATTAGTCCACGTAAGAGCAGGTGCATACAATTTACAAATCTAAGTTGAGCGATCTCTTTGAGAGGGTGATAAATTCTTCTAATGTGAACTCTTTACATTGCACTCATATTGAAGGACATTCTGAATTCTCCTGTATTGCAAAACTATAATGTAATATGTACCTTTTTGGTAGTGAAGTAGTATGTTTAATTAATTTGAATAGAAACACCTTAACTGACCACACCATGTGAATCCACTTGGCCTCATTATGAGCCTAACAGTGTAACTCTTACCTGCCAGCACATAGTTAAAATGAATAATTAAGGCAGATAAGAGAAAACTGAAGAAGGGGTTCCCTTTTTTTTTTGGTGATTCTTTTTTAATTTGTTAATCTACAATTGTAAAAGTCCATTCTGTTAGCAAGTATGTAGATGAAAATCCCTTTGCAGTCATGTGTGATCAGGATAACCAGGGACAGAAATAACTTCCTTTTCTGTTACAAAGTTGTTTATATCTTCCTCCATATATTTGCCCATGCACTTGAAAGGGGATAGAAGAGGATTTTACATCAGCCTAGATACTAGTTTCTCCACCAAATATCTCATAGCTTTTTTTCAAAACAATCTCTTTTCTTCTCCAGTTGGTAAATGGGAACAATTTAACAAACACATTTCCACTATGAATATAAATAGAAGTAAGAGAGGTAGGATGGTTTGCATACAGGCATGTTAGGAGTTAATAGCAGGGCTCAGGAAACAATCCAGGGTCAATTTGTGCTACAGTGGTGGGTTAATAGTCAAAGGCAGATCATTCTGCCTCATCCGAAATAGTAAATTGTGTCCAGAGATGAAATCACAGTTATCTGATAAACTGCAAGAACAAGTTAGTGACCTTTAACATTAGACTAAACATACCAAGCACATCTCTTTGATGTGAACACCACTACTGCAAGAAGGTGGAAGGTGGATGGTATTTCTCTCTCCCTGTTGTTCCAGGCAGTATTCCTAAAAGAGCTTTCATTTAGGTAATCTTATTAGAACCACCCCTGCAGGGTACACTCATTTTCTGGACTGAACCATTTTCTGCTCTCTTTTGTTCAAAAGGCCACAAAAACTAGCTAGCCTTAAAAACAGTCAGTATTCCAGGTTAAGACATTGTCAAGGGTGCTCTGTGGGCATCGCAGAGGTTCTAACCTACATGCAACACCGTTCATTACGAAGGGATTTATAAAACCTTTGTAATTCAAAATTTAATCAAATTTGCTATAACATATAATTATTTAAATGGAGTCTAATCTAAGAAACAGTGTGCTCACAGAAAAAGTCAAAGTTCCTGTTCTAACCTTACTCTGCATCTTTCTATTATTATTCTTACTCAATCTCATTCAGTAGCAATGCAGAACAAGGCACACTGCAATTTGTTTCCTTTAGAAATATTTTTTTTTTAAATCCTCTTTGCAAATAATAAATAGCTTAGGTTTAAGAACAGGGAGGAATACCCACAGCCTAGACTTCTAATTGCCTGGAGAGAAAATGGTGCAGCATACACAGATGTTTCTCAGGGCATCTGTAAATATCAGTCCTTCTTAGCATATGTCTTCTGTTTGGGGAACAACCCAGGACCTCTTCTGACTTCCCAGCAAGTAGGAAGTACTTCATCTCTAGCAGCTATCAATTTTTACTCTATGCTGAAACTAGCCTTTAAGTGGAAACTACATTTTATACTTAAAATACACACATATACACACTGTGGTTTATATAGAAAGGTGAATAAATGTACTTTCCTAAAGGCTACACTTGGTGGGGGGGGGGGGGGGGGTTTGTTTGTTTTTCAGTCCTTCCTCTGCCATCTCAAATGGAAGAGCAACCAACATCATATTATTTATAAGAAGGAACTATGTGGAACCTATAAAATAAGCTATATGTGTAAGGCAGCAGAATGTTATGCTGCTCCTGGAGAAACACCACTGCCTGTCAGCTGGGTGGAAGTTACTTTCTCCAGCCCTTCAGTGGTGTGAGTCTTATCTCCTCTTTAAGCCTGACTCAGCTCTGCCAGCCAAACATAAATATGGGAGAGGGCAGAATACTTTATGTGTACCAAGCAGCCCCTAGACACTGCACAGCGTATATATGGAATGGTGTTTAGCTGTATGGCAAGTCCTGTACTCCGAACTACCAATCCTTTCACCAAACAGGTCTTCTATAGTAAGCAATAGGGATTTTAAAGAAAGGGATTTTTCCCCCCCAGTTTTTTGAATAGTAACATTTGAGTAATTTAATTTCTATAGATCTTTCAGTGTCCTTGAATTTTGGTGGCTCCTTTAGCAACAAAGAAACTAGGTGATGGAAATCATCCCAAGAATCAATATCTGTTTTGCTATTACTGACATTCCTGCAGCTGTCTACGCAGAAGTTCTAGTCCTATTCAGACAAAATCTGAGGGAATGAAATCACTTCTTAATAGTATGAGAAAAATCCTTGATTTATGCAGGCAGATACTGCTGTAGCTTTTACAGATACAAATGATAATGTAAGTCATACTACAGGCTTTGTATACTCTGTGACATCAACACCATAATTCCTATGGAAGTGCATAACACCACTGCAAAGCCATTTTAATTATTTAAAAAATTCAAGTCACCTTGAAACAAAACACTGAGATATATCACATATGATATCACTTCAACTTAAAGAAAGATCTTTGGATTCCAGCATTTGTTAACAGGTTTCTATCTTAGTGCCCGGTTCCTTACATAACTAGCTAGATCACTATTTCAGTTGTCATTATTTTCTAAGCAGCAAATGTCAATCATTCCTCTACATGGTTTTTTTTAGTAGATTACTACTATTGAAGACTGGAGATGAGGATGGAAAAAGAAATAGGATTATTTTGATAGGAAAAGTCCTAAAGAAGCCAAAGCACTCTAGGAGTGTTCGAGGTATATATAAGGTGGATATGATTCCTGAAGCTCAGTTAGTAGTTCCATCTCAGAATTTTGTTGCAGATATCATCTTTATTAGCTCTTTTCCAGAGATTCAAATCATGTGAGCAGGTTAACGATTGCTGAAAGATGCTGGTTAATAGAGCCAATTGAATAGTTCAGTGCAACACAAGGGAAATACAAAACTTCATAATTTAAAAAGTCTCATAAATTTGAGCCAATTTAATAATAATCAGAAGTGGATAGCTGTTTTACAGATTCATAAATGCATATAGCAGGCAACAGAACAGAAGTCAGCTGCTCACCAGTTGTTACTGTTAAGAGCTAGCAAGAATTTCATCATTGCCTTCTCATTTTCTCTGTGGAGGTGGAAAGTAAAGTTTGTAAAGAATGGAACTTTTCTGTGGAAAGTTTTGGCTTCTGGGTTTTTTTTTTTCCCCCCAATATAGATTAGGTTTCCTGCCTCAGCTAATTCTTCGATGAGCTGTCATCTGCCCTATAGCTACCTCTTTAGGTCACATTAGATATAGTACAGACAGAGCTCAACCTCCTAAAGACAAGACATGAGACATCTAGATCACAGTTAAAGCAGACAGACTGCTGAGGTAAAATATAGAATTATTTGCCAATTACATTTTTTCAAAACTTTCCGTCTCAGAATAAAAAGAAAAATTCTTATATTGCTACATTTTTTTTCCAAATTCTATATGAGAAGCTTATGTGCGAAAATACCAGAGTTTCTCACAATAAAAAAAAAAAAAAAAAAAAGCTTTTGCCCTGGTCAAGTCACTACCAACCTAAGTTGGATCTGAACTTATGAAGGTAATTTTACTTTAATGGATAAAATAGGATTCTCATCATACTTATTTCCAAGCCCTAATACAGAGTTTCTGAAAAAAAGTAATAGGTTCGAGTCTTGCTTATAAAATTGTATTAGTTCAAAGTTGTTTGTATATGAGAAAATAGGGGAAGAAATATATTGTCCATCACAAAGTGGGCTGTTACACTTCCAGAGTGATTTGTTTCACTGCAGTGGTATTTATCATGTTGATAAAATAGACCATGGATCTGAAAATTGGAAGATTTTTCCTGTTAATTTGAAACAGCACCTATACATGCTGCTGTGACATCAACATAATACCCTAAAGCCACAGCATCTGAAAAGATTTATTTTCTGAGCCCTTATGCAGCCACATTCTCTTTGCTTCTGACATTCTCAATTTGCAGGCTGCTGGTGATCCAATCTTATTCATTCTGGCTCTATAATAAGGATGTCAAGCAAGAAGAGAAAAGTCATTATCTGATAGCCAGCAGACATGATAAAAAGGCAGAGTTAGGCATCTCAGAGGAAAGGCCACCCTTTCTGCCTTGGATGAGCTTCTCAAGGTCATGGACGGCTTTTGTACCTGTAAGTATGCTCCAAATTCACTTTAAGCCGAGTGCATCAGATAAAACTGAAATGTCCCTATCACAATCTCATGTCTGAATAAGATTTTTATTTTTTACTATTAATCAGTAAAAAGTTTTAATTATAAGTAGAACATATATATGCAGTGAGAAAGATCAAAGAGGCAATGTGAGCTGCAGAGAAACTTAGTCTAAATTTGTGGGACCTGCCTGGTTAATGGCATTCATATGGGTTTGGATTATGCTGAAGTATCTCCCACAGTAGCAATAATCAGGCAAGACTAGTTAACCATTGGTATAGAAAGATTTTTACCTCAAATTTAAGAATAATAATGAATATCATCTGGTTTGGGGAGCTGTTTAAATGTCACAGTTGCAGCAATTGACAGCAAAAATAAATTTATTCATCGACTTTGTCAAATAACTACTAAGTACCATTCCAGAAGATAAGCTACCATCAAGCACAAGTTAATGGGCTCTCATAAGCAGTAAGTGGATGAAAGTTTGAGCTGCAATATACATGAGCTAAACTAGATCAACCAATCTTTAATGTATGAATATGTACACCATACAATGCCCTTCACAAGCCACATTAAGGTAAAAGTTTGAAGCAATCTCTATATGGTTATTATTGAATATCAGTTGTAGCTTAAGAGGTAGTTTAATTTTATGTGTACAAATCAGAAAAGCATACACAACAGGAGAACAACACGTGACTGGCCCCTAGGCTGTAGGTAGCAGAGGCAAACAGTGTGAGAGAATTAAATATGCTCCTGGGCCTCCTGAACTGAAAATTTCTTTCTCCGTACTATTTGTATGGCTCTTGTAAAACTGATTTATAGAGAGGACATTTCTCAAATTATTCTAGTCTTCCACTCATTTGCTCAACTTTGCTACAAGATAATAAGGTAAATGCAAAAGGACCACTAGCCTTGCCTGTTCTTAGCATCATCAGTTTCTTTTAAACACTATTTAAACATTAAACATGCTCAGGTAGCAGTTCTTATCTGCTTCCTATATCTCTCTAGAATATAGGAAGAATCTGATGCGCAGTGTTTCCATAGCTGAATGAGTATAACTGGTGAGCTGAGTGGTTTTATTCTTTTGGTGTTAAAAACGCACAGATATGAGTTTGCATTGTAGCATGACAGTCCGTGCTACTGTATAGCTGTTTTAGAGGGCAAGAACCCAAACATTCAATGCATTCAAATATTAAGGCAGTGCCACCTAATTCATTACACTTTACACAGGCCATTGCCATAGCCAGATGTACAAAACCCTTTCTTCAGTGACCAATTTTCCATCTTCCATACTTTAACGATAGCTACAAACTCCCTGTACTTGCTGAGCTTTTAAGTCTTTCTAGGTCCCTAGTTATTCCTACCTTAATAAGTTGCCATCACAGCTGCTGTAGATCTTACGTGATGGAGCACTCAACAATAGGTGTGCCAAGATTAATCTTTTTACCAGAGGCACAGAAGGTAGTCTTGTGAGAAGACAAAAAGTAGATTGCAAGACGCTATTTGAGGAGAACATACCTAGTTTCTTCCCTATCCAAACTGGTCAGAATTAGTAAAAAGCACAGTATTTTCCTCTTTTTTTTTTTAATAAGGGGGGGAGGAGGAGCATTCGGTTCCAGTTTTATCATTAAGTGGGACTCTTAACCAGGGAGTCAGAAGAAAGCATAGATCCATCCAAAGTGTTCCATGGAAAATGTGCTGATTTCAGTATCATGTCTGACAGAGCTGAGCTGTTCTCATAAGCTTTTCCTTTTATGGAATTACTGAAATTTGTTTAATACTTTGATGACACCTAAGGATTGGAAAGGTTAAAAAAAAAAGTAGTATCAAAACTTGTTAAATTGCCATTCCATTTAAAACTGGCAGGTTGTTTGCACACACACACAAAAAAAAAAGGTATAAATGTAAATCAAATACAGGCCAGATTTTGGTCTGAAGCCACTCCTGATGTATACTTGGGATAACCAAGATAAGTCCCATAAGCAGATGACATCCTGGCGTTTATCTAGCCTAAGTGAGAACCTTCCTCAGGATCCAGATGGAATAGCTTTGAATCCAGAGACTTTTTTTTTTTTTTTTTAAAGATTTAGCTCCTATGGGGCCTTTGCATTCAATGACTTGAATAATATCCCTCTCTCCCTTGCTACAGTGATGCTCTGTAGAAAGCCGGCGCCTGTGATCCAAAACCTTTTTCAGCTTGTTTTTGTAATGCACCTGCCTTACTCATTTTGTGAACTCCTGCCTGGGAGCTACAGAAACACGCAGGGTGATAGCAGCCTGATAGCAGCTGCAGCCAGAGGCTTATTTCACAGTACAGCAGCAAGTGCAGAATCCAATTGGTCACTCTTGGCCAGACTAAATCATCTTTGAACAGGAACTGTTCATAAAGGCAGAATCAACAAAATCTTCATCAGTTCCACTAATTTAGCTTACCTGTGTGCCTCGCTGGGACCTCTCAACTCCTTCCTGCCATCTGTCGGTCTCCTCCCCTTGATAAAGAGACTGCATATTCCAACACTGTCCCAACCAGGGATTAAAAAAATAAGGATATCAGAAACATGCTTTAAATTGCTTCAGTGTTTGAGACACTTGGTTGTGATTATTTAAAAATCAAAGCATACTATGCACTATCCTATACTGAGCTTCCTCCTACACATTTCCAGTCCTGTACGCTTTATTAATATAGTATATTTAAAGATAATAGGAGGTGCTAGATCATCAACCCCAAACAACTTGTACTAACCCAGGGCGTACATGTAATACAACATCGTCCTGTCAGTGTGCTTCAGCACGTAATCACTAAGCCCATTCTGTCCTCAGGCAAGGCTTAACTGAGGCTGGCAGGGATGTAGAGATGTATAATTCTGCACAAAAAATCCTTCCAGTACAACACATCAGCACTTCTTCATGAGCTGTTCATGCACATTTCAGTCTGGGAAACAAACCACTCCATGTCTCATCCTCTCCACCAGTGATAACATGAATTATCATCTTTATTAAGATGATAGATTTTAAACCAGGGGAAGAGATTTGGTTATCTTAGTAAGATTCAACCTTAAAATCATCTCTGGTTTTTAAAGGGAACAAAGAAAACCCTATCAATTACAGAGACCATTGTGGCTTGGCTAGAGCTGATGTGCCTTCAGGAAAAAAAAAAAAAAACAACAAACAAAAAACCACAACTATTTCAGTATGGAGAGAAGTGATTTTCATTTATATGTGGTGCTTCCCTTCTGTCTCATCTGGGAAACAAGCAGGTAAAAGCCAGTGAAGAAGAGAGAAGCCACTCCTAATAAAGGGCTATATCTTGGATGAACCAAGCTCCCATGACATGTGTACACCAAGACATTTCACTCTGACAGGATCTGACCCAGCTGAAACTTCAACATTACTTACTGCCAAGTTAGAAAGGGATAAGAAGTGTCCCTTCAAAGACAGGTTAATGAGAAGGAGAAAGCACAACATACGCCAAAAAAGTCAAGTTGTACTACACCTCCTTCAGTTACATGGAGTTATTTTACAAGTTGGTCTGTTGAGATGCAGGACCACTGGGTAAAATATAATGTGATATTTAAGGGATTTTGTAGATTGATAGTTTATTGTCTAACACTGAATGGATAGTGTAGGCAATTTTCCACTAGTACTCTCATTCTAAATTAAGTGTTCACTCAGCTGTATGTGCCCCTTGCATTGTATTCAGGGCTGCAACAGCCACCATGTTCCGTTTGTGCCGTGTCTGGTTAGTTACACAACTCCCATCACCAGATAAAAGCAATGGTTTGTGCATCCAATATAATTCATATTTAGAGGACTAAAGTATTCATATTTATGCATGTATTGTTTACAATTTGCAGTTTCATAGAAAAAAATACAGCTTACCTCAAAAAAAAAAACAACTTAGCACTCTACTATTGCTGGTCTATTTATGGGCTTTACATAAATTTCCAGGTACTTCTATTCTGAATGAAAAAACATAGCATTTTTATATACAGAAATGTACAGTTTATCAAAAGATGTATTTGGATAAGAGGAGAAAAATTTATAAGACGTTCTTTTGCCAAAAGTAATGTAAACTTCTTTTGCCCCCAAAAATTCAAAACCAAAGAATTTATATCAACATAGCATCTCATTCTGTAGCTGTTAGTCACTTGAGCAATTCCTATAGTAGTAAGTCAGTCTGTAAAGTCTGGAGGACTAGACTCACAGTGTCAAATTGAAAATAATACCATAAGAGAAGTTTATCAACTGCATATTGTTTTAGGAGCTAGGCTAAGGGGAGTTATTCATTCCTTCTAATAAGAGCAATATTGCAATATATCTTGTCTTTACTAGAGACTGGGTTCAATTAGATTAAGAGCATAAAAAAAGAGAAAGATTCATGATGGTGAGAAACAAGAGATAAAATAGACAAGATTTGGAACAGCTAAGGAAGCCCTGAGAACATGCTAGATAAATGGGCTGTCTTGAAATAAAAAATAACACCTCAAGTACAAGTGGAGAGTATAAGAGAGAGTGCTTTCTATTTGAAGTCACTGCTAACCTGTTAAATTTCTATAAAGCAAAATAGGACCAAATATTAGTGCTCACACTGGGTGGCACCACAGGAATCTCCAAAACAGTCAATGTGTTAAGATACCAGCTGGCTTCCATAGCTAAACAATACACAACTAAAAAAAAAAAATTAAAAAGAAAAAAATCTAGTCTTCTCTTCTTTAGACAGTCCCTTCCTGTTAAGAGGATTATTTAGAAGTTGTCCAAGTTTCAAAAGATCCAAAAGCATTCCCTGTGGCCTCTTTTCTTTCCCACTGAACTTGACAGGAAGTTTATCACCAACTCCAGTTTCAGTACTACTTGACTTCAGTTTGAAGACCACAAGGACCACAAGCCTGACAGTGCATGGAGCAGCCTCACACCTCAGGCTCATGTTCTCATCATGATGGCAACAAAGTTGATTCTTCCTTTTTATCTTTGCAAGTCAGCCAAAATTACCAATAAATTATCTGCCAGTACTTTCAGTTCAGGTGTCAATTCCCTGCAATTGTGGTTTAAACTAACTGGCTCTGCTGTGATATTTGCATCTTTCAAAGACAGAATTTGCAAAAATCTGAATAAACAAGGCTATGGAAAGCCAGCGGGAGTACACGCTTGTTGGACACATTACCAACAGAGATAGTTAAAAAAACTGTACAAATGAGAAACACAATTAGAATTTTGTAAACTTTAAGGAAGTTTAGTTCTAATGCAAGGGCCATAAGATCAGCGGAATCTACCCCTCAAACATATATCCCACACCCGAAAACACTTTGCGCTAAGAGTATTAAGTAGGACAGTTTTCCATACCCTTTTGATTTAATGCTACAGAATCAGTTTAATTTTCAGAAAATTCAGTTTTCTCTTTTGGCATAAAATGCTGTGTAAAAGCTCAGCACATTTCTTGGCTGTCTATCTTAATTGCTCGTAAAGATTCTCAGCCAACAGTCAAGTACTTCTAAAAAAATTAACAAAAACCTTATTACATGCTAATTCCCCATTTTTTTTTATATTTCTAGTCAGTTCTCTCAATGTCAAGCGTTAGCCAATGCTAATATACATTGGCTTGAAGCCATCATCTTCTTTTTAAGTTTATTGTGACTGCAAGACACTAAGTGGTATATCCCAAAGGAAAAGAGTGGGGAGAAACATTGCTGAAAACTATCTACTAACATCTATCCACGTCAAAAGCACTTGCGCTTCCAAAAGCACGTACATTCAAAGGAGCAAGATTTTGTTAGGCTTAGTTTCTGTAGGAAACAAATTATTTATCTGTTCAACTGCCATATAGCCAGATATAAAAATATATCCATGCCATATCTGAAAGCTAGTCTTGGTATATATGCATCTCCAATAATTTCTTGCATCAATAAAATTCTGGTTTACTCGGTACATAGTCTGATCCTGTGCAGCTAATGGGAGATTTGTTTTTAAGTTGGGGCCGGGGGGGCAGGGGGGTGTTTGTTTCTTTACTTTTTAATAAGCTGTGGATTAAGGATAGGAAAATGGATGCTTATTGCAACTTGTTTTCAAGGCCTACGCCCAAATTTGGTTACCTTTACTGCATGCTCAAACTTTTGTCCACAAATAAACCTATGGAGCCTTTTACTTAAGCAGGGATTCTATCTGCTGAAATCCTGAATCCTTTATCCCATCATTTCTAACATTCACCTCCTCTCCATTAGTAGTACAATCCCCCATAAATACATCTATGGGCAACTAATTCACATGTAATCATATGTCATCCATTGCTTTTCTAGAGGAAACCTATTGTTTAACTTTTGGTACTCTCTTTTTAGCTTATTGCAAAAGGGTATTTGACTTGGGAATAAATTACTGGAGTTATTCTGACTTTTCATAGTTTGGGATATTCCTGCATTTTCCACTTCTCTCCCTTAAGCAGATTTATTATTGAACTTAAATGAGAGTTTTACTATTTTTTTTTTTAACACAGAGGAAAGCAGTTATAGTTTTTGCCACATACAATGTGAGTGCATTTCAACTGAAAAAATCAAAATGGGGTGGAAGTAAGAGTAGTAATATTGCTGTGTAGAACCGCTTGCCTGGAACAAAGGCACAGAAGCCAGATAGAGCTCAGTCTGTAGTCACATGGTGAAACGCAGGGTATACCTACTGCACCACAATACTTCCACACTGTTTTAAGGTGACGTCTGCCTACCCACACAGCTCCTTCCTTACACAGTATCAGGCCAAACTAGGGAGGATGAAATAAGAATGACTGCACCAAACCTAACCTCTCCGCAAGGCATGTAGCCAGTTCGAACACTAGGAAAGCCTGGACTGAAGCACAGGTTTGGCACCATCCTTGGGTTACTGTTTAAGCACACAGGGGAGCCCAAAGGGCAATAAATTAAGTTTTTTTACTTTCAGGTTTTTAATGAGTAAATTTTAAGTGCTCATTGTGATGGTTTTCTATTTCAACAATTTATTAGATATTATGGCCAAGAGAACCGCCATATTGCCCAAGCTTCTGCCTAATAAAAAGCCATGTCTTCGATGAAAATCCAGGGCCTCTCTAAGAATCCCACTCTGAGTGAGTCTCTTCCCCTCTCTGCTCCAAATCAGTTTCTTGGGATGCTGACTCATCACACAAACTAAAGCATGCCCTATGCTACAAAAGCATGCTCCTCAGTTTCACTCTTGCCCAAAACTTTCTCTGCAAAACCTTGGAGTCTTTTCACACCTAGTAACAACACGCAATTCCTCTGTTCTGCTCGGAGCCCAGATTTTTGAGTTTTCACATTCCTCCTTGTGCACTGGAAGTTCTTCCAGCATCAATCAATTCATGATACAAAGAATCTTTCCAGGAATAAGAAATCAAAATTATACAACATACATCACTGACTCCAGCAGAATACTCCCCAATAACAGGGAAACAATTGCTGAGTGACTCCCCCAGGGTCAGTTACCAACAGCTCTAGAAATCAGTCTAATAAATAGGTTGTCCATAAGAGCATGAATTCATACAATGGATCTGTCTCAGGCTGTCTCTTAGGGCTTTGAAAGCCTTTAGTTTTGGCATCTGTATAACCACACTTTGTAAACCTCTCTTTTCACAACTGACATGTTCTTTCTTTCTCTCTCTGCTGTACAGAAGTTCACTTGAACCAGAGCAGCCCCACCAGTGAATTCCCCAGCTACGGTGAAAACGGAAATGATACCAGTTTACTTGTTTCACCCCTTCTGGTGGCTGGAGTAGTGATTGGACTCGTGCTATTTCTATCCTGTGTTACAATCATTGTTGGCAGTCTGCGAAAGGACGGACGGTTAAGACACCCACATCTGAGAAGAGACGCTGTTTATGGTAAGATAGCTAGTTATAGCAAGATAATGCTTAACTTTATTAATAATCTGGTGCTACAGGCAACAAAAAGCATCTGGCCGCTGTGCAAGGAATAAAAAAAAAATTAAAAAATAGCATAAGTAGGTCACAGGCAGCTTTGTAGTTTAGTAGCATCTTTGTGCTGGCACTGAGTTCACATAGTACAAGCTCCACAGTTAATGGTTAACATAAACAAGGCCAATGCCAACAGCATTTCTTAAACAGCTTATTTTCCCTTGATACGGTATAAGATCTCTTCTCCATTGCTAGACTCCTGATAGTTTATTTTCATATGCTGTTATAGCCTTGGTATAGCATATAATGTAATTTCTGTTTGTTGGAAAGCCAGGAATCTTTTCACTTCTGCAGTGTGCACCAACCTACAACAATGACTGGGCAATCACTGCTATTCTGACCACAAAAGTTAATAACTGGATATAAACAGAACAACAGGGCATCAAAATGTCATCACAACTGTCATCATCATTAATGATGTCATTAATGACATCAACGTTATTACAACTGTCATCATCATTAAAGAGACTGGTTTGCTATCAAAAAAGTGCCAATTCCTATCGCCCTATTCCCTGACACAAATCCCCCATACTTTAGAAGGATTTGGGAATATGAAGGAGTTAATTGTAGAATTATATTTTTGGCCAATTTTGGGTTTGCTGACCAGAAGTTAAAAGCCACTTTGTCAAGGAAATGACAGAATGTGATAATTTCTATATTTAAGGAAAAAACAGTTACAAAAAGTTACTTTGTAAGTCTTCAGCTAGTAAAAATTCAAATGATAAATGGATTAATGAATTGAGTGGAGCATCAACAATTTTTGTCATCTGTGGTTAAGCTCCTATATCTGCAGTTTATTATGAGAGTATAGTTCTTTGCATATTGTTGAGGGTTTTTTTCTTTTCTAGATAAAGATAATAATAGTGAGCCACATAAAAATGCATTGGCTCAAATCTTGATTTCACTGAGGTAAATCAAGTATCCACTGAAGTCAATTGGACTTCATTTAATTATTTGGACCAGGAATTTTCATGTCTACAAGAAACACATTTCCTATAATCGGTTTGTCCACCTGGAGCCAGGAATAATTATTTTTGGCTTTCTTAGAAACATTTATCCAGATAAGTGAATAACGTCTATGTTTTGGGAATAAATTTTAGACTCCAGTGAAATGCAAACTCCCATGGTAACATACAGAGGGGAAAAAGGAATTAAAAAAAAAAAAAATCAAAAAACTAATGTCAACTATTATTGTAACATTTATTTTTCTTACTTTTCAACAGCTAAATTTGGGATTAAGTAGTTAAACCCAAATTGTAGTTACTGTTTTACCCATGAACAGCAATATTTTGGCATGATAAAATACTGACCATTAAGATTCAATCACTACATTTAAATCTACTGCTATGTTAATTTCAGGTCCTTTAAAAATCCTGAAGCCAGGCGAAAACATAACGGACAATTTTCAAACTGCTTGTTAGAAATAACAATGCCAGAGAAAAAGAAAAGCATGGTGATATTTTCAGAGAAATTCAAAAGAATAATCTTAACTAAATTGTGCCAGTCCACCCAAGTGAAAATTTTACATTAGCACACGCCATCCTAATATCTCAGCATGCTTCCAGTGGCCAGCATGGGAACAGCGGGAGTCACTGTGAAGTTGGCTTCCTTCACTTCTCAAGCAAAAGGAAAGCACAGTGCATGATAGACTGGATTAGTCCTGGTAAATTCCTTGAGAATAAATTGGCAGAGGTGAAAATTGCCAGAAGGAGGAACAGGCAGTTCAAGTGAGTCCTGCCCTTTACCCTTTCTTGAGAGAGACAGTACTTCAATGTCAGTTTAGAAGTTGGCCCTTCTCTCCAGGTACTATTTTAATGCATCAAGTGAAAAAGGAGGGATCACTATTTGGAAGACAATTGGGGGGGGTTGGGGGGGGAATTGCTGCATTTCCACAATTTGGGACATTCTTATCAAAATTTACCCCAGAATGTTGAGCATTAACTAACTATCCTCAAAGACAGAAAATAGCACTAACTTCTTTGTATTTCTGGAGCTATGAAACTCTTGTGTGAAAGCATTAAGCAAGCCCTGGAGCAGGCAGCAAGATGATTTTCTCTACTATTTTCCAGTTTTTCCCCTTTTTGTGAGTGTTTTATTGAGAACAGTATTTTCTCAAGACACATACCTACAATCAAACACCTAAGCCTCTTTTCAAAAACTTTCACAGAATTGGCAAGGTTTCAATGTATGCGACTCCTGGGAACTTCAGCAATCCTGCTAATGTTTGAAGCTCCATGCAGCACAACCGACACTCCTTTTCAACCTTTGAGGCACAAGAAAAGCTTTAGACACTTGCATCTTGTAGGGCAGCACTAAATATATAGTCCCTGTGCCACAGCCTGAAACTTGCTCTTAAAGGAATAGAAATGTCCTGTGAAATCTGATTGTTCCAGAATACCAGTAATTCCTCTGCCTCAGATAGGTTTTATTTTCTGATTTATGGTAGTGTTATAAACAGTGATATTGTCTCAGAGAATCCACCATGGAGGAAAAGAGTAGCAAGTATTAATTGCTTGTTTTCTAGCTCCCGATGGCTTCTCTTATGGTGGTTCTTTTGGAGAGCTGAGATCCACCTGCATGGAGGAGTTTCCCCCAGCTTTTGATTTTGGGTCCTATCTGGATACACTTTCTCAGGTCAACGTCATGTATCCCGATTCACCTCCACGGTAAGCACTTTTCTAAGATTCTAAGTGTTATAGTCCTGCACTTGCAAAACCCTGTTAAAGAAGAAAATAAAACTGCTAGACCTATACCCACTACAAAAATGCAAGTCACACAAACTCTAAATACAGACAGACTTTGTTTAGTTTAAGTTCAAGTTTTCCTTAGCAGAATATATCTTTACTAAATAAAGGCATGTGTACAGCCAATTCTCATTTACTAATATTCACACTAGAATGTATCATGTTGATGGCATACTAATGAAACACACAAGTTAAATTACTTATGAACATCTTTCTTTGAAAGAAATTATTTTACAAGTCAAAGTTTCACTTCCAGGAGAAAAATATACTTTTTTCAAGAACCTTCAGGTTACATTTATTACTGACCTTGAGACTGTTCAGATCAGAGTAAACAGAAAAAACAAAAGGGGAAAAGAAAAAAAGTGCAAGAAGCCTTTAAACCTTTCCATATTATTCAGCAAGTCTCACTTCTCAGCTTTCTTAATCCCAGTATTCTATTAGCAGAACTGAAGAAAACATACCATTCTGATGTACCTAGTAATTGTACATAACCTCCTAATTTAGGATAGGGAGAAAATTGTTTGGGATTGTTCATCTTATATCAGTAATCTGTGAAGGGGGACAACTACCATTTTAGCTGTTTAACCTAAACCTGCTCTGGAGAGCCATAGTTGCCTGGATTGTAGTAGCACCTTTGGAGAAAAGTGTCCTTCAGATATCAGGCAGTTCTAATTGCCTGGGGAGGTAACGTTGCCAGAAGAGGCTCTTTCCAAAGACAGTTATTCCAGAAATTATATAGCCGTTCCTTCCACGTTTGTGTGCCTGCATTCACAGGATACAAGAACAGCCATCATGAGTGACAAGAGTTGCACTTCAGGCCATCTATATCTCCTTTGTGTGCCTCATGCACCTTGAGGTTAATAAATGAAGGAATTCAGTTACTGCCTCCAATGAACCAACAGAAATCATTTTAAACAGAACATCACTTCAGGCTTTCTGTAGTGCTGTATCTTACAAAAAGCAAATAATAGTTGAACAGCCGTGCTCCCCCCCCCCCCCCTTTTTTTTTCCTCTTCTTTTCTTCCTTTTAAGCAGACTCTGTTGTGGTGGGTTGACCGTGGCTGGACGCCAGGTGCCCACCAAAGCTGCTCTGTCACTCCCCTCCTCAGCTGGACAAGGGGGAGAAAATAGAACAAAAGGCTCATGGGTCGGGATAAGGACAGGGAGAGATCACTCACCAATTACTGTCACAGTGGGCAAAACAGACTCAACTTGGGGAAATTAGTTTAATTTATTACCAATCAAATCAGAGCAGGATAATGAGAAATAAAACCAAATCTTAAAATAACACCTTCCCCCCCACCCCTCCCTTGTTCCCGAGCTTAACTTTACTGCCGAGTTCTCTACCTCCTCCCACCCAGCAGTGCAGGGGGACAGGGAATGGGGGTTGCGGTCAGTTCATCACACATCGTTTTTGCCGCTCCTTCCTCCTTAGGGGAAGGACTCCTCACACTCTTCCCCTGCTCCAGCGTGGGGTCCCTCCCACAGGGTGCAGTCCCTCAGGAACAGACTGCTCCAGCGTGGGTCCCCCGCAGGGTTACAAGTCCTGCCAGCAAACCTGCTCCAGCATGGGCTCCTCTCTCCATGGGTCCACAGGTCCTGCCAGGAGCCTGCTCCAGCGTGGGCTTCCCACGGGGTCACAGCCTCCTTCGGGCATCCCCCTGCTCTGGCATGGGGTCCTCCACGGGCTGCAGGTGGATATCTGCTCCACTGTTCACCTCCATGGGCTGCAGGGGGACAGCCTGCCTCATCACCATGGTCTTCACCACGGGCTGCAGGAGAATCTCTGCTCCAACACCTGGAGCACCTCCTCCCCCTCCTTCTTCACTGACCTTGGTGTCTGCAGAGTTGTTTCTCTCACATATTCTCACTCCTCTCTTCTCCAGCTGCAATTGTGCAGTTTTTTTTCCCCCTTCTTAAATACATTATCCCAGAGGCACTACCACCATCGCTGACGGGCTCGGCCTTGGCCAGCGGCGGGTCTGTCTTGGAGCCGGCTGGCATTAGCTCTATCGGACACAGGGGAAGCTTCTGGCAGCTTCTCACAGAAGCCACCCCTGTAGCCCCCCCGCTACCAAAACCTTGCCACGCAAACCCAATACATCTGTTTTGAGTTAAACCAGATATAAGACCAGCTCTTTTCTGACTGCTTGTATACATATGCAATATAGAGCAAGTCAGTAGTATGAACATACAATATACAGATCTTTGCTTTTTCTATTCTATGCATGTTGTACAAGCAACCCTTTATGTATTACAAAGTCATACTATATAATAAATGGGCTTTTAGAGATGGTGTAAATATTTTAGCGGAAAGCTCACATGTGAAAAATTATTCTGAGCCTGGCATCTAAATATGTAGAACTTCACATAAACCCACTTTAAAATTTCAGCTGTTTTTTTGGACCCACACCTACAGGTCTTTACTAATAAAAGCCAGCCAGCTGACACTCAAGCAACAGCTTGAGTGGGCACTTGGCCAGATTTCTGAGAACAAGCTCAGGCTCCTGTGAACAAGCTCTGAGAACATATTTCTTTAGCAGACAGGTCTCCTAAGATTAAACCAAAAAGTTGCTTCCATTTCCAGTTTGAAACAGGCCCAGTGAAGGATGTTCCACCCCTATGGAGTTCTCTGTTTGGAAGGAGATACATGAGTGATACAGGATAGCACTAGATGATCTGTGCTTTCCTGTAAATTTTCCAGCTACTTGTGTAATAAGCCTGGCATAAGTTAACGGTCTTGTGTCCTACCTTGTTTTAAGAAACTATTCTGGGACATCAATACTAGGATCAGAGAAACATAAAGGTGTCCAACCACTGCCTCCTCAAGATTCCATTCTGGGCTGAGTGGACTGTGTCCCTGAGGGGCCCAAGATCTGACTGCATACACAAGGAAACACTGCTCATCCCATTAAGTGCAGTTCTGCATCACAGGTCAAAAGTAAAGATTATTGTTAATGGCTTTGCTGTTTTCTCACTGCTACCATAGTTAACTTTTAGAAAAAGTAGCTTTGGCAAATCATTAAAATCTTACTAAGTTTTACATCTTAGCAACCCAACTTGGAGAAAACTTCAGGAAAAGTAGAGCTTAGCAGATGGCTGAAAGCAAAGCTACGGAGAGAGATGTTTAAACTTACTATTAATACATTGTATAGTCCATTGTAACTTTCTGTTAAGAGCGTTGGTTGAGAAGCATTGTATGAATACATTGCATTATGTAAGAGCTTGAAAAATTTCTTTATAGCTACCTTTACATTCTCCTCCATGGCATAACACTGAAGTGTATTTTTTCTAATTAGTAGAGCGTGGAGATCATTTGGACTGATGGGTGCTAACAGCAGGAAAACTGACTGTCAGACACGGCCTTGAAGCATAAACAAGACATACTTGACCTTATGCATTTAAAATATTAACTCAGTGGGATCAATCTTGTTACATATGATAATGTTTTGAAGAGTGGGTTTACTGAAATATAGCACTGGCTAAATTAATGCAGTTCCTCCTCCTAATTCATGCAGTGCAAAATGTAATTTAAAGCTAAACTAGCATGCCCAAAAGCTAATAATGCAACTGTAGCATAAACAGAACAGAAATGAAGAGCAGCGAGGAAAGCAACTGCATTGGAAAGTAACTCTCAACACATATTTGAAGTGAAAGAATTCAGTGAGTGAAAACTAGTGTCCTGCTGCCACAGGCAGACACCAAGGCATTAGCTTCCTTTAACCGCATTGCTCTAATACAGCCTGCAAGAGGCAACAGCATTACATCACTGCATATTAGGTGCTGCAGAGCTGAGCATTCTTGAACATACCATTTTTGCTAAAACCATACTTTCTGAAGTGATTTCAGTAGAAAGCACGACACCTCTATTTCACCAAGGGGGTAATTATAATCAGTCTAGAATGTTTTCATTAGATTTTACAGTTGGGCTTTAAACCATGAAATAAGTGGAAAAGGAATTTTAGGGGAAGGTTGATAAAACAAAGAGAGTTAAGAGTACCCATTTCTATGGCTGAGGGAGAGCTAACTGTTCAGGACTGCCCGCTCTCGACTCGCCAGTTGGAGGTCCAATACAAAATACTATTTATGTAAAAACTTTAATTGGGAAATTAATTTATGAAGAATGCCCTGGGATGTTAATAATTTAATTGCTTTGATATCTAAATCACAAATTTCATTTGAGGCTCAATTTGATTATCACCATAGACACTTCCACTAACCACCTTCTTACATTAGATTTTACATTCGATTTAGAGGAATACCATGCACAGAGTTTTGTCACTAGCCTGCCATAGTTGCAGGGTGGTTACAGAGAAGCCATTTGGTCAATTTGTCTTGACAGCCCAAAAGATACAGTGCTCCTATCCATAAACATCCCTTTAGGATAATTAATGACTTTCTAATGAATCTCAGATCTGTGTCAGCATCTGTCAGACTCATTTTACATGAGGTGTAGAAGGGAAATACAAAACCAAAATACAGTGGGTATGAACTAAGCAGTTTCAAGGTATTTGGGGTCTGTATTTTAGAGCCTATTTCTAACACGTACATATACTTGTAGCAGTGCTGGAAGTTAAGTTAATGTTTCATAGTCTGTGTTACCAGAGATGGCAAAGTATTTGTTTCTAAGAAACTTCAGTCATCTGAGAAAAATGATCCAGGTGATCTAGCAACAATTCTAAACCACAGAATTCTCCTCCCTCCAAATTAGGAAACTTGAACAAATTGAACCAGGACGACATATAAGAACAATCTCCCTGCCACAGCTTAACTATCATCATAGTAAATATGACTTTGAAAGGAATACTGGAAAGCCTGTAAATCCAATATTTGCCAATTTGTTCAACATTCACTGTGATGGTATGAGTAAAATAATCTAATTGAATTTTTAGTATCTTTAACCTTTTAAGAAGAATCAAAGAAGAAAAAAAATCAAGAGTATTATTTGGAATTATACGGCAGGCAGCAGACCTTTAATCAAAAGAGTCTTCTGGAGTTTGATCAAGATGGCTGTAGTTGTCATTTTACACATTCCCAAACACATGCTGTTGACACTGTGTGGATAATACCTTTATAGATAGAAATCACGGGCTCATGCTCATGTTCACTGTGCCCAGAGTTCATTATAACACATGCACTTATAGTGAGCTTTCCTAATTATCTTTATATATATATGTAATAAGAAAGCTGTTTAAAAATAATTTGAGCTTACATGTTTTAAATGGCTTGAAGTACAGTACCAATCAAGGACCAAATAAATTTAAAATGATTGCATTTTCTTGATGAGAGTCTCAGAAATCCTAACAATGAGGAGATTTGAGGTTCCCTGCATGAAAGGAATTTTATCAACTTTTCACCTTCTGGCCAGAGGAAATGCATTTCACCCTACTCGACTAAGTGCTTTTTCACTCCTTAGTGATTGGATATTAATGGTATGTACACAGCTTTAGGCAACCAAGGTTATCGCCTTTTTCATCTGTGACTCATGATTGTCTAATACAGAACATCATTGTGGAATGAATGACTCTTGAGCAACATGGAGAGATTTAGCTTCAGGAATAGTTTTAATGGAAGCCACAAAAGTCCTCTCTGTATTTCGCACTGAAACATGTCCTGCAGGGCGCACTATGATAAAAACCTGTTAGTCACCCATTATCCCTAGTATTCACATTAGAACACACTGGGGGTTTTTTTGCTTGTTTGTTTTAAGTGTGCTCACTCTACCTCATCTGGTCATCTTGCCTAATCTATACAGGATCAATTCTAGAGAAAATGGTCTTGATAAATTCCAGTGCTTTTAATACCCGTGTTCAGTCTGCATTGTTTAAACGGGCAAATCCATTTAAAAATTACTTTAAAGTGGCAAAAGGAAATGCTCATGTCTTAAAGACAGACCCTAATTTCCCTCTAAATGTGAAAACCAAAAAAACCAAACTACTTAAGGTACTTTCTTTTCTAAGACATTCTTTTCCATCCCCCACTTCAGAGGAAGAAAGTTAGCTGTATCAGAGGGAAGAAGGCTTGAACCAGCTTCCTAGATTTTCTTGAAAGACAGAATTAGGCTTGCAGGAAACTAACAAAGACTTGCTATGTCGTGCTGTATTCCTTTGCCAAGGCCACTTTTCCTGCAAGCGTGCAAGGTAAGTAGCTTTTGGCACATTACAATGACAGTTGGCAAAGCATGAGATGGACATTTGTGGTTAAGTTCAGATCTCACTTGAATACCCTCACTGAGATTTTCAGTCAGTAAAGTAAAAAAAAACATTGAAAATAGGATAGTATTAAATCCACTGGAAATCATGACGAGATAAAACTCTCAATTTGTTCAACTCCAAATTCTGAGCAACTAGACCCTCAAAAACCCCTCCCTTCACATCCTAGTGCTATTCCTAATTATTGTTAGATATAGAAACAAGTTAATTGCTTTCTGATTAGTTAGTTGCTCTCTGCTGTGAAGGGATTTTTACAAGACACCCACATCACAGCCCATCTAGTGAGCACAGGGAGATTGCCTTAGTGCCTGACATTAAGCCAGCCCTTGAGAGGTCAGAGTCTGCAAGTGAGATCCCAACAAGTGTATCTAGACTAGTATTTCAGATGCCTCTGGTGTATCTCTAAACAGAGCCCTGCCCTAGTGAGGTTCTCAACTGACGTGAATGCCACCACACCAGTGGCAGCACCATCAAGTTATATCTGCTGTATGGACAGGTTTTCCCTCAAACTGCCTTCATCTTGCTATTTTCTACTAACAGATCGTCCTTCAGGAAGTGGTTTCAGTCAGAGGAACATAGGCTTGAAAGGATCTTCTGCAGTTACCCAGTCCCACCCCTGTTCCTGCAAATAATAATTTTTAATAGAAATTTACCTATTCCATAACAGAGTTTGCAAGGATCTTTTGCCCCCATTATAATCATTCCAGAATACCTAAGGACAGACCTCATTCCTAATTATTATGGCAACTTTCTTATTTCCAGGTTAAATTTGTTTACAGCCATTTTATGATAGTTTCTTTTTGTGGCATTTCCATTCCTCTTAAATACCCATGCTTTTCTCTTTACTTGCTTCTTGTATTTGTAGTCGAAAAAAATCTTCTCACACCTCAGCCTGCATGTTGTGAGGCTAAGGCACAAAGTTCTCTTAGCTTTCTGTCATCAAAAATATTTGTTGGGATGCTGTATTGTCTGACCAGCCTTGCTCTACACCTGTCCCAGTTTCACTCTAGAAGTGCAAACTACTGCTGCGTATTAAAGAAAACCCCTGCAGCAGTGAAAGCAGAAAAACCTGATGAAAGAGAGGCACCAAGCATTTCTAACTAGAAATCTATTGTGCCATGCGGAACAATTACAACTTAAAGCTGTTAAGTCATTGATAACAGTACTGAAAAAAAGGAATATTTTTCTCTAATTTCCCAGTAGTTAGACTTTCTGTTGCATATTGCAGCTAGTATTTCCTTCACCTGCTCAGAATTCATTTCTAGAACAACTAAAGCAAAGCCCTTTCTAGGAATATGATCCTAAAACATGTCACGTGGCAAACTTCCTCAAATATTAGCAGATCCTAAGCATTCCTGCTGACATGCAAAAATTGGTATTGTTGTTTAGAACCCTGTTTGTGGATTAACTCCATGGCTTGGGAGGCTACAAGACATTATTTTGAAATAAATTTGTCTTAACTGACTATTATTGCGCAACCAGTGCCCATAGCTTCATTGTCATTTACTGTATAATGGGTACAGAAATCCAGAGACTAAACACTGCTTATGATCAAGTGGTTCTTATTATATATAAAATTAATGCCAAGCTAAAATGTATCATATAACATCTTCATCAGAGAATGACTTGTTTTATTTAAAACATTTATTTTAATTGTTCAAAGCTGCACAATTATGTTTAAACTGTATTATATCAGTTTCAAAAGCTATCTGGTATATGTTCTCATGAAAACATTGTTTACATTTAATTTCTTTTTTTCATCTGGAATATTTATTCATCAGAGAGTCACAACTTCCTCAAGATTATCGTGACACATAGTGCAGAACAAAGATCCAGACTTTAGTGCTTATTAACACAAATATTCCTATTGTAGTTGTGGGCAATGGGAAATTCCAGAAATAACTATGAACAGAAAAAAGGCAGAAAAAAAATTAATGTCAGGTTTCCTGTCTCTTCAAGGGTTAAGTTACTTAAGCCTTAGATGTTTCCTTGAACAATACCTTGGGTTACCTTTTTTACTATTTAAAAACATTAAAATAGAAAAAAAAAAGGTGTTATTTGTTCACGGTTACCTACTCCAAGATCAGGCAGGCACCTTAGAGGTGCATTTACCACACCTCTGGGAGCTTAAAAGTCAATTAAGTTAGGAGATCAGCATCGCTCTACAGCTAATAAAAAGAGACAGGTACCTCCAGAGTCTCCCCCTTGTTTAAATAGCCACATTTCAAACATATGTGACAAAACATTCCCAGAAAATAGTCCAGTGATTTTTATGGATGCTTGGATCATTCCTTCAGGGCCCTGGCTTGGCTGACACTGCAGGCTGTTATCTCTAGGTGTTACGTGTTTGTTACTTACCCCCTCACCCACTGTAATTTGGGATCAGTCATAGTAAAAAATTCTCACGTAATATTATCCAGGCCCAGAGACAGATGGATTTTGATTTCATATGAACACAATAACTAGGAGGACTGAAACTACATAGGAGGAGGTGCGACTTAACTACATTTGCTTGTTCTTGCACTATCATTCTCCTAATTACTAGGCTCCAACAGTTCGGGGTGTTTCTTTTTTAATAAAGAAAGATGTTTTAGCTCTTCATTCTAAGTCACTGTCCAAGAGTTAAACTAAGTAAATGACTGAGACAATCAGTAACATGGAATGGATTGCTATTATATGAAAATATTAAACTAATGCTTAATAAATCACTGACAAAGCATGCAAAAGAAAAGTCAAAATACAGGTAATAAATGCACCTAGTATCTCAAATGGAAACTGTCAGTATCAAAAATAAACCTAGAAAAATATCCTGTCTCATGATGTGTCACTATAAGAGCAGTTCTGTCAAAAACAATACATTTCCTCATGGTAGTTCCACATCACCAAAGAATATATGTATTCTATGAAAAAACACCTCAAAGGAAACACTGACAGATTTCCAAGCTGCTGTCCTACAAACCCAGCTGTTAGTAGATTGCATGATCAGAGATAGCATGATACTAGAGATAGCAGAGATAGCTGAACTACTTACATGATCATCAAACCCATCGTTATATTTTTCCTTTGATCCTCCTTTTGGAGAGTTACAGTATATTTGTTCGAATTTCAGCTTTTCTTTCTTAGGTAACAACATCATATCAACATCCTTAGGGTTGTTTTCATCATAGCTTAAACCTGTCAGCACATGTATTTTCCAGATTTAGTGATTCTGTTTACCATTATTAAAAGAAGACAGTAGGTCATCAGCAAAATGGAAACAATGCAACAGGAGCAATTTTAGTAGAGTTGTAACATATCACAAAAGAACGAAGTAAACAAAAAGACATCTATTTCACAAAGAAGAATTCTTCATTCCCCAGATTTGCCTTTTTTTCCACTAGCTACTCTTTGCATCTTAAAAAATTCTGGAAGTAGAACCTTCTTCTTTCCCCAGAGAGTAGGTCATAATTTATGAATGACAGCTAGTTAAATAAGTTCTTTTGGGTTTCCTTAGCAACAAACCTACCCTAATACTTACTGCAATGAGACCTGACAAATTCATGAAGTTATTCCCCCCTACCCAACATTCTGAGTCAAAAAGGTCAGCTTGAAGAGCTGCTGTATTTTTTAAGCAACATTCTTCTCTTTGCGTATCACATTTACATGCGGTAAGATGATGTTAACAGACTTCAGCCCTCCTTGCCTTCCTAGTATAAATATCCCTTAAAAACTCAATAGCATAGTCTACAATGACAATGAAGTTATTCTGACAAGAAACAAGGCCAAAAAAAATTTAAAAAAACGTAGACAACAGCACATTTCATGGTCAGTAACCCCTTCCTTCTCATGACTGCCTGTAAGATACACTGAACCTTAAGATAATATAATTTTAAAAAATAATGGATTAAAGTTAATTCACCACAAGTACTGTAACCAAGGATTTTTCTTCAGGGCTGAGACGCACAATATTCATGAGATGCGGTGTAATGAGTTCCTGTGGTCCATTATTAAGTTACGGTAACATAATACTTCTCAAAGCATTTGCTTTCTTATCTAAAAGGATTTTCCTGTGACTGCTTCACTGAACTTCAAGCATCAGCTACTTTTTACATGTACAATAATTTCACAGAACTGAATCTCTCAGGTAAAACATAACTGTCGTATTTTTTTGCAAGAGACTAGCAAGTATTTTTGTTTTTCCACTTATGTAAGCTCCACGCTCTTGCATTTTCAGTTGCAAGACATATATATATACACACACACATATATATGTAGGTGTCATTCCCTTAGCAGTTACTGAGGCTGCACTTTTATGATATGGCTAAGAAGTGCTGCCTGTGAGCTGTGGTCTAAGACCTACCACACTTCCTCCATCTCTTATACTTCTATTTCCCTTGTGTTGCAGTGATGCCCATCTGACTACACCGTGGGCTTCCACCTCAGGTAGCTAAATCAGTAGAAATCCGGCCCAGAAAAAAAACCCAAAACAAACCAAGAAAAACTTCCAAAAAACCACACACACACACAAAAAACATGCACACAACCTTTTTGCCTATTTAGCTCCAGATTGGGGATCATGGTTTGGAGGAAGTAGTGCAAGGAACACAGTGGGAGTATTCAACAGGGCAGGGGACACTTCCTTTCAATGACATGGACATTGGCTCATGTTGAAACCACAGCTTTACACATCACTGAGCTTTACAGCTGCCACCATCTCAGACAAAATCAACAGCATTAGTTACCATACTTAAGTGACTTTAATGTAACAGTATAATTTTAATATTAGGAATCATCATTACTGATTGTTATGGATGCGCTGGTTCTTTTTAGTGGTAGCCATCATTATATAGTACCTCTTGGCCCCTCTGGTATCGAGGTCTTCATACTAGCTGATGAGAAAGCAGGTCCTTCATTCTATTCTAGTTTGCGCTGTTTGCAAGTAAAAAGAAAGAAACCTAAAAGCTGTGTCAAAGATGCAGACCTCCCACTGTAGGACAACTTAACAGTACCACTTAGTTCGTGATACACACCTCACTGCAGTAAAATGCAAGAGTCCATTCGCCTCTTCTCCTCAAACGTGAAGCTTTATTTTAAGACAACAGTAAGGATTTAGTCCAGTATCACTCACATCAATACATGGTAATTAACTGCAAGAAACAACTGCTATTACAATTTTTTTTATAAGTAATCCTTTAAGTCTTTTGAGGAATGATTTTTCCAGCCACCAACATACACAGACAGCAGGTGCCTGTCAAACTGTGTATTACTTCTTATAATACTTGCTTAGAATCCTCTAATAAAAAAAGATCTGGTAAAGACTAGAGGTATATGTTTACATATTATGGTCTCTTTCAAAGAGAAACTGCAAAATAAAATTCATGCTTGTAGTGTTGATAATTCATTAGTTATACTACAGGAATACCTCTATAACAGCACTCTAACAGCCTCAGTAATTTGGTTGTGCTTTCAAACAGAGGAGGGGTAAAAAAAAAAAAAACCAACAAAACAAGACAAAAACCCACACCACAAAACCCTTGGAAGCTAGGGAAAAAAATGCAAAGTTAAAGTTGCTTGTATGACCTTAATTCATCTCCTTTCTATCCTCAACAGAAAATGCTAGGAACCTTATCTGTAGCCTCCACTACTAGTATCATAGCAATAGCTGTTTGCAATGTCAGCATTACGAGCAAAGATACCATGCTTAGAAGACAGTATGGGAAACTGAGTATCAAGATCATAAATTGCTAATGAAATACAAGAAGTTATTTTTTAAAAAAGCTATTTGAGTGATTTGTAGTTGCCTCCTTGGCCACAACAAACTGTACAGCTGTGAAGGTGCCAAAAAGTTATTTAATTGAAAATCTGGCATGTGTTCTTCACTGCCCTGTTCAATTTTTAAAATGTGATCTTAATTGCCAAAAATGAGAGGGGGGAACATAACTTGCATTGGAGTTTGGAGAAAAAGAGAGAATTATTTTTTTAACCATCGTATGTATGAAGAAAAAGTGCCCTAACACTAATATATTGATATTTGGAAATAAACACTGAAATGCCAGGTCTTGAATTCCATAATTTGCTACCCATTTGTCTTGATGCTTAAAAGTCTCCTTCACAAAACATCATTTCGCTATTTATCCCACCGAGCATTTTAGTTCTACAGAGCTGAGCTACAGTCCATGAAAGATATTAAATTAAATCCAAGGGAAAGAAGTGCAGATGATCAGATAACAACAGTAAGTAGAAGGTTCATACTGTGCCCATTTCTCCTGTAGGTGAGTGGCAGATTTCCCTTGCGCTGGGCCCAGGCCCAGAATCAGGAGATCAAAGCTTCTTCCCTTTCGTGTCTCAGCAAAAGGATTCAAAATTTTCCACCTTGAAACTCACATTACTGTGGGCTTTTCAAAACTGAAGCTCTTTTACTATGGTAACAGGACCCAGTAGGTGCTCTTCATTAGCCTGATTAAGTCAGTCAAAATCCGTGGAAAGATTTTAAATAAATTCACTGGGCATTGGGTCAGCAAAATATAAATTAAAGATGCAGCTCATAGTAAGTAATCCTGCAAAGAACGGCTGTTCCTTTACTCTCACTGAGTTCATGAAGAGTTGAGTTGAGGACATGACGACATCAGGTCCTCGATCTCCGAGTGAGGTCTAAGACCTTTTAAAAGAATATCAGGTATGCTTGAAAGCTTCAGTGGGCTTAGTAGAGGCTGGACTGAAATCTTTTCCACATGCTATACAACAATTGGACCTCCCACGTGCTGGGACTTGTTTCTGAAGTATCTAGCAGCCCTATTCAGGATCTTCAGAACAGAATTATGTTTTTAAATACCACTCTTTCTGATGGGGAAATCAAAATTTTCTAGTCTGAATTTAAAACCATTGTCCTTATGAATATAAAAATAAGATAAAAGGAGGTAAAAATAAAAACACCTGTGGATATTTGAGTTACTTAGTAACCTAGTACTAGGATTTCACTTTCTTACCTTTCCCTTCCCCAAAAACCACTGCCATCACCCGGACTAGGAACAATACCATCAAAATCATCAGGAGCGCTCTGAGGGAAAGGTATGAACGAGTGCAGCAGAACCAAGTATTTTTCTAAGGCAGGGCCTCCATGGTTGATTGCAGCAGATTTGAGCTCACTCTAACCAATGCAAGCTGCCCTGCTGCAAGCCACTTATAATCTACAAGTAGGGTTTATTAGCTTGGGTTTAGCCTGGCTGTAATGCAATTACAGGGGGCAGAATGACTGCCTGCAGTCTACTGGGGAGACATATGCTAAATATCCTAAGTTTCAGGAAATATCCTAGATCTTAATAGCTCTGCAGTTAGTGTGGTTGAGGAAATAGGTTTTTAATTTGTCTGGCTCTGGCAGAATTGTTTTTCAGGTTAACTGAGTAGGTGAAGATTTTTTACAGGAAACATACCCTTCTTCAGAATTGGATTTTAAATGATCCTGAAACAGTTAAACAAGGCAGCCACAAACAAAGCAGGTCCAACATTTAAGATCATGATGTTATGACTCTTCCTCGCTTTTGCCTGTAGCCAATGAGGCAGGAAAACAGGACCTTCCTTCAGACCACTAGACCTGGGCTGGTTTGATAGCAAAAGTGGAGTTAGCTTTAGTTTGTGGACAAACAGGTGATGCTAGGATAGCCAGACAGTGGACCACCCAGATAACAGACAAGATTCACCAGTTCTGGTTCAGCCCTCCTTGGGACCACAGTGCAATCTCTGCAGAGCCCTTAGGCTCAGAGGGCTGGGCAGTGCCAGCGCAGCACTGTACAAATGCATAGAGCCTGCTTATGTCCACTCCATCCATTCCCATCCCCTTCCTGCAGCACAGAACATGGGAAGACACAAGGACAAAGACACGTAGGTCTATCCAGGCTGATTATTTACCTTGTGCGCCTCCCTAGGCTGTGCAGTGCAAGCTCCAATCTAAGGTGCCTGTCTGCATTCACACCGAGACAGCAAGCACTGAGCATGGTAGTGGAGCGAGGAGGTAATAGTTTCCCCTGGCTCTAGCTTGGTGGCACAGACAGAACTATGAAGCCTGCATAGTCCTGGCTGGCTCCTCACAGAAACCCACAAATCGGTCTGTCTTGCATTCCTCCTTTGCGGGAGGAGCGTGACGGGTAGTCTGCCGAGTCTCAGAATGACCAGCATGAGTCTGTCAAGATTATTCATCACAGCTCTGCACCTCAGCAAGAAGTCCTGCTGCCCCTGCCAGCACATATCTGCAACCCAGACAACCTACCACATGTAACTGCAGACTGAGCACCAGACACCTGATTCAGGAGGACAGCATTTGATGTGATCCATCTAAAGTCTTTATAGACTCCATCTAAAGCTCTCTATACCTTATTTCATAACTGAAATGGCAACACCACTTCCTTTCTCCCCAGCCATTTTCTAACTTAGCTACTTACAAGCAGTTGAAAGCAGGAATGAACCCCCGCTGTGTTGCACTTACGGCGACTGGTGCAGCATGCACAGCTTTGTGTGAGCCAGCAGTGTTATTCCTCCCGCTCCTGCGTAACCAGCTGTAAGGAGCTGGGCTTATCTTCGGGCACCTCAGCTGAACGGTGCTGCCACAGATGTTACTTTCATGCAGGAGGATGGGGTCTGAACTTTCACTGAGACCACTAGGATTATCTTTGGGCATTTGGAGATGTGCTTTTAAGTATTATGCTCTCGAGTGTCTCACATGGCAGGGTAAGCAAGGATGTGGGCTGAGGAACAAAACACCAGACGATCCTTTTCTTCTCACTTTATCTGCCCGTTATGCTGAAAATACTGTACTGTGGCATTTTTCACAGGACTCTAATGAAAAATTATTTTTTTCTTTCAGCTACGATGAATGCGTGGGGCCAGGAGCAACACAAATATATATTCCCACAGATGATCCCCCCCCATATTCTCTTATGGACCCTTATCAAAGAAACGAAATATCTATAAACATTAGCGTGGAAGAGGAAGCAGCATCTGGGACTACAGGACAGGCTGCAAATTATGCAGTCAGGCTGCAGGACTTGCAGCAGCCCATTTCATCCATCTCTCTGTCGTCTCTCACTCTGGAGGCTGCTCCCCTGTACGAGACGGTGGTGTGTGAACAGAATATCCCCATCCCACTTGTTCCAATGGAAGTACTGAAAAATTCTTCCACTGACTATCAGACCCTTCTGAACCAAATCATGTGAATATAAAAGTGGCGCTCTCCTTCAATTCTTCTGAAGAACTCAGACCAACAAAAACATTTAAATGGAAGAATAAAACCTCTGAAAGTTTTACCTATTTTATATCTTTAAACAGCGATGCAATGGGATTTTATTTTTTACAGTGAATTTTGAAAGTTTACCTAAAATTGCCTCTTTGTGCTTCAAAGTGTTCCATGACATCACACAGCATAAAAGAGCAGCAGTGACAAGCAGTGCATCTGACTTTTGAAGCATTTCAAAACACATTGAAATCAGCCACTCTTAATGTAGATAGATGTTATCCAGTCAAGCCTACTTGTTGATTTTATGATACTTTGCATGTTTTAGAGCAGAAGGAAGAAGAGCAGCATTTTGTTGTCTTTGTAGGTGTCACTAGTACATTTCATTCAGTGTCTTGGCAACAAAGAATTAGATAATTCTTTGTCTAAATATGTATTTCAGTAGACAGAGACAGAACACTGCCTGCAAAACATGGCCATCAGTACCATATAGGAGCAAATGAAAAAGGAAAATAATACTTTGATAGTCACATTTTTCCTTTGGAAAGCCTGGCCAGTACCAGGCTTTCCAGACCATTGCAAAGCCTGCTGTAAGTCTTCCTCAAAAGAAACCAGCAGCAAGTGATGGAGAGGTGGCAGTGGATCCCCAAAGACCAGTTGGCTTTACTTACAGAAGCTGTACTACAGCTGTGTGCAGGTCTGGGAGCTGCATGCCCTTCACGGGGACTTGCTACAGCCAAGGGAAGGGCAGTGTCTGGAATCCCAGAAGATGCTTCATGCCAATTCCCATGCATGACTGCATTTCCAGGCACTAACTGGTCTCTTTCTTCAGTAAGGAGTCTGTAGTGTTACAAAGGACCTTGACCTCTAGTAATTGCATTAGTGTGATGTAAATAATAGATGCTGGACTTGGCATGCATAGTAACAGAGAACCTCACTTTGTGCAGAAACGTCTTTTAGTAGGCATGATCCTTTTCACCAAAATTTTGTTACCCACAAATCTAGCCTTTGTTCGTAGACCTGGACTTCTCACACATTCATTTGATAACTGCATACAAATTGGAGATGCGCACTAGTAGGAACAGCTAAATGGTAACAGCTAGAGGTAAAATGCAGATGTGAGAGTTTAATCTTGCATGGTATACAAGCACCCTGTCTCCACATAAGGACTAAACTACATCTTCAACCAGTACTAGTTAGCAGAGTTATCAGAGGCTCATCTCCACTGAATCTCTTAAAGGTATTTTCACTGAAAAAAGAAAAATTTTTTACACTGATAAAATGGACTTCAGTTTACTACCCCCACTGAAGGATATATAAAAATGAGTATAGTAAATATATAACTGTGTTTAAAAGGAAGCATCATCCAAATTAATAAAAATGCACTTAGACTTTCTGTAAATACTAAATAATTTTCAACTGTAATCATCATTCAACACTCCAAAGATTGACACAATTATAATTAACACTTAGATGGGAAGTAATTATATGGTTCTTACTGCTGTATAAATTATACCATTACTGACTCATATGCACATGATGAGATAAGGTAAGTATGCATTTTTTGCTAAGTAGATGAGAGTAAATATGTATTTTGCTAAAATAACAGAACTCTTTTGCAGTTCAGCAAGATTTTCAATATTCTCAGTATACTATACCAAAAACAACAAAAATTCACAATTTTGCTTTGCAAAACTGCTGGCAGGCATTGCCAGAATGTAGGCTATATTTCACATTTGTATTTTTAACAGACAGAACTATTCCTCTGTATAAAGTACTAGTGTACACAGTTTTGAGATGTGCAAAGTATCCTGCAATAAGAGAGACAAAACTTTACACCATCTATTAGGGGCTCGAAATGAAAACCCACATACTAATGTACCAGTCAGTTTTATTGGCAGGAAATTAAGAAGTGAAGGAAAGCACAGAGGTTTATTTATGCAGAATAGGACATGCTTTCATAGCTGTGTCTTCCTGCAGCTCTTGGAGACCTGCCTAGACCAGGGTAAGGCACTGGGACCAGACCCTGCTTACTTCAGGCTGCTATTAGGGAGGTGGAGGGGGAAATCTAATAAACATTAGAAGGCAAATGTGATTTTTATATTTTTTTTTCTGAAAGCGAGTCTCTTTTACTTGTAACATGGCAAACCTGAAGGTTCTTCTGAAGACAAGTACAGAGGGCTTTTCACGTCTGGAAGGCAAGCCTCTACTCTGTTACAGATAATTACATTTTCTGTGCATTTTGGGGAATCCTTTCAACCTGCTTGGCTTTTAACCTGACAGGGATTTCATGCCCTTCCACTAACTTTCTATCCGTGGTTTAAAAAATACACTAATTCTAAGTAGGCCTCTGATGAAAATGGGAGATTTGTATTTTACCTCATGATAGAAATGCATCACTAAGATTATAGAAAACTAATCAAAGTCTTTCTTCATTTGATAACAGTTACGCATCCTTCGCATTGCGATCTGGATTGTATGTAGCAGCATTACTTACAAATAGCTATCTACTCCCTCTTGTGGTATACCACTTTATAAAGTCAAGTCATCTATTTATCATGCTACACAGAGTTCACAATGAGGGACTCGTCCATCAAAATCATCCCAGCTTCTCTGTCACACAGATATGGAAGCCAACCAAAACATACACTTCCATACTGCAGCATTTTTCTAAGTTACCACTAAATGCATAGGTTATGTCATTCATTATAAACAAATATCTTTAAAAAACAAACTATGAATTAAAAGTAGAGTATGCTACCTTCAGTGATACCTTACCACGATCACTTGCAAGAGGGGCTTAGACTTTTCTACTCTTGTTAATCTTTTTAACTAGGTGATATCCAACAAAGTTGTGGGGAAAAAGCTTATAAATCCAACCCATATACCTCTGCAAACAGACAATACTAGAAAGAGAAGTTTATAGCTCGAAAGCTGCTCTAACAGCTTCCGCTGCTACTACTGGAACAGTGTTGACATTTCTTGTAATGATGCAGTAAGAACTTGTTTTCATTTCTTGGAGAATATTTTAAATAAATCTCAGCAAAGCTGACAGAATGTCTCCTGATGCTCCTCGTAAGAAATTCATTTCCTCCTATCAGATTTTATCCTAAACTCTTGCATAATTTTAATGCCAGTCCTAAACAGGCTTAACACAGGCTTTTCATTTATTACATGATTAATATCAGAAAGAAAATTGTTTGGACATGCCGTTTCTTGCTATGTGATAACAATACTGTATTTCTGTAGTCATCTCCTTTGCTTCAATTTGTAGTATACTGATCTTTACACAAAACTTTTAGTAAAGAACATACATGTATTCATTATAGCTTCTGTGCTTTTTATTGCATCAGTATCACTTTGGGACTACCCACAGCCTTTAGCCTCCTGTTAATCAGGCAATTAGGCAACTGTTGACTAAGCAACATCGTACTTCAGCCACTTACATTTGGATTTTACATTTGTCAGAGATCACAGGAATAAGCAACCATCAGAGCAGTCAGGTCTCTCCTGCTCAGGGGGACGAGTCAGTGTGTGCCCAACCAGGATCAGCCCAGCTCAGCAAGAGCAGGAAGGGAAGAGTCTGCAAAGTCTGGTGCAGTGAAAATTGCTACCCTTGAAATACTCTCAGGCATTTCAAGAAGCATCAGAAACCCTCACAAACACTTTCATAGGTACCTCTGAAAATTACTAAGGTCAGGAGACTGGAAAATGGCAACATACCGCCAAGGAAAAAGAGGAAAATTCAGGAAATAACAGGCCAATCTTCCCAGAAACACTCAAACAGATAATTTTTTAGCACAGCAAGGTGAGTAACAGTGTATTTCCTGAATGGAAACCACATCAAACTGATCTAACTGGTCATGGTACAGTCTGACAAATCATTCCTCTCCTTAAACTAGAGAAATATTCTCTACCTAAAATTATAACCACAGACTTCTGTAAATTAAAATAATAATCATCATACAGGAGAGTACTTATCAATTGCTCTGTTAGTTTGAAAGGATGTGTCAGGTGGCATCACCTAGGTCCTAATGAAAATACTGAGTCTTGCTAGATTTCAGAGCTTTGAGAGAGAATGGACCTATTAAAACCAGCAAATTACATTAAACTAGGAGAGGCAGGAGTATGTAAGGAGAGCAGGACTGGAATTTGAAGAGACACAGAAACAGCCTGGAAAGAACGAGGTACAATTCAGTGAACGCAAATACAATTCCTGCACTTGAGAAATGTAGGCTCAAATTCACAAACGCATGACACAGAGTGAGCTATTAGACTGCAGGAGAATGTCTGAGAATTAGACTGAGACAAATATGGGCTTAACTATGAGCCAATAATGTCATACTACTAGGAAAAAAGAAGCAAAATGAACAACAACAGCCTGGGAATATAAGCAGCGCTATTATTCTTAAAACATTCAAAATAGCTCTCTACTCGCTACTGCTCTGTTAGGAAACAAGAGTCCAGGCTGAGGCTCTACAAGTCAAGGAGGCTGACAAACCTGACTGCCTAGAGAAAAGGAACAAGCAAGTTAGAAGGCCTGGTTATTTTTTTCTTGGTTTTGCATGACAGAGAATAGAAAGCTGTTCTCCACTGCCACATAGAAGTGCAATATTAGAACTGAGGGGAAATGGAGAATTAGTATTTTATACACTGTAGAGAAAGAAAGAAAGATTCCACGTTACTGGGAAAGGAAAGGCCAAGTTTCAGTCCTCTCCTTCTAGTGGAACTTTCCATGTCCTCTCTTTATCACTATCTGACAGTGTCTGGTGCTGCTTCACAGCCTGGGAATTGGCAGTTGTACTTTTGTCACTTAATATTAGCAGCTCTCCAAACCCTAGACGTTCTGCCAATGCCCTCTGGGAAAAGAGGACTCTCTTAGCCCAGACCACATCAGTGACCCACTGAGAACTACGTGATTTCTAACACCATACTGTTGTCACAGCAAAAAGCTTTTGGTGAAAATACTCATCACCACAATTATATCCAAGCACCTCCAGCTCTAGCTCCACTGAAGTGATGTGCTACATGTGAAGTGGGAATTGTAGATAGATCAGAAACTAAATCTGTGTTTTCTGAATCCCCAACAGCATCTCACGCATTAAAACTTCTCGTCAGCTAGCAAAGTTCATATTCATTTCCCATTTCCTCAGCTCACAGTAATGTATGCTTGAACACTAGCTACTGAACTCATAAGCGTCCAATAAATTCACAGCTTGGATTTCAGACAGGTCCATATGTGTACATATTCTCACTTCCATTAAAGCAAGAAAAAGTAACAAGCAAATTAGCTTCCATGTCCAGCAGAGGCACAAACAAAGTTAAAGCTTTAAGGAACCTAGAGGCATCCATGGTGGTCTATTCATGTTTTGAGTTTGATGCCTTGATTCTCTTATTTGTTCTCCTGCATCTCCTATCAATATTGTTTCAATAACTCTCTTCTGCCTAAATCAGCCCAACTGCGAGGGGGGGGGGGCGGGAAAAAAGGTCAGGTGTATAGCAATTCACCAGATATTGGCATTGTGTCTTTTGAGCTCCAGGGACATAGCAACAGTTTGCATGCACAGCTGGAAGTGGCCATTCCTTTCTACTAAATTCCTCTTCTCTCCTAGGACTAATGACCAGGCTTTTGCCTTGCTGTAGTCTTAAAAAAAAAAAAAAAAAAAATCTTTTTGATAGATTCTGTCTTCTGTTACACTCCAAATGAACCTAATACATTCACAAAGGAGAGACTTTTTTTTAATTTAAATTCAAATGACAATGAAGCAGTGAAAGAACCGTGTAAAAATTATGTTGTCACAGCTTTGCTCCTAGCAGGATTTTATATTTCTGCAAGAGACTGAAATCAGTAATAAACAAAATTAACACACCCAGAAAAGAGTAAAACTTCTTTGCAAAACATTTCAAAATCTCATTGAATAGGGAGGAGCAAGATGGGAGACCACATAGCTCAGGGAACTGCAATTGGACTTTTGGGCACTTGGGTCATAGGCGAGTACTCAGCCCTGTTGGCAGGGATGGGATTGGTACCACACACACATGCCAGGGAAGTGATTAAGCTTCCCTTTTAGAGAACAGGCTTTTAAAGTATTATGACCTTCAAAACACAGAGAATAAAGCCCATCCTTGGAGGCCATACTAGGAAACTAATTCAGAGAATAACAATGCAGTGATAGCTAGGTAGATAACTTGGTATTTACTGTATTATGCAAATACACTTTATTGAAAAGTGAAACACTCAAAAGAACCAGCAACAAAGCAAGATTCCCTGTATCATTCTACTAAAACGCACCAGGCTTTAACAAAATGCAGCTATTCTATATGTTAACAAGAACTGCAAAGTTTAAAGAATCCAATCCTACCCCCATGGGAGCAGGTGTGCAGAAACATGAAAGCCAACCCTCTCATTTGGGTCAATAAAGTTTTGCATATGGTGAGAAGAGAGCTGAGCCGCCTGCAGGCACCCTACTAAGAGCATAGCCAAGCTTCTCTGTGTGTGCATGCACATATGGCAGGGGAGGAAATTCAGACATTGCAGCAGATGGCCAGATAGCCTCATTTTAATATGTGGTGGTAGTATGGGGATTTGTCCCCCCCTTCCCTCTTGGCTAGATCAGCAATTTTTATATAGCAGTTATCCATACGCAAATTCTACAAAAGTATTTCCTAATGACATTTCACTTGGAATGACGATCAAAAGCATATGTTTTTGGAAAGCCCTCTTTCGTGGAAAGTCAGAGAGAAAACCAGTTTGTTTGCAACACCACATAGCCACTTTGCGCAAGAAAAGAAATAGGACTGCGGTCAAGTAAGCCTGAGATTTCCCTTAACCAGGAGAAACCGTACATTCCCAGCAGTTAACAGTGAGACAGATATTCATTTTAAAATCTGTCATGTAATGAAGACAATCTATAATAAGACGAGCCATTAAGAAACCATCAAGTCAAATTCACACTTGTGGCAAGTCAAGTCAGTGGAGACACCACTGAAGACATGAGTCCAGCTGGTCTACAACAAAAATTAAGGTCATGGGAGGCTGATGTCAGCACTAATTTCTGAAATCACACAGGTGCACAACATCATAGTGGCCATAAGAAGTGACTCTAAAACTCGGATTCCAAAAAATCAAGATTAGCAAAATCATCTGGATCAAAGTCAGGTTTGTTTTCCAGCTGCTGGACCCGACCTCCATTTCAAACCCATTCCAGGAAACTTTTCAGCCACCATAGCAGAAGACACAAGTCTCTTTCAGCTGACTGTTACCCAAACATAGTCCAGAAATTCAGAGGCAACTTACAACAAAAAGAACAACAAAACAGACACAAGGAACACGCTGTGTTACAGATGGTCTCATTTCACCCCACAGCACAATGACCATTAGGGCAGCTTTCACCCTCACGCCAGCCCTTGACCACGGGGCCTCACCTTCTCAAGCCCGTGCCCACAGGGACACCTCCCTCCGGGGGCTCGTGGCCGGCCAGGAGAGCAGCCGGGGCCACAGCGGAGGAAAGAGGCAGGAGAGGGCTTGCGGAGGTCGGTAACACGGAGCTGCCGGAGCGGGAAACGAGAGATCTTACCTCAGCGCGGTGGCGTCGGCGGCGCGGCCACTCTCACGCGACGCCGCCACGCGCCCATGCTGCGGCGACGGCCGCCCGCGCGCAGCGCCGTGCACCACCCCGCGCGGCACCGCCCCCTCCACCCTCCCCGCCTTTCGCTTTCAGTTCGCTGGGGCGCCCGCCCCCCCGCCCTGACTGACACGGCGGGACACCACTGACCGCCCGGCGCGCCGGCGGAGTGGCCAATGGCGGGCCGAGCGGCGCCGCGGCCGGGCGGGGGTAGCGCCTGCGGGCGGGCGGCCCGGCCGGTCTGGCGCCGCCATGAAGGAGCCGCCGGTGGCGGCCGAGGAGGAGGTGTTGCGGGACTACCTCTCCTACTACGCGGCCCGCGGGGTGGAGGGGGAGCTGGCGGTGTGCGACGAGGCCTCCTTGAAGGCGAGGGCGCGACGGCTGCTGGGCCCGCGGCGGCGCGGCGCCCTGGACGTGTGTAGCGTGGCGGAGCGGTGCCGGCGGGCCCGGGGCGAGCGGGGCGGCAGCGTCTTCCGCGACCTGCTCAAAGCGCTGGAGGTGCTGGAGCTGCTCTGCGTCAACCTGCTCCTCTGCCCGTGGCGGAAGGAGATCAGGTCGCTGAAGGTAGGGAGGTGCCGTAGAGCTCGGGCGGGCGCCGCCGCCAGCCCCGGGGAGTGCTTGTCCGGCCTCGGGGTCCGGCGGCCGCGGGGTTTCCAGGCCTCTTCCCCGGGCCTGTGGCGCAGGAGGCACGGCAGCGGCGCCCGGGCCCCGGGGAGTTGGGAGCAGCGCTTAGGAGCCCATTTTGAACGGGTCAGGGGTGCCCTGAGCAGCGTGAGGGTGCTGCGAGGCGTTCGTTGGCCTTTGCAGGCCTTGTCCTTGCCGAGGCGGGGCCTTTAGGGCCTTCCCAGGAGTGCTGAGCAGTGCAAGGGTTTGGAAACAGAGACGTTCGGTTATTGTGAGACAGCAGAGAAGTAAAAAGGTACAATGAAAGGCTTAGACTTTAATTACTCTGAGTTTTAACCTTCATTTGCCTATAAGGAGAGGATGCTTTTTGGCATTAGTTATCACTTTTTTGCTAACAGTTTGATGCCAAAGGCTAGGTGGGCCAGTGTTTCTCCGGTCCACTGATTTTACCACCTATCCTAGTTCTGGTGACTGCAGCTGGTGAAGTGGGCAGGAAAACCCCCTTCAAAAGAGGAAATGCTGTTGGTTTTTGCAGCAAGGTGGTCAAGGTTACCCTGCTTCCCTAGCACACTGAACATATCTCATTGCCCAGAAGAGACAGCAATCTTCAACACATGCAAAATCTACTTGTATTTAAACTAAATCCCTGAACACCCAAGATGCAAACTTATTTCCCTTCCTACAGCAACAGGTGCTGGTGAGGAAAAGCCATTTCTTTCCTTCTACCTGCCCATAGGTCCCATCTGCAGATTCTCAAACAGCTGTAGATTCCTATTCTCCTCATTCATCTCCCTAAAACAGGGCAAAGCATAAGACAGTCAGGTCTACAGTGAGTGGGCTCAGCTTTGCATAACACAAGAATCCTAGGCTTCATTAAAATCAAACTGTGGGTAATCCAAAGTGCAAGACAGCCTGCTGAAGGCCTGAAATAATTCTACTGCAAGGCACAAGTTGGAGAACAAGCAGTATCTTGTGTACATACAGGTTTGATAAAAAGTTCCTGGTCGTATGCGGAATACTAGTTCACATTTCCTGCCCCTCACCCACTCTGATGTCACCCCCCTGCAGTGCCTGCTCCTTACTTCCCTTCTAGAAGGAACAGAAGCTGGGGAGTGAAAGGCCCTGCTGACAAATTCATCTGAGAATGGACTGAGGCTCAGGCCTACATTATACTATGGCCTTTTAGGTTAATGGCCTTTTTGGGGGTCAGTTTTGTTCTCCCCCAAGCTTGTGCTTGTGAGACCAATGCTTAGGTCTCAGCCTTAGGAAGTAGGTAAGTCAGTCTCAAGCTGGGCAGCCTGAAAATAAGGTACTCTGATTCTGGAAGTCTTGACTTTGCATTCCTACCTCCATTCTGTTCTGACTTGTGTGGCTTTGGTCATGCTTAGGTCAACATAGTCTCTCCTATCATAACGTTTCAGACAAAACCAAAAACCACGTCCAGTTTACAAACTAGGGCTCACGCCTGGGGTAGCTCCAAAACCAAGCAAATGTTGAACGATTTTTTAAGTTGTTACACAGCAGCAGCATTTTATTCAAGTCATGTTTTACAGACAGCTTGTGCAAAGAGAGTGTCTTTTGGCAATATTTCTGCTAGAATAGTCTCCCTTCAAAAAGGTGCTTTCAAAGAAATGGCAACTTAATTCAGGGGTAGTAAAGTTACAGCAGGAGTCTGAACCATGGAAAAAGAAAACGTTACAGTCTTGTCACCAATTAAGAAATACGATTAACAGTGAGTGTATCATGTCTGTTTCTTTAGGAAAAGATTAGACCTCAGTGATTTATTCTATGAATCTTTGTTTGTTTAAAAATCTTATGTTCTTCAGTAGAGCATGCAAGACTTATTTCTGAGTTTCTCTAGTTTGACTAAAATGATTTTCTTACTCTCTTTCAAGTATTGATGCTTTTAGCCAGTATCTCAGCAGGTTTAAACTGGCATAACTTCACTGAAATTAATGTGCTATACCAAAGCTATAATGCTTGAGAGGCTGACAAAATAATGCTGTCAGAAAAGCCTCACTCACTTCAATTCAAAATTCAGACTTTTAGGAACATAGTTTTCTTAAAAAGATTTAAGTAATTTTTGAAGTACTTTTGGTTTTTAGGAAGTCTTTCACGCTTCCCTCCACCCCACCCCCCAGTGTTCATCTGTCTTTCCATGTTGCATTCTGTTTCAGACATTCACCGGTAATTTTGTCTACTATATTCAATCTGTGCTCCCAGATGACATTGTAAAAACAGTACTGGAGAAAATAGGTTACATTGCAACAACAGCAACAGAGTTTTCACTTGTCAAAAAGAGAAACAATGAGGAAACAAAGCAGACTGCATTTGAAATATTCCTGGCAAGAATTGAGTGTGAAACCATTCTCGAAATAACAAATGAAGAAAAACATGGCAATTTGGAGAAGACCCTACAGAAGAGAACACAAATGCACTGGCATCATGGAGATAAGGACAAAGACGATCAGACACCCCAGAGAGAAGACGCTGAAAATCTAGAAAATAAAGAAAACAGTGAGACATCTTTGTGCCTTGCTACCCAACAGAAGTCTTCACCTAATAGCAATATATCCTTTGAAGCTGCTGGGAATCTGAAGATCAAAGATGACATGCCTCAGTTAGCAGTTACGCAGTCCACTAACAGGCTTCAGGAACACCAAAGGCAAGTCATTAACACCGTACATTTTCCGGGCAAATGCTCAGACAGCGAAGACTTCTTGATCAAATATAGTGACATTGTCATAAGACAAACACCTATTTTCAGTGAGAACCTTTCTCCAAAAGCTTTTGAAAAAAAGCCAAGAGCCAGTCTAAGTGAAGAATGTGTTTTGGCAGTCGCTGCAGAGTCAACTGCAAATGAGATCAGGCCTGTGCCACTCTCACCAGGAGCAAGCGGTCCGCCAGCCTTTGCAATATTTGCTGACAGCTCTTGTGACAGCAAAAACGCTTTGGAGTACAAAGCTCAAGAAGTCCCTGAAGAATCAATTGAAGCAGAAATTAACGATGCCATAAATTGCGTAGACCCCCACCCTGCAGATGAACCCAATGAGCTGAAGTCTCTCCCATACAAGGACATTGCATCTGTCCAAAACTGCAGTGTCCCTAGGGAGAAGGAAGTTTGTGAGCTGTCTTTAACCTTCACAAAACTACAAATCAAGGACACTCAGGAAGACCTTATGTATCCAGTAGAGGAAACTGGCCAACCTGAGTCAGTATCATATGCAAGTACAACTGACAGGCATGTAAGAGAATTTAATCACTCCAAAATAAAACATACATATCTGACTAATGATCAGATGCAGAACAGAGCAGCTGCATGTATTGAGCCATCCTCAGATCTAGGCTATACTACTGGGAACACGGAGGATTCCACTACTGGTTCTGATAGCAAGAGACTATTAATGGATACTCCTAATGCACATACAGCTGCTGAGTACTTCAGACTCATTAGAGAGCCTCCTAACCTCACCTACATTCCACCACAAAGTATTGATGTGCGGTCTTCACGCATAAGAATTACCAGCGCACAGGGCAGAAGGAACCTCTTGCAGCCTGAACATGACTCTCCCAAATCCAGTGAAGTAAAACTGGAGAACTATAATTCAAAAGTAAATGAAATCCAGGAGCCTTATGTCATTATTGACAAAACCGACCAAGGACTGTTATGTCATCACACTTGATTCTACCACTGCTTTATTTGTAATCTGCCTGGGTTTCTTCCTCTCACTTGTGGCCTTGATCATCTTTTCAAGGAGATGACTAGCTTTGTCAAAACAGTTTAAAAAAAAACAAAACAAAAACCCCAAAAAAACCACTTTGGACAGTAAAAAAGGGAAGTAGTTGCGCAAATTCTTAATGGCCCCTTCTCATCTGGAACCTTTGGCGCTGAAACCTGAATGGTCACCTTTCTAAAGCATAGGCAACTTCCATAAATTTAAATCCATGTAATTCATTACCCAGATTCCTTCTGGCTGTACTTAATGCCAGACAGGTTTCTTCAGTTAAGCATACTTCTACTTTTTTCCTCTTTTTTTTTTTTTTTTGTTTTGTTTTGCTTTACAGACCTATTCTGGAGTATTCTTGGATATAGCATGCTGTACAATGATAGAAACAGGTAAATGTTTCTAAACTGGAAGACTCAACATTATAACTTTACAAATGCTATACTGGAGTGTACTTCTGTTAACTCATGACATTCCTATGAAGCTGTGCTCCGAGTTAATCTTGCTCTTGTTATTAGTTGAAAGTAAGTTTAGAAAGTTTGATAACATTCCTTTAGGTGTAAAGAAGGAAACAGCCCTGTGGACACTTCTAGTTTTATTTTTGCATTAAGAGTAACAGTTTAGATCTTATAGAGGCAATAACCTGTATTACAGGTTTTATACCTGTCTCCACTTGTTAGCAAAATTGTGGCTACCACCACAAATTTCAAGAGAAGCACTGAGCATTGCAATCATTCACTGCTACCAGAAGAGGGAGATCCAGCTACTGCTGCCATTTCCCTTGCCCCTGTTCCTGCCACTTAACTCTGCACCAGCTCTGGAGTTCACTGGACTTTTCTGTAAGCCAGTTCATCTCACTAAAATGAAGGGAAAAAACTGCCATTCTCTGCCATTTTAGTGGCAGGAAAAAAATCAGATCAGAGAAGGGTCCCAGTGAGCATTAGAGCCAGGATAAGGGATATCCTGTAGGTGGGAGCACTGTGTGAAAAGCATTGTGCTGAGAAGGAAAGGGAGCAGAACTGTTAGATCAGGTCAGCTGGAGTCCCAGCATTGAGAACCTCTGGTCATACACAACATTTAATTAAAATTTAGAAAAGTACACAGTCACTGGAACTGTATTTCAGCACAAGCTTCAGTGCTTTTTTTATACACTTTACCTAGAAAGACAGTTTAATACTGCTTCAAGTAACTTTTCCAGTAGCACTTCAATGCTAAGAATGTTTTGTTGTTTCATGTATAGTTAAAATATTAGCTGAAATTAATTTAGTGTAAGTTGTTTATAATTTACTTTTATCCCCCAGAAATTCAAAGAGGAGCACATGGATTACACTAGAAAAACCTCAGGAGCTAAAATGTAAAGATTTGCTTTTTGAACAACTAATTGTTGAAGTCCTGTCATCACCCGATTCTAGCAGTGTAGGAGGAATACAACTTTTGACCAGCTAACGTCAAGTGACAGGACTGCCTTCAGCTTTGGGTGGGGTTGGGAGAAACAGATATTATGAATATGCACACACACATTAATACTTCTGTACTGGGTCTGGCTAGAATTCAGATAACTTTCTTAATAGCAGCCCCTGGGGTGGTATGTTTGGGCTTTGTGGCTAAAATTGTTGATAATACATCAGTGTTTTGGCTATTGCTGAGCAGTGCTTGCACAGTGTCACAGCTTTCTTTTTTTCTAACTATACCCCCTACCCCCCAATGAGTAACTGGGAGAGGACACAGCTGGGACAGCTGACCTGAACTGGCCACAGGGATATACCATACCACGTAACATCATGCTCGGCTTAAACTGGGGTTGCAGAAGAAGGTGGGGTTTTTTGTCTACCAAGGTGGCCATTGCTCAGAGACTGGCTGAGCATCGGTCTGCTTGTGGGAGATGCTAAGTTACTGCCATTGCATCACTTGTTTTTTTCCACCTCTTTCCTTCACTTATTAAACCTCTGTCTCAACCCAAAAGCTCTCTCGATTTTCCTATTGCTATTCTCCCCTCTCCTGCTGGGGAAGAGGGGAGCGAGCAGCCATGTAGGTGCTTAGCTGCTGGCTGGGTCAACCCACCACCACCTCTTTGTTCTTCTTTCAACTACCTATCTGTTCTCCTAACCATTTTGGTTTTGATAAGCTGTATTTTCCCCCTGTGGGGGTTATTAAAGTTACGCGTTTTAAATCTCATATTGTGTCAATTATTCAGGAACTCTAATTTAAAACTGTGAAAACCCCTTCTCATCACAAATGAAGATGTAAATATTCAGATGACCACCAGTACTACAGGATTCATATACCTAACATCCCATTTTTATCTTTACTGTAGCCATATGAGGAAAAGTATTTAACAGCAACTTACCCGTGAAAAACCAATACAAAAGGAAACTAAAGACTACCACTTGAAAAGACACCATTTTAGGCATCTAACTCCATTAATGCCATACTGCTGGCTTTCATTAAACTTGTTAACACCTACTGTGAGAAACACCCATGTCTTTACTAAACCTCCCCTGATGGGCCTGTGCACAATTGCTTCCATCTTCGTGGTACCTGGCATATAGGAGACACAGATCCTCACTTTGCCCCGTCACGAGCAGAATTTCAGACTAGCATCTTCCATGGGCAGGAGCTTATGAACAACCTCATGTGGGGAAAACAAAATACCCAGAGGGTCTTTCAGAAGGGAGGAAGCAGAGCCCTGACTTGCTCGGAGTGCACCACAGTCCACAGCTCCACCAAGTCACAGGAACACTGGTGGAGATAGTAATGATGAGCAATGCCCACCAAACAGTTGAACTGCACAAAATTTATTAAACATAAAATGGCCATGTTCTGAGAATCTACTTTTTGTTAATGTTTGAGTATCTGGATTGAGGAAGAATCTCTTCTTTATGGCAGACTGGCCAGGACGGTAAGTGTTCTGTCTGCCCTTGTAGGGAGAGCTACTATGCACTTAAAAGTCATCCGGATATTTTCATCTGAGTTTCTTATTGCTGCAAGAACACCTTTAACTTCTCTTCCTGTACAAATGGTAGGGTTTTGAGGTGGAAACTACTTTTGTATTTGCAAATTTCTGGGGTCTCAAGAGACAACTGCTTTACAGTTAAAGATTCTTGTGAAGAGACGGGATTTGAAAATCAGCTGAAATAAAAGATTGTCATATTTAATAGGCCTTGGGCAGCAGTCCTTTGTGCAACTGCTTCCACATGAGTACGGTAGAACTGGCTTTAAAATCGTAGTTGTAAATACAGTCAGACCTGAGAAGAGGGACGAAAGGGACCGTAAGATTTCTGACCCCGTCTGCCAGTGCCCTCCTGTCCCTGTTGGTAGTAACCACTGCACTTCTCCTTGGCTAATTAACTTAAATAAGAGCAACCACTCAAGCAGCGCTGCTGGCCAGCAAGCGGGCTGCCTGGGCCCCTTTCTAAAGGAAGGGGGTTTGTGTTTGTAAAACGTGTGCCTGTCCCCTGGTGAGCTGTCAACTTCCACTGTGCTACAGCTGGGCCTGATTGTCTATGAACTGAATGGGGATTTACTGACTGACTGGATGTCTTTCTATTATAGAGAGATAAGGCCAATTCTGTTCCCAAATTTATATGCTACACACAACCACTTTGAACGGCTCAGCTCTCCCAAGCCTTAGATTAGAGAAATTCTCTTGATCAGTGCAGACACAGAGCTCAGGCAGCAGACCTGGTAGCTGGGTGATACTCACACCACCTCTCCCCGCTGGGTCTCTTACAATAGTCATCTTCCCCCCTTAACATTTGTATCACACATACACCCTTGCCCTCTCTGCAGTTAAGGTGCTCAAGAAGCATAGCTTGGTTTTAGAACAAACTTTGTTGTTTTTAAAGACAAGAATGAAAAGCAAATTTCAGTGTTAAGGAGGGAAAAAAAAAAAACCCACCACACAACTGGAAAGCATGCAAACACTAAATGAATTTAAAAAAATTACAATTTGCTTCAGAATTATAACTGACAGTCTTAAAAACAATTCCCCGAGACACAAACAAAGCATACCTGAGAAGGACTGGCAAGGGCTTGCAAAGCACTGATGAAGATAAACATCGTTCAGAGCTGTCTCACCACAAAAAGGCAATTTCTGAAACACTGCTTTATTATTTTTTACCTTACTTGTACCTCAACACCGGGAGAACCACCACCAGTAACCTACCACCACAGCTAAAGGTCCCACCCATTGGAAATTAACTGGCACGGCACTCTGAGATAGCCAGTTAAATCTCACAAGGCTACTTTTCACAGCATTAAATAGTAAAAACCTGAAATTAGGATTGGGACAGAATATAGTGACACCTGCAGAGCAGCACACTCACAGTGGAAGTCCTAACAGCTCAATACTTTTTGTGGTGTATGCAAGGGAGGAATGTATCACTGTTACCAGGCAGAGGACTCTAGGGTGGAGCAGAGGATTCAACTCAAAGCCTTCCGGCACAAAAATAAGATCAAGTAGCATGTATGCAACACACAGATAACAAACACAGCTCCTCTATTCTGTCACCCTCCTTACTGAACCTCTGCATGTGTTCCGACAGAGATCACTCTTGTAGGCTTATGTTTACACAACACTTAGCAAAATGGTGCCCTGATCCTGATACAGCACAAATAATTATCACATGCCAGCCTCTTAAAAAAATGATAAATGAGCAATTAAAAATTTGATCTGGACTATACAGAACACTACATTTCTCTTATGCAGGAATTAATCTATCAACTGGTAGTTTTTGTTCTGAAACTAAACTTTTCATTTTCAAAAAAAACTCACAACCTTCTGTCAGGCCCCTCAAACGCTGGGGGGAAAAAAACAGCCACCACAATTCTCAGCCGACTTCTTCCTGCTTTAGAAATGCACAATGTTTACTTAAACCTCCACACACTACAGGAAGGACTGGATTCTCCAAGTCATGAAACAGGACAGTAACTTGCTAGGAGAGCCATTATTCAGGAGAGGGACAAGAGAGCTTTGGGTCTGAATCTTTTAATAGCAACTGATGGCAGAATACCTAGCACTTCCTACAGTCTCTGCAGGAGGAAGTGCACTGAAGAGAGATGCTGGATTATTTCCTGGTGTTGGCCGTAGTTTTGTGTGCTAATTACACTGGTGAAAACAATTTTCAAGGTTTCTTAAGACCTACAGTTTTGGACAGTGACTTCTGAAATGTTTAATCAAACAAGGAAGATCTCCTAAACATGCTTCCCAGGCTAGAACAAAGTGCACAAAAGGCCAGGCTAAGAGAATGCAACTGTTAAATGATTCAGTTTTTGCCAGTCTCTCTCTCTTACTTCAAATTAATTTATATGCTGCTCCCAGATGTTACCGATTTGCTAAGACACTGTGACCAGGACAAAGCAAATACCAAAGTCTGGAGAAGACATCATCTATTCAGACTAAGTATGTAATAAAGAAAAGGCAATACAGAAGGAGATAATCACTTTTCACACATATTGCAGTTTAGATGGGGAACTCATTGTGACAGAAGTGATTAAAACTTTTTACTCATCTCATGTATTCCTACAATATACTCCAGAATAGCCAAAATGTATGCAAAAAACCACCAGTTATGTATGGTTCAGTCTACAAGTATAGGCTATATCCAACTTACGGACTGTCGTGGTTTAACCCGGCAGGCAGCTAAACACCACACAGCCGCTCGCTTAAAAGCCAAGAGAAGTGGCAGCTTGTTTATATTATCCATTCCACTGATACTGAAGTTCAGGCTGCCTACAGAAACAGTGTACCTTCTATGGTATTTTGCAACCTGCTACCCAATCACTGCTTCGTAGACAGTCCTAAAAGAAACAAAATGTGTATGAGACTAATGCCGATTGCCCTTTTTCCCCTCCCCTCATCAACTGAGAGATTTCAAGAAACACAAGCAAATAAATTCCAGGTTTAAAAACAGGTATTTATGATTACTGCAGTATTTTTATCTACACATCTAGAGCAGAATCTACACATCTAGAGCAGACTGCAAACATTTTACATTTATGACACATAACAAGCAACCTGTTTGGTTTTGTTCCCAGTTTTCATTAAATACCCCAACCTTCCTGTATATGAAAATCTATACATGAAAATTGATAGCAAAACATAAAATAAACATGCTCTCTGTAGCCATCGCATCTGTAATTTTTAATAAGTTATATAAATGATTCCTTTATATTCCATTATAATTATGAATATCAATAACCTCCACCCAAACTCCTGTTTTGATATAATAAAGGGGGGAGAAAAATCTGACCAAAAAGCATAAATTTCTTTCAAAAGCTGAAAGATAACAGTGAGATTCTTTGTACTGTAAGATTCTCTGTACAAAACAATTAAGTGATATTTTCTGGACTGTGTGCAAAATATACATCCTTGGCTTCTACAACCCATAATGAAATTAGAATTAAGAACAAACTGCAGATGACTGAACTTCAAATTTATAGAACTATTTCCAAAGAAATAGTTCTTTTGGTCTCTTACAGAAGAAAAAATTTTGACAGTTTAACAGAAGGTTTCAAGAATGACTACTATCCCCCTACAAATAAGCTTCAATAAGGAAGCTAATTCCTTAACACGCAAAATCTTATTTTTAAGCTAGAATTCTAAAGCTTTACAACAGAACAATAGAATGGCAATACTGGGTTCACAAGCTTTAGTATACTAATTTAGTACTTCACTAGGAAACGCTCTCTCAGTGCACTGATCATTATTAAGTTGTACTGATTTGGAAAAAAAAATATCCCACCAGATGGAAACAACAACAAATAAACGGCATTTCCTGACTTGGAAAACAGTGCAGTCATTTCAATACAATGATTTTTAGGCATACCACAAAACCAACTACCACAAAACTACAAAATAAAAGCAGTGAAGCGATCTCCAAAAGTAAATACCATCAGATACTGTTCAACATCAGGTGGAACATGGAAAAGTCAAGTAACTGAAAATTTATATCCTCGAACAAGTTACAGACAAATGTATGTAATAAGCGAAAGTACTAACTGAAGTCTTGGACATTAGCCATTTTTAGAAGCATTCACTACAAAGCTATGACAGATGCTCAACTACATTAATGTAAGTGTGTTTTAAAGCACTGTTAACTTTGCTTGCTCCAATTAAACCAACCAAAACTATTACAGAAAAAAAAAATTACATACTGTACTTCAGGAATCATTCCCCTCAAACAGAAAAAGTAATGTAAAAACAGTCAGAACTGGTGCATTAAAAGGATTATCTTGAAGACAACACTCAGAGGGTAAAGCAGAAATTAAGGGCAACTCAACACTTGAGCTAACAAGTGCAAGAATGAAACCCCCACTATTTTTCTCTACTCTCCAAGTACCTGTAAGTCACAATAAACTGATCAAGATATAAACCCAAAGAACCATCTGTGTTTTCCTTTAGAAAAAAAGTACAATCAAAGAATCCAAAATAGTTAAGAAATCAATTAATTCTAGCGTTTTTTATATCCATTTGAAAGGAACAACAAATACAGTTCTGTGCACCCTGTATTTTCACTAGTCCTCAACTCGGCCATAGCAGGGCCGGTGATTTCATGAACACTGGAGAGAAATAAGCCCTTTTAAAAACGTAGCTTGAAAAAAAGCCTCAGAGCCATTCTGCAATCACTTACGAAAACTGTTACTCTTTTTTTGCCACTGAATTCAGTGGGACTATACTAGTGCATAGTTATCTTCAGAACTACAGCTATATTGTGATTTCATGTAAAGCAGAAGAAACTTACTGAATTCAATGAAACTGCACTAGTGTAGGCAGGATTAGAGTAAGACCCCCTATTTCAACCTGGTAAGACCTATTTACAAGGCTACTTTAACTTGATGCACTTAATTTGCTTCCTCTACTAATAAAAAAGGACATCCCACCTCTTGTATGGAACTATTTCTTTCAAATTACAAAAACAGGATTGTCTTTGGAGAAAAAAAAAGAAGAAACTTAGGTTCATTATAGGAAGCAGCAGTGAAGGGGGAAATGGGAGAAACAGCCGTATTTTAGCTGGATAGAACTGACATAGTAAAGCTGATGGAGAACCTAAAAACATGAAAGGGAATTGGCTTATATTCTGTTGATGACTTCTATCTGAACATTTCATAGCAGTAAGTCCACAACATTCTACAAAGCATAATTCAAGAGCAAAAACCATTATATTTAGAAATATTAAACATACTCAAAAGTGCCCCCAAATCAGACTTCATAAACATGTTTTTTAAAATACAACTACTGCAGACTTCTATAAATGGTGTTGCGTATTATATGGGTTTAGTATTTGGTTCCGGTTTTCTTCATACTTTTCTATCATTTTCTGCATGTCATGGTCAGCTCCAATAACCTTGAAAAGAAGAACATGAACATTAGAAATAATTGACACCATAAAACATGGTTGCTTTTGAGCAAAACAGAACAGGACTACCACTGAAGCCAAACCCATATACTCCTAGAGATCTGTCCAATTAGCTTTCTGTTCAGAATTTGGCATTCATTGAAAAGCTTCATGTTTGATCCTGCAATCACAGTGAACAGACCCTCAAATTCCACCGAAGAGACGGAAGACCAGACTTTTATGCTATACACTATGGAGAGCTGTAAACATTTTATTGAGGTTTTCCTTCTCCCCAGGTTATTAGAAAAGCAGATTTACTTTTACCACTAAATAACACTCTTAATATTTGAAGAGTACAATCCTCCATATGCTAATTGGTTATAACTAAAATAATACTCACAAGCACTGGGCAGGAAACATTGAACAGTGTACGTTTAATGAGCCACTCTTCATAGAGCTGATGAATAGCTTCTAAATATTCCTAGAAAAGAGGCATTCAAATAACACATATGCCCAGGGATGAAACACACATTGTGATTTTTATATATTTGGTAAGTAGTTAAGAACTACACATAAAAGCCAGCATCAGATATTTCCACTACAAAAATAAAAAGCATCAGAAGGTTTCTGAGAAAAATTAATTCCCAGTATAAGGTGTTACTCCATGAAGAACCTCAAAGACACAGAGCTTACAGGAGCACAGGGCTCTCAGCTCCTTTTAAGATCAAGAACCATGCTTCTCTCCCATAGGTATAATCTGGCTCAAGATTTTACAGAGAAAAATACAACGAAGACAAGTAAGGACAAAAAGGGCAAGACTGCAAAGAATATGTACTGAAGGCACTTTCTGTGTCAATACATCTTCCTAAAATTCCCAGTTCACTCTCTCCTGACTCTGACTCAATTTCCTCTAAAAGCACTTCTGCCTGTCATCAACTATTAGGCTTTTTTCATGGAGACCACTTAATATTTTTCATTTATAAGTGTATTGGGCCTGCGTGGCAAGGTTTTGGTAGTGGGGGGGCTACAGGGGTGGCTTCTGTGAGAAGCTGCCAGAAGCTTCCCCTGTGTCCGATAGAGCCGATGCCAGCCGGCTCCAAGACAGACCCGCCACTGGCCAAGGCCGAGCCCGTCAGCGACGGTGGTAGTGCCTCTGGGATAATGTATTTAAGAAGGGGGAAAAAAAACTGCACAATTGCAGCTGGAGAAGAGAGGAGTGAGAATATGTGAGAGAGAAACAACTCTGCAGACACCAAGGTCAGTGAAGAAGGAGGGGGAGGAGGTGCTCCAGGCGCCGGAGCAGAAATTCCCCTGCAGCCCGTGGTGAAGACCATGGTGATGAGGCAGGCTGTCCCCCTGCAGCCCATGGAGGTCCATGGTGGAGCAGATATCCACCTGCAGCCCGTGGAGGACCCCACACCAGAGCAGGGGGATGCCCGAAGGAGGCTGTGACCCCATGGGAAGCCCACGCTGGAACAGGCTCCTGGCAGGACCTGTGGACCTGTGGAGAGAGGAGCCCAGGCTGGAGCAGGTTTGCTGGCAGGGCTTGTGACCCCGCGGGGGACCCACGCTGGAGCAGTCTGTTCCTGAGGGACTGCACCCCATGGAAGTGCAGTTCATGAAGAACTGCAGCCCGTGGGAAGGACTCATGTTGGAGAAGTTCGTGGAGGACTGTCTCCCGTGGGAGGGACCCCACACCGGAGCAGGGGAAGAGTGTGAGGAGTCCTCCCCCTGAGGAGGAAGGAGCAGCAGAAACGACGTGTGATGAACAACTGACCGCAACCCCCATTCCCCATCCCCCTGCGCTGCTGGGTGGGAGGAGGTAGAGAAAATCCGGAGTAAAGTTAAGCCCAGGAAGAAGGGAGGGGTGGAGGGAAGGTGTTTTTAAGATTTGGTTTTATTTCTCATTATCCTGCTCTGATTTGACTGGTAATAAATTAATTTTTTTCCCAAGTGGAGTCTGTTTTGCCCGTGGTCGTAATCAGTGGGTGATCTCTCCCTGTCCTTATCTCAGCCCATGAGCCTTTTGTTCTATTTTCTCCCCCCTGTCCAGCTGAGGAAGGGGAGTGATAGAGCGGCTTTGGTGGGCACCTGGCATCCAGCCAAGCTCAACCCACCACAATAATTGCTCCCCCCACCGCTCAGTAGAGCTGTGAAGTAACACAACATCTCTTCAAATCCATTATAGCGAGGATTTATTCTCCAAGGCAAAATTTCACATGGCCTAAAATTTAGCTCTTCACCTGTATCTTCAACTGACAATGCTTCCACTGAACTACCCAACACTAGAGATACCTTTGTACTATACAGTATGTCTTCTGTAACTACGTTTATTTCTGGTTAGGCTTTCTTTAGGAGAAAATTTGTTTAATGAAGGGCCATTCTGTAAACTGTGACACAGAAAGCGATCATTCAATTACTACAGTTTATTTTTAAGCAGATTCCCATGCTAACAATTTTCAAGAAGTTGCTTGTTTTCAGACACAAGCAGAGACACTTCTCATGCATAAACATCCTGGTAACAGCAGACAACAGAAAATGCCCACATAAATCTTCAGCACCCGCATGCACAGGTATTTGTGCTTCAACTGGGTGCTTTTATGCTGTTTAATGATACAAAAGCAATTGCCTTTTTACATTTTAGAGAAGATTAACAGTTGATTAATACTGCACCTAAACAGTCAGCTATAGTACACTGATTACTAAAAAATAAGACTTGGGAAAGTCAGTGTGCATGATAGAACATTTTTATAAAATAAAACAAAATTAAATACTGAAGTTTTAGTTTGCAATGGAAACAGCTGCACCACATTTTGGCAATACACTCAGGATATGATTTTAGTACTTAGATTGGAATCATCATGCTTTTAATGCTCATTGTAACTACAAATACTGAAGGAACTCCTTACCAGAGGAATGATCTTTTCCTCTTCTCTGCATCTTCTCTTTAACCTCTCATAACAAACTTCAGGAGAAGTCTGCAGATAAACTGTCATAATAAAAATTTGAATAGTTATGTTCAAGGATCAGCTTTAAAAGCAAAGAAGAAACTTACTTCACAAACTACAGAAGGAAGGAATCCTGACTTCAGTACCACCACTGAACCTCCCCTTTGGCGTTACTGTTAATCAATCCATGAACCATCCACAAATTCATGCTGTCTGATGCTACACATTGCAACCATTATTATATTGAATAATGTGATTATTTATGACCCAAGAAACAAGTATTATTTTTTCTCCCAGTAAGGAAACCCACCCACAAACCTGCCCCTCCAAATCCCATTAAACTTTTACCTATCAAATCAACTGAAACGTCGGTGTTGTTCTGGATCCAGTCAAACCATTCAGTTAGGACAACATAATCCACCTCTGGCATTTTTCCGCTAAATAAACATAAAAGTCATCGCTCACTGAACAGCACGCACAGAACAATTCTAAACTCTTATTTTTTTCACTTAACTAGAACCACTCCAAATTTACTCCAGCATATGTGAAATGAAAACATGACCAATATTATGCCCACCCAAGTTCAAGGCCACATAAAGCATTGTTTATACAATAGAAAGACAAAATCTTTTTCTTTTAAAAAAAAAAGTACTTACTAACACAAAGTTTCTATTATTAACAGTTACAAACATTAATTATTTTTCCCACTACACTTGAGAAGTAATTACTTGGTGACTAAGAAGATTACCACGTTGACATTTATACCATAACAAATTAGTGTCAATGGTATTTATTGCTCAAGTTCTTTATATCAGGATCATTTCAAATATATCTGAACTACTGCAGTGCATGTCACCAGAAAGGCTTGATTTACTAAGCAGTACTGACAATTCATTACAGAAGCCATAGTAAAGAGCAGTGAAAATATAATGACACCGTGTAAATAAAATTTACTCCCACTGTAAGAAATACTTGTGGAAAGACTACTGAAATATTCAACATGCCTAATTTGAACTCTATTCAGAGAGCATAGACAATATTGGAGATAACTGTCCCAAAGTTATCTCAGTAAGAATAATAAAATATCAAACAAGTCATGTAAAAGGGAGCCTATAGAGGACATTAAGAATCACATACTATGTCTTTACTAGTATTGGAATTTTCACTTATTACCATATTCCTAGCCAAATATTACTAGTTTCACATTATTCTGTCTTCAAAACTGGTGATAGTAACACATACTCCACACTCTTTCCTACATGCCTCTGCAATAGAAATATAAAAAAAGAGATGGCGAGGAGAGGCTCCTGTCCTCTCCAGCTGAATGATTAAGACCAGCCGCAACATTTTAAATAGTGCTGAAGAAAAAGATTCCACAGATTTCTAAACCATTCTCCTGGCAACATGCTTTGATCACTGGTAAAACTGAGTAAAGATAATCCAGAAAGATACTTCCACTCAAGTATGCAAGAAAGCAAAACCAATATTCATACCACCTCCCTTCTTTATCTGCCATCCAGCTGAACATCTTGCCTCCCAAAGCACCCAAGAAATGGGATAACACAACTCATTGCTATTCTTCTAATATATCAATCGTACGTGTTTCTGGGTAGCAGGCATATACGTAAGCCAAATACTGATTCTGCTACTTTTCTCCAAGATATATGGGGAAAACAGGAAGGTCAAAAGGAATCAGAAATAACAAAAAGCCCCACTACTCTTACCCTAAAAGACAATTCTGCATTGACCTGCCCTGCAGACAACATGCCTTTGCCTTCCCTACGTCAGTGGAGTCCCCTGGATAATCCTGTGGGGATTCTGGATCAGGCTCAAGATCCATAAAGATACAGGTAATGTAAAAGGCACTAAACGGTCTTTTCATTTCCAAACTTTGCTGACATTTGACTCCTACCAAGTAAAGTTTTTACTGCAAAAGTTAAACATGAATGGAATGAGCTTTACATCATAAATAACTGTGAATTCAAATGGGACAAACTGAATTGCTAGTGCTTACCCTGTAATATATCATGCATACTCACGTGCACACATTTAAAATTCTTCTACATTTTTATACCTAACATGACCATGTCTTTCAGTGCTAAATTCAGATGTGCAATCGCAGTAAGAACTTGGACACTCATCCATATCTCTGCATGCCGGAGCAGCTCACAGCAATTGCTCACAATTTAAGCTTTCCATCATCGTCGTAAATCTTACTCTATTTCTCTCTCTGGAAAAAGCCTGCAAAGCCAAAACACAAATACTGAGTGACACTGGATCAAAGAAGAGCTGGTATTCCTGATATTCCCACAGCTCTTCATCCCTTGCTTAAACTAATCATTCTCCTAAAGGAGAAGAGCTTGTGTAGACTAGAGATAACAAGGGATGATTCTCCATCTTTAACACTGGGACCCTAAGCAATACCTTCTCTTACAAAAAAGAATGCAGAAAATAACCTCTGCTCTTTGCAGCATGCTTACCCCATTCAGTCAAGAGTCTTATTTTGAATAAAAAAGTTCTATTTCATTTTTACATACTTCTAATGGGACAATGCCATCCATACAGCTATTTAACAATCCCTTTGCTGAAGATACCTGTTGAATAGCTTGAGCCTGAGGGGTTTTTTTGATAACATTTTTGGCAAAATTTAAAGATATGTGAGTTCAGTTTTGTTTTCCAGACCTTCCATCAGACAGGCATAATTCAATTTCTAAAATGGGCAACCTCTCCTCTGTTCTCTGCATGATTTTTGCATGTTGACTAACCTACACAAGAATTAGGATCACTCCCCCAGAGAGACAGGAGATTCCTTCTAGGAAATAGTAACAAGGAAAGAAGAAGCCTCTGGAGGATACAAAGGCATTTTCCTTTGCAAAGTCCATTTAGTTACAGAATGGTTTTTAAAATTTTCATGCAGCAGTTGAACAAAAAAACCACAGCATGGGAAGCAATCGTTTTAAGTTATAAGGCCCTTCCCCTGCCACAGGGCACTATTATGCTTCTACATAAAAGTATCACGTGTAAAGTTTGTATTTTCTCTTTGTTCCTCTGATGGCTAAAACACCATCTTCTAATTTTTAGCCCTTAATGTATCCACAGACTTTTTGTATCTAATTATTCTTTTATTATATGCTTTCAATTTCAGTAACTCCCATTTTTTGCATTTGCACCCAGTGTGCCCGTAGGTGACAAGTGTATTCTCCCAAGTTTTCTATACAAATATGTCAAGCTGGTTTTGTCTCTTTAAACAGGCTTTCCACTCTTTTGATCATGCCAGTATCTCTGCTTCACGCCTGTTTCAGTTTTAGTTCATAGATCATGAATAAGCTGTTACAAGTGTAAAAAGTAATGTTGAAAAGCTCTCATAAAAGGTGTGTACAAAAGCACCAGTATTTCCATCTCCCTCCTGGAAGCCCTTTGCCAGATACTTCCAAGAGTCACATTTACTCTTCCCTGGGCTACACAATACTAGCGTTATTTTGTGATCAATTTTTATTTATCTATAAATACATAAAAAGATGTATATATATATTTATTTCTGCTTTTTGACTTACAATCTTTCATCTTATAGTTGAAATTGCTGTTGTCAGTTCAATTCAATCATAGAATTTATTAGCATACTCTCACCCTTTGTACCAAAGCATCAATCTAAAGGCTGATCCAACATGAGTAACCTCCTTCCAGCCTGATACGTCCCCTTTTCAATATCCCCCCTTCAATGGGATTTCCTATCACATTACAATGCCAGCTTCTGCACTTAGAATAACCATTCATTAAAGTCTCCCAAAACCTCCTTGATGAATACATAACTTCAGTTCAGATTGATGAGAATGCCTTTGTTTGCGGGGTGGGGAATGTTACAAAACACAATTACTAGATTAGTCTAACGTGATGTGTTGTTGGTCGCTGACTTTACATTTTTGTCCAGAGCTTTAATTATTCTTTCCCTTGTGATTTGTTCCAAAGTTGTGCTACATACTGAGGCAGACGAACAAACCTGCAGTTACTAAGACGACTTTCCCTACCTCCTAATATGGGCTCTACAGTAGTTGTTTTAAGTCACAGGGGTACTGCCTCTACATTACGACACTTTCTCCTAGTGTGAGATTTCATCTGCTTTAAGAACTCTGAAATGGACTTTGTTTCTACTGTACTTGTGGTTACTAGTATTTCCACGCACCCATTATCATCCTGTCTTTTCTTATATGCAGTTTTTTTTCCTGTACACAGAAGTAAGTATTAGTTTTTGAGACAAGTCTAGATGATCTTTAAAGAACTACAACATGTAAGGATAGGGCAGTGATCAAACAACACGGAGAACTGCTTGCCATAGGACGTCCTGGAAACCAAAGGTTTACATGAGCTTAGCGGGAAACTGGACAGGTTCATGGAAAAGAAATTCCCTGCAGGTTACTAAATACAGAGAAACCACTGCTGAATGAGGAAGTCCCTAATCTGTAAGTTACTGGATATACTCAGAAATTACCACAAATGCTTACCATGTTCTTACACTCTTTTCAAGTACTTTTGATCACCACTGGAGACAAGATATGAGGGAGGACAGACTTACTTATTTTGCTAACGTGACTCAAAATGGCTACTTTCATGTAGCCCCAATTTTTCCTTGTTTTATTTATAATCCTTTTACACACCCTTGTATTATATTTTGGTTTGCTATTAGTAGCATCAGCTGGCTTCTAGCTTGCTGTAACAAAACAAAGCAAATGCCTTCTGTCCAACATTAAACAGCGCTGAAGCCACGAAACATCTTAGATGCCCTTAAAAATGTCATTACAAAATTAATACATAGAGTTGACACAAGCGGACTTAGCCTCATAGCAACAAAGTTCTCAGTCTTTGGGACAAAAACACTTTGTCTACAACGAAAAAAGAAAAAAAGTCAGTAATTAAAAATGAGAAAGACATTCCAGGACATTTCCATTGTATACAGACTGGGATAAATAATGTCTCTTTCTGTTTGCCTCACATCTTACTGTGTCTCTCTCAACTTTTAAAGCAGTTCCAGTAACAAACTAGGAGCTTATGTAGCGTGGGTGCCATCTTGTGGCATACAGCCATTCTCCCTGCAGACAGGGGCAAGAAACCGGTTTTGTCCCTTAAGACCACTGAAAAATCCATTAAAACAACAATCTGTCACATACACTTCTCAATAGAAGGTCAGCATTCTAAAAACAAAAACAACAACAACAACAAAAAAACCCCACCATAAATCAGCGCTGATTACAGCACTATTTTAGTTAGTATGGGATGAATGAGTTATACATCACCCAGATAATAAATGCTTTTTCTATTTCAGGCCACAATCTTATCCCTCAGAACAAAATAACCCGGGCTAGGCCCGATTGCTCTACCTCTGGCCCAAGCACACCTAGGGGTGGGGACCTGATTCAGAAAGTGACATTTAGAGACAAACAGCTCTTGTTCTTTCTTTACTCACTAGCGTACCAAGGTTTGCAGTCTATTTTGATCCTATGAATCCTGATTCGATTTCCTGCTTGTCACTCAAGTTCCTGCTTGCAAGAAATGCCACTCCTGGATGCTAGGCTGGATAACGCTATCTAGTTCCCTCCCTCCTACAGTGTTATTCTTTATATCCTCATGGTTTTCTACCTGTTCAGTATGTGTTTGCTTTGATTTAAGCAAGACTTTTGTATTCAGCTGGAGAGCAGATAACTTCAATAAATGGTGTTCTAAATAATAAGATGTTCTAAATACACAAGAGCACTTGTGAAAAAGGCTCTCGTCTGGCCCATGTCCTACAGGTTTTATTCTACCAGTGGGCACCACATCCCGTACAAAACACACTGCCACTCCAACAAAGAACTGACAGATTTCACAGGCCACTTAGATGCAAATTACCAATGAAATCATCAGTCAATTATTTTTTTTAATCTAATTAAGCCAAGAAAATGAAGTAGAAAACCATATACCATACCTTCGATACAAATTTTCTACAAAAACGTATTTTGCACTGTGAATTGATCGCTCCATCATTCTTATGGGGGAAATCTACAAAATAAAATGTGACAGTCACTGACTAGTTTACATTTTTCAGCGTGTTTGTTTCTTTTCAAGCTCATATTGCACATCATGTCCTTTACATTATGAAATACATAACATTTTCAGTTCTTCCAGATCTTGTGATAAAAAAAATTACTGGGAGGGTGGGAACCATAAAAAACAAGTATTCTTAATCTTACTTATGGTCATTGCATTATTGAACACCTACATAACTAATTTGTTATTCATATGCAAGTTTCAAAGGTAACTGCAGAAGCATTCAACTGAGCAGCTGAAGTTAACTAGGGGTACAAAAAAGCAGCAATCCACTTAGGATTTGCAGAGCAACAGAACTATCGCTACCTGAATTGCTGCCACCTTCAGGTGTGTTACTATGTCAGCAGCACAGGCCTAACATCAGAAAAACTGTAACAAGAAAACAGAACTTTTTAAAGAAATAATTACAACTGACAAAGTACTGCTGCCTTAGCCAGTCTTGCACGTGTTCAAACAGCGCTCCACTTCGGAGAAGAGAGATTATCTGACACTCTCTGGCCCCTGCAGAGCAAGGCAACCCTGGCAGAGCTCTGTCCAACCAGGTATTCTGCACATTAATGACCATAGAAGCAACAATTGCTCCAGCAAGTTCAAATGGCAAATGACAACAAAGCACACATTAAAATGTAGGGCGATCCTCAGGAATTTTTGAATGAACGTCTTCTGCAACAGAATGAGATTTCTATTGTCTTGAAAAAACACCTCTTCCAAAAAGCTAATGATTATATGTGTGGTATCACTATCATATGTGGTACTTCTGAATTTTTGCCCTGACACAAACTCAGAAAATATAATGCAAGAACAATCCTTAAGATATAAGTGCACCACCTAAGATCAGATCTTGTAATCGGGGAACGGAAGACTTAGCACAGAATGTAACAAAAGGTGTTTGAAGGAAAGAGAAATGAACAGATCTTGATAAAAAAGGTAGAGTGTGTGAATCTATACAGAAGAAGAAAAAAATTAAAGAAAAAAGGGATGCAAACCATCTGAAAAAAAGCAATAGAAAACTTTAGTGGAAGTATTTTGGATAAACACAAGAAGCAATGGCTAAATTTGTGCTAGACAGCATGGAGCAGTAGAATGAATACTAACACTATCTTTAAGATGACCTAATATTTACCAAAGATTTGAAATACCTAAATTTATAGAGAGACCAGTTCCAGACAAGTCACTGACGTGTGATGATGAAGAGAGTTGTGCAAGTCTAGGTCATAAGGGTGGTGCAAAAAAAGCAGTATTAGTTTGGGGAAGTAAAAGTTCTGAGCAGGCAGGAGGCAGATGTTTCACCCCTGGAGCAAGTGTTGAGCATATCAACAATGTCTTTGCATCATAAAAATTCATACTCACTGCAGGAACAAAGAAAGAACGCAAACAGTATCTTAACTTTTGGATACAAGGTTAAAAATATTTATTACTCATAACTGCATCTAACTCTTTTTTTAAATTAAAAGAAAAATATGTTTATTTACCATTGGTCTGGTATGCTGCTCCAACATCGTAAGCTGTATGTAAGTCTGTAATGTTATCCCCCATCTTGCTGCATCCTGGTACATTAAGCCCTGGGGTTAGAGATGGAAGCGAGACAGACAGACATTTTGCTTAGGTCAAATAGCAAAAAAAGTGAAGTTGGGTATTTCGTAAGCTTTTGCACTACAACAGAATTGCTAAAAGAAATGCACTAAAACAGGTGACACCAGGTTTGACAAGAATTAAGTGATCATTTGCTCTCCACAACCCAGATGTAAGAATTACAGTCCTGGTCCTTCGAGACACTAAGTGGGGCACTTGGAATGCTCACTGAAGTCAACAGGAATTCCTCTGCACCTGGACCAGTCAGGACCAAGGAACAGCTCATATGAGACAGTTCAAATATGTTTAGTAATTAAAAAAAACGTATCTGCTACTCTATTTTTGTGCACTGACAGACTCTCAGTATACCCAGTCCATCCAGACATGCAAATATGGTTCCAATAAGTCTGTTCTGGGCCTCAGAAAAGGTGTCTTTTAACACAGACAACTGTTTTCCCCAAAGGATCCTCCAAGCAGTTCTCAGATCTTCCACTCTTTCTGATTGCTGCAGTTCCACACACACATACACTTACAAGCAACAGTCTATCCTGCAAAGCAGAGAAAAGATCTGACTCAAAAAAAAATCATTCAGTGTCTATTTGCTGAGGGGACAAGCTTTAAGTCAGCAGCATGGCTTCAGTCCACAGATCTGACCTCTTTCTTTGCTCCTTGTCCAAGATCAGAATGAGAAAGTATTCTGTGATGATGTGCGACACAGCCAAGCCATCCCTTTACTGATAATAAGAAAGTAAAGCATCAGCAACTCCTAGTAGGGAGAATTTACTTTTCCAGAGTACCTATGCTAGCAGTAATTGCATCAAATACACCCCAAACCACACGTGCCCAAACATGTATCCACACTGCTGTGTTAACAGCAAATTCCACATGAGCTTGAGCACAGATACCCATCTCAGCCAGCAATGAGATTTTTGTAACGGAGGTGATCACACAAACAGGGAAGACTGACATCAGAAAGCACTTCAACCACCCCAGCAAAAGCATATCTGCAGATGTAGCCAGAGCCCTGACCGCTGTCTCTCAGCACAGCTGTGACAAAGGGACATGCTTGTGGGGAACAGTTCCAAGAAATGATGACTACCCAAAATACAACAGAAGCTCTCAACACCTCACAAGACTGAACTGTCCTTATTTTCAGCAGTCAAACAATATTAACCCATCAGATCCACCCCCCAATTTCTGAGTGACATTCTTCCCTTCTTTGAAATAGGTATAAGTAGATTTAGAAACAAGTGTCACGCTCAGGGCTTACCTGTCTGTGAATTTCTTTAGCTCATACCCAATTAAAAGCCCAGTCCTTGCCAAAACCACATTTTATATGCAATGTTTCTACTACATGCGTGTCTTAATCATAGTAAAAGATCTTTTGCATCATGAAGCTTTATTTTTTGCTGTATGAGATTATGACCACACCTTTCACAAGTTTTGCTGACTGGTAAGAAGTCCTCATGCATGTCTTTCTAAAAGAACAGTAATTGTAATTGTAGAAATACTTTCTGCCGCTTACCAGGATATTATGACCACGAACGTTCCTCCACTTAGTCACCGGTTCTGTCAAAACCTTGACAAAAAGAAATACTTCATGTTATACATGTTTTAGATTCAAAATACTTAATTTGACCCTATAAAAGTCTACAACTATTTTTAATGAATACTCATTCAGTAAACGAGAGTATTCAGGACTTGTATTGGAAAGTTCATCCCTCTTCAAAAAACAGCACTGAATCCTATAATACAAAAGGTAATAATGAACACTGTTAAAAAAATAGAGAAACATCATTATACAACATCTTTTTAGCATTTTTAAACTGCCAAAATAAAACACTGGATTGATTACCGAACAAGCCTGGATATAATTTCACTTTTTCAAGTCAAAATCAGTAGCATGTAAGGGAAAGAATGGCTTAACTGAGTACTGATTGCATTTCAGTGACCTGCTCATTCCCTCACAAATTAATTTCTCAGAGAGTAACACCTGTCAGCAAAGGCAAAGAGGATCAGACTGCTATCGTATTACTTTTCATTTTATTTTTGTGATCTAACAAACAAAATGTATTCAAAACTTTCATGAAACTAATCAGAAAAGCTTCTACCCTGAATAGGTAAAAATCACAAGGGACTTATCTGGTTCAAACAGGGTCTAAAACTCCAACAATACTGTAGAGCCAGGCCTAAGAGAATCTGATAAGCCTGGGAAGTTAACTAGCTTTTTAAAAAATGTTGCACTATATGCAAATTAAAGTTTGCTATCCTTTGGGTTAACAGTTATTTACTCCATAAGGATCATTCCTGTTAAATTACCAAATAACATCTGGCAACCCAGCATTTCCATGATGAATCCTAAGATTTCTTATCAAATATGTTCCCAGGTCTGCTGGGAAAAGTATTAATATTGATGTACACAAAAGCAATTGCTCACTGAGGTTTGATCTTGATTTTGTTTAAAATACAGTAAGCCTGCCCTTCCCCTAATCTTGTTCTAAGCAATATGAAATCAAATACCATACCAGTCTAAGAAATCCCCAGAAACAATTCTAACAGCTTTTTCATTTTTTAAAAAAGCCATCCATTTACTGGGATCTCAGTTACATGACATCAGTATTTTTACATCATTACTTCTTTGTCTTTACTTTGCTTATTACAAGATACATCTAAGATTTAAGTGACATGAAATAGCAAACAAGCATGCCCAAACATGCCCAGCCCACGTGGCTTGCTGTTAGTTTACAGAGGTACAAACTCTAATCCACAGGTTTTACCAATATTTTGGCATCCAGCACTATATCACATATGATCCAAATTTCTCTTCTACAATTTGACTGTAAGTAGTTGGGGGAGGGGGAGGTGCACCAGTAAGTGCACTGGCTCACAACCTGCTGCTCCTTTCTCATTACCCTAAGAGAGGACAACACTTCTAAGTTAACTGTCAATTTTGTCAAGACAAGCAACTGCTTCATGATGTAAATAAAGACAAAGAAATGTACATCCAGTACCTCAAGGCTGGTAGTTTGTGCAAAATAATCCAGGCATGTTGTTTTTCCACTTGCAATGTTCCCCTCGATACATATCTGACAAAAAACAGTATCAGCTTTAAAAACCGTGCTATCGCATAGTAGTAAGCGGCATATGGAAAGAGTATGTTTCTACATATCAAGCACGCTATTTGCTTATAATGTAAATAGATTATTTTATAGGAAGACATTGGGGCTTAGTTTGGATTTTGTGACTCCCCGCAGACCACCACTTTTTCTCTCCCTAACATACACATACCAACTGTCTCTTTACCAGGCAAGGGGCAGCCTTACTTTCTGGTACCCCCGCAGTCAGCTGCCTGCCCGTGCTTCCAACTTCCCGGCCCCTTCCCATGGCCCCCAAAAGTTTCAGAGGGTCTCCTCCTGGGCTGCTGCTCCTCCACACTGGCTGCCACAACTCATCTCAGAGACTTCAACTTAACTTTCAACTTAAAATAAATGCCAACTGAAGTAATAATTTCAGTATCCATTAAATAGATAGCTTAAACCTTAAGATGCATTAAATTTTTGAGAAACCTGCACCACTAAAATAAACTACGAGAATTTTGTTTCAGCTGTCTTAAAATAATTTATAGCTTAAAGTAATTAGATTCCAAATACAAAAAAAAAAAACAAAAAAACCCTCACAGGCAGGGTTGTATAGGGCAACTGCAACACTACACATGCAACACTGACCCCAAACTGACACCTATCCCTACACAATACCATGCGTTTGCACAAATCCCTCACGACTTCACTGCAATTTACAGAACTAGATAAGCGCAGGTTTGCGCTGAGTAAGAGCCAGTAACGGACCCACCACCTGGACACCACTCAGTGAAACAGCCACGTCCAATGGCTGCCAACATACATACGCTCAGATTATAATAAAATAAGAGGTTACACGATTTACATAGTTTTCTGAACAAAATGCAAATACTTACAACTGTCTTTCTATCATCTTCTTTTATCAGATGTTTATCTAGAATGGAAATAAACGGGAGTTACAACCAGGAAGGAGGTCTTCATAACTTAAGTTATGCTGAGCCTCTTAATGTGAGCCCCTCCGTGCAGTTTTTAGGTTCTCTATTGCTTAATACAAGTATTTGCTAAATTACCAATCTTTATGGTTTTAGGTAATCACTGGGTCACGTAACAGACACGTTGTGGCATACACTGACACAGTTTTAGCTTAAGTTCTCCATTGTCTTTGACACTACAAAGAGTCAAATGGTGACTGCCTACACTCTTTCAGCAGATTTCTGTTACGCTTACGGCTCCTCAGTTAGTTTCCACTGGGGAAAAAATGAATTTTGCAAAGGCCGGTCATGGAGCGATGCCCAGTGACTTCACAGGCCTAGCTACAAAGCTGGGTAAGGATGAAGATTTTAGGACACCTCCAAGACAAGCAATTTTGATGTCTTACATCTCAACACTGCCTACATAAAACTTCTGCAAGCAATGCTAAGCTTACTAGACCCTTAACAAAACACAAAAAAAGGCAGCGCGGCACCTCAACACTGCCCGTGAGGGACCACAAAGATTATGAGGACCACGACATACAAGAAATCGGAAGAAGCAGGTTTGCCCAGTCCGAAGAAAAGAGGGTACGGGGAGCCTTGCCGCTGCCCTGTGAAGACACTCGGTGGCTCCTCACACCACTGTAACCACTGGTGCAGAACTTTGAAAAGACCTGAGCGATGCTCCTTGCTTCCCCCCAGCGCCCCCACCGCACCCTGTTCAGCCTTCGGGCAGCGACGAACCAGGGGGCGGCCGGCACCTCCCCGGCCGCCGTTCTCGCACTTCGCTTTCCAGCGGGTTCCCCACCGCCGCGCCGGGCCCGCCTTACCGCTGCCCAGACCCGCGCCCCCCCCAACCCCGCGGCCCCGGCCACCCCCGCCCGCCCGCCCGCCCGCCTGCGAGGACCGCCGCCCGCGCCTCCCGCCCGCGGACTTACAGCCGCCAGCGCCGCTCGGGCCGGGCCGGGGGCGCAGCGCCAGGCCGCCCGCCGAGGAGCCCGCGGCCGCCCCGCCCGCGCAGGCGGCCCGCCGGCCCCGGGCCCCGCGCAGCGCCGCGGGCCGCGCCCAGGCCGCACCCAGCCGCCACATGGCCCATCGCCACCGCCACCGCCACCGCCACCGGCGGCCCGGCCCCGCCCCGCTTCCGGCCGCTGCGCGCTCACTTCCGCCGCCGGGGGAGCCCCGGGACCGGGTCGCGGCGGTTGCGGCGGGGCCGGTCCCAGTCCCCGTCCCAGTCCCAGCTGAGGGGCGCGGGTGCAGCAGCGGCCAGCTCAGCTCAGCTCAGCTCAGCCCGTCCCGTCCCGTCCCGTCGCCGCGTCCCGTCCCGTCCCGCCGCCATGGCGGCGGCGGCGGCGGCCAGCGGCTTCCCCCGCTCCCCGCGGGGCGCCGTGAAGATCGCCCGCGCGGTAGGCCCTGAGGGGGGCGGGGGGGGTCCCTCCGCTGCCGAGAGGGCGGCGGGCGAGCCGGGCGGGGCGGGGAGCGGCGCGGCGCTAACCCCCGTTACTCTTTCTGTCCCTTCAGCTGGTGGCGTTTGTAACGTTCCTCTGCTTCGTGTGCTCCCGCTCCCACGGGGCGTACACGGCGCTGGCCGTCATGGAGGTGGTCATCACGGCGCTGTTTTTTGTCCTGTACTTGCTGCAGCTCGATAAGAAGCTGAGCTGGCTGTTCTGGCCGCTGGCTGTGAGTATTGGCTGGCCCTTCAAAGGAAGTGGGTTTACCCATTTTGTGATCGCCTGTTATTGTCAATCAGTTCGGTTATTGTTTCTATAAAGTTAACGAAAAAAACCAGTATTTCATTTTTGTTGAACCAGTTTTTCCTAACAGATGACAGTGTTCTTTTGCATCGGTTTCTAAATAGCTGGCTTACATCCCTTAACAGTCCCTCCTGTAAGAAGTGTAATTTGCTTAACTTTATAGTGCTGTACTTTTCGTCTTTCACATCACAAATTAAACATACGCTTTCATATTAATGAGTTCTCCTCTTACCTCTGTTTTTTAAATTTATTTGCTGCTTTAGTCTATCAAGCGTAGCCAAGTTGCATAAATATGACTGAAAAAAAAAGGCAAAATGAGGAAGTTTTATCACAAACACTGTTTTTAACATCAAACCACTGGGTGTCACTATCGAACTTACATGGATATTAGTGTAATTCCATTTCATAGTAAAGCAGTAATTTTTAATGTTTCATACAATATTGGGAGCTATTCACATTCTTCTTCAGGCATGTATGAATAAATATTTTGCTTCCACTGGCTGTTTCAGGATTTTTTCAACTCGGTGATTGCAGCGTTGTTCCTCCTCGTTGTGTGCCTGTTTGCAATAATAATCAAGACCAACAATGGGACACTGGCTGGAGGAGTAAGTAGGCACGTTATTAACGAATTTCAGTTCTTAGAGCGGACGTGATTTGAACCTCTTGGTATACTTACATTGTGGTAAGACCATGAAAATAACTCTATCATGGAAGAACGCACTCAGCAGTCACAAACAAAAGTGAATATACAATCAACGTATGTCACTAAAAAAAAATAATCCTCAAACCACTAGTAATTTAAAGATATTACTAGACTTAGGAATTACTACAAAGAAGTACTAACACTGAAAACTCCTAGAGTTTAACTAATTTGAGTAACCTGCATTAGCTTCCATAGCTTGAAATCCTAGGTGGAAGAATCTGTAGCTTTTAGGACTATCCAGCTTGGTTACACTATTTAAGAAGAAATGCCTACAATCCTGCTAAAAAGAGTTTAAACTTTTTAACAGACATGCTGGTACCTCCCTCCTGATGTGTATATTATTTTTTCTGACACAAACTGAGAAATTATGGCAGTTGAAAAGGTTTTTTCATACTATGATTGTAAGATTTTTGTGTACTTAAGATCAAACCAGTTTAATAGTTTAAGCAACTGGTATTTTTAATTCAAATGAAAACTAATGTAATTAACATTAATAAACAATAAGGGGGAAAAAACTCAGTTTTGAAAGTATTTAAGTCTCCTGAAGTACAAGATAAGCTAAAACGTGACAAGCACAAAGAAACACAGAACTTGCCACCGGAGTTTTTCAAAATCAGCTTAAGAGACGATGAGATGGAAAGCTGATGTCTTCGCTGGCAACGACATCCTAAGCAAAAAGGAGACTTTCTGATAAAGTGACCGGCTGTGCTAGAATATGATACATATTCTCAGTTGTGAAGTTAATAGAAATTAAAGTTAAGTTGCAAGCAGGAGACTAAGCAGGTAGCTTGCAAAACAAGTTTGGGCAGAACGTATGACATCTTCAGTGTTGGGAGAAACAGAATTGCCCCTAGGCCTGTACTCCTGGGGCGCAGGCTGCCTTGAACTGTGCTCTCCTGAAAGAGCTTGCCTTAGCATTACTCCCACTGATCAGATAATTCCATTTTAAAACATGCTTGCATCAAAAAACTTGTGTGCATGTGGGATCAGGCTGAAGGGCAAGAGCTGAGCAAGTTAACTCAGCGGTGGTTTTGCAAACGCATTTTTCCAGTTGCCTGCCTGAAGTCGTGTATTTTTTAAATACTTACGTACATTTTCTTTAATTTGGACTATGATTCCCGTTCAGAGCTTCAGAGGAGAGGAGCACTATTTTTTTCCTGCTAGGCTTTTTTCTACAAATGTTGACTTTTCTCCGGGCCAATACCATTAATTAGGCAGTCCTTAAAGAGACAGAAGGGTTTTCATTTAGAATAAAAGCATTGTTTGGCATAATGCAGCATTAGCATAGCTTTCAAGGAGAACACATCATTTCCAAGGCAAACATCAAACAAAGCCAGGGTGTAGACTGCTGTATGAAAGGCTGATGGGATTTAAATATGGATGTTATTTAATTTATCAGCTGTCTCACAACACATACATTTAGAAGGCCAGAACCAGCTTAGGAAGATGTGTTTACTGCTGCTTTGAGGAACAGCAGATGAGTCGCTACAGTAAAAGACAGAGATTCTATGGGGAAACTAACATTATTGTTATTTTTATAGGTGTTGGGTCTTGTGTTGCTTGTTCTCTGTGTTGTCGACGCAGTTCTTCTTTTCCAGAAGATTAGCCTTGATGGACCAAGAGGAAGGAATACTCCTGCGAAATAAGATTACCATTTTAGTAAAAGAACAGTTTCTCCATTGATGACTGTTTTACTGTTCTCTTTTAAATAATTTGTATTTTCACATGTTCACCTTTGAATTTCCTGTGCATTCATGTACATTTTTGCAAGTATTGTTCATAAGTTTTCTTACATTTACAAATGTAGTTTCAGTGTTGCGATATCACCAGGATAAGCTTCACAGAAAACTGTCCTGTTTTTCTAAACTTGTATTTTCACTTGTATGAAAATTAATTTCATAATTGCCTTTTCTCTGTAATAAAAAGAAAAAATAAATAGGCCTAAGTGCATTATTTAACATTATTTATTTATTAGGTGCACTTATAGTAAAAACTACTTGATTTAATGTACCAGTAAACATCTTTAGGAACAGATTTTTTTCACCCTTACTTGTGTTCCTCATTCCATAGATGAGCGTCCTGGCTGATGACTGTCTCATGGCATGTGAATGCTTTACTGCTGTGAGACCTTTTAATCCCCAAATTTTCATTTTTATGTTCAGAATAGCACTGAAAATAACCACACTGCCTCCCTAGCATAACGCAATCATGACTGTACTGCAGCGCAATGAAGATAGATAAAACTAGTATTGTAAGCCACATAAAATATTTACGTATCTGTGAGGGCTGCTGCTACAGACGCTCCGATGCTCAGAAAGCCAATGGTAAAGTTCAGTCCTCTCTGAATTAGTCTGATTGTCCAAACCGAATAGCAAGCACCCCCGTGATGGAAGAGTTTGAAGGCTGATGCAGTGCAACGAACGAAAGCGAAGAAACGAAGGGCACACGTTGTGGCAATGGAGTTTCTGTTCAAACACTTCAGGTACTGAGGTGTGCACGGACCGGGGGGTGCTCCCGGGCTGGCCCGTGCCGGAGCCGTTACTGCGGGCAGCACCCTGAGCCGTGCGGGAGGCGGCCGGGCGAGCAGGCGGGCAGCGCCCGCGCCTGCCGGCTGTGCGCGGCAAAGGCGGAGCGGTGAGCGGCCACAGCCGCCGCCACCAGCTGCACCGCGGCTCCGCTGGGCCCCGGGGCCCCGGCGAGGGGCCGGAGCCGGCTTGGCGTCGCCGGGCGGTGCCTGCGGCCCGGGTCCGCGCTTCCCCTGCGGGATCCCCCACCCCTGCAGCTGCTGCTGCGGGCAGCAACGGGGCTCGGCGGCTGGGGAGGGCTGCGAGCAAGCCGGCGGAGCCGCCCCGAGCGCTCGGCCGCCGCCCCCCAGATTTGGGGATGCTGAAACTTTTTTTCACGTTTCCGCAGTGTCACGATTTCCGCTTCCCTCCTTCAAAAAAAAAAAAAACACAACACAAACCCAACCACCACCCGAGCCGCCTGCGCTCCTCGCCAGCCCGCGGCCGCCGGAGCCGCTGGCAGCCATGGAGGAGCCCGAGCCCGCGGGGGCCGACGCGCCGCCGCCCGGGCTGCGCTCGCTCCTGCCCCCCCGGGAGTTCCTCTGCTCCCGCAAGGGGCAGCTCCTCCTCGCGGAGTCGGTAAGGGCAGGGGGCAGCCCCCCGGGGCGGGGGGGGCCGGGGGGGGGAGCAGCACTCCCGGACGCGGGGGGGGGGGGGGGCTCGCACGGATCTGGGGGGACGGCCGGGGCCGGACCGCAGCCCTCCGCCCCGGGGACAGCCAAGGGCAGCGCTCCTGGTGAGGCCGGGGGCTCCGGGAGTGTCCCCCCCGTTACGTGCCGGTTACCTTCAGAGACGGGGGCGGTGTGAATGGGAGCGGGCTCACCCCATTTCTCAGCTGAACAGAGGACCCTTCTCGGTGTCGTTCGTCTGTCCGACTACAGCGTGATGGTAGCCGAGGGAGAGCACAACTGGGGGGGAACACGGGAACAGCCATACTAACATGGGGGAAACTTCACGGCTGAAAGTTTTAGTTGATTCTGTTCAGGCAGAGCACTGAAAATACTTGCCACGGTAAGCTTCCAGCACCTTAAATGCGCTCCGCTTTAGCAGGAACCCCTTTTCAGTTAAAAAGGGGTTTGATTTCATTTTAACCTATTTGCAGTATGAATCCAGTGACCGCTACTGAGCAGATTTGCAATATCTCCTAGAGCCGTCAGGGAGACATGGTTTACAAGACAGCTTGTCCTGAGTATGTCAAGAAAGATCTAACTCATTAATTTATGATGTGTGGCATTATATAGGGGACCACAATCTCTCAACTTTTGTCCTGAGCACTCTGAAACCTGTTTGTCCCTGACCTCACAGAAGGACACGCTTACTGCTATGGAGCCAGTTCGCTTACTGTGAAAGTACCAAATAATAATCATTAGAAACAAGCTTAGTCTGGCGATAGAAGCACTGCTCCCCTAGAAATACACCATAGTTTTCCTTTAGGTCCAAATTCTGAGATCTGGGCTGGTGGTAATTACAGGCCTTTGATTTTTGGTGTAACGCTTCCTGGTATTTTACTTGTAAAGGCTTAAAGCCTGACAGATGAAACAGTACCCACCTGGTAGGGAAAATGAAAACTTACCCTCATGGGCAGTGGGTATTTGACAATCAAAAGTTAAATTTTAAGAGAAAGTTAGTTGATTGAAATTAGACCTTCAACATCATTCATACTAGAAATAATGAGAAATTTAAACACTAAGGTCTCTCTAATTTTAGCTGGAGTTTTGAAAGCAGGTCATCAAATATCAGGACATCCCAAACTAGTAGTCAAGTACGTGGAGCGCTGTTTAGATTTGTAAGGTGTCTCTGGCTATCCACCATGGTAGCTGGGAGAAGGAAACAAGGAAATTAGAGCAAGAGAAAGGGAAGGAATGGGCAGAAGGAGGCAGCATGGTCAGGCTCCCTGACCAGCCCTTCTCTACCAGCCCTGTGAGTTTGGGAGGCTGTGGACGCTGCCCTGTGGCAGACAGCATGGGGAACAGCCAGGAGCTGTGAGGCTGGCTTTGAGAGGAAAAAACATTCATTCAGGATGACTTCTGTGGTGGGGAACACAGGCCTTGAGCTGGGTAGCAGCAGGCCACGGGCTGCATCAGCTCCACCAAAAATGCTGTAAAAATTCCAGGTACCCCTCATCACTCATACAGCATCTGTAGTTTACAAAAACACACATTTAGAAGATACCAAAGCCCAACTAACTTTGGTCCTTTGGCACATGGTTTTGTTACATATTATAACGTATACTGGAATTTCCTATACAAGCTTACAGCCAGTAAATGATGACTTTCAGAGAGCCTGGCGTTTTAGTATCTCTGAATGATGACATATTTGAGGAATACTGTTTTGGTCATGGGATCAGACTCACCCTTTTGTTGTCATAGGGAAGTACTGATTATGCCTCCTTGGAGTAATAAAAACTGCTCTGTCTTGACAAAACAGGGATTTATCCTTTGTAAGGCCACTCACGGCTTCCTGAGGGTTTGGCTGGCTGAAAGCAGCTCTAAAATCCCATCTGCTGAAGCTGCAGCGAAGCTTTCTGTGTGCTCCTTGCGGGCCAGCCCACGTGCTTAGGATGTCGTTTCCTGGCAGAGCGGAGGCAGCAGTAGTTTCTCTCCAGTTGTCTCAGCTTTGCCAGAAGAAATCCTTGAAGACAACACAGGCCCCAGAATAAATCCAGTCTGTATACAATTAGAGAAGTGCAGTGCCAAATAATTGAAGATGAGTCCAAGTTAAATCTATTATAGTTTAAATCTGTGTTTCATCTTTAGCTTTGTATTTCTTGTCTTGAACGTTTGATTCTTCTTCTTTGACACAGTACTAGTGTGGGGTGGGGTTGGATTCTGCATAAATGTATGTAAATAATATTCATGGGATACAGATTTTGAATGGTGTCTTTTGTTCAGAAACAAATTGGGGTTCTCATTATTGTTACCGAATATCTCTGTCACATTATTATTCGGCAGCTTGGCAAGTCACAAGAAATGCACTTTATTTCTCCATCTTTAAAGTCATGCAGTCAAATACTGGCATCTCTGCAGGTAGATCAGAGGTTCTCCGTTCAGCTGCAGGAAATGCCAAGTCAGTTTCTTCAACATTCAAAAAGCAAACCACCATATGCTGAACAATATATTACCAATGAAGCAAAGAAGCAACTTGCAAACATATCTTGACTGGGGTAGATGGTTATACTTCTCCTTTTTGGTCTATGGCAGAAAGGGAACAGGAGTTGGCTTCAGCAAATTCCCTCAGCCCAGTGACCGTGCTGGTTGTGTACTTGGTGGAAGTAACCTCATTAAAAAGTCTCGTTTTGCCCAGTAGAAGTGGCTGGCAAATGATCGGTTCAGCTGTCATAAGTTATAGTGGACCGACTCAGACTTTGTAAATTAAGACAACTGCCACATTCACACGAGCCTGTTCACTTCACTTGCACTGCTGGAGGCGGCTGGGAGCACTGGTGCCCACAGCTCAGCTCCGGGCAGCCCAGGCAAGCTCACACAGGCAGCTGCACCGGGAGCGTGGGAGCTCAGCGCTGCTGGCGAGGATTGCTTTGTTCAGACTGAAGGAAACTGCTACAGCCACTTTTTAAAAATAACATTTACACACATTTTCACATTAAGTGAGTATGGATCTTTACAATGTTCGGGTGTAATTTTCACATCTGCATGTAAACTGCTCTGTGGGCTATCAGGTCTGGGCATTCTGGTGCATACTCTAGAACAAGTTAGGCTGGTGATGAAGCTGATTACTGCTAGAAGCTTAATTATAATCTCAAATTTTATTCAGATAAGGAAGTTCCCCCCACACACTCCTTTTCCTTTTGATCTTCCTGCCTTATTAATTTTTTATTCCACCTGGGATAGCTACACAGCCACAAAGCAGCAGTAACATCAAGTACGCGTATAAGCTTTGCTGTCTCTCCTCATCCTGTTGGTTCTCATTGTCTTGCTCCTCCACTTTCTAATCACCATTCTTTATCTCCCAGGTTAATTTTTTTCCTCTTTCTTTTTTCCTTTCTATTCTCTGCCCATACCATTATTTCTTCCATATATTTTAACACTCCTTGTAAGCTACTCATTTTTCCTAAATACTCAAGTCGCTGTCTTGAAGGTCAGCATCTCATCCATGCTCTTTTACCCCCTTAAGAGATGCATTTTTCAGTTCCCTCTGTCCTGTGTTGAAACCATTTAACAGCCACTCTCATACCTGCCACCAGAGCTTGTCCAGGCAAGATCCACATTTATGCATTCTGCTGTTCACCCCAGCTATTTCAGTCAAGCTTTTGTGTTTGTCCTGGTGACTACTTTAACTGGCATCTCCTTAGTCTCCTGAAGCCAGTATGCAGTGGCACTACATATTTTTTTGATAAAAAAATGTAGTATGAATATGTGAGTTTGTCCCGTATAAGGTTGAGTCACCTTTGTGGTGACACAAAGGATGTAGAAATCATTGTGCCTGTTTTTCTCCTCTTTCCCCATCTTTCTTCTGTCTTTTCAGTCTTCTCTGAACTGATCTTCGTAACTGGAACTTCTGGCTGCTCTGTGTAAAGCCTCCTTCGAAGAAGCCCCTGTGCCTTTCTCTGGGTCTGTAGCCAGAAGGCGACCCTTGCAGCTAATTCTGGGGGAACTAAGAACTTCAACTCCATGACAAGTACGACAGAGAAGAAGTAACTGAATAGCAGAGATCACTAAGTGATCTACTTTCTCTCTCTGCCAATAAACAATAACAAAATGCACTCTTGTCCAAAAGAGATCACCGCTAGCCACTTGCAAACCTGTTCTTTTCCATGGAGGGGAAAGGAGGAGCAGGCGTTTGACCACACGGAGCAGCGAGCAGAGGACACTGGGGCGTGTGTAGTAGCGTGCAATGATGTCAGCTGCTTCCCGGCATCCGCATCATCCCCGACGGGCTGCAGTGGGTCTGTTCTCCCGGCACGGAGGAGACAAACGCCTTCACGCTCTGCCATGACTTCAGCAGTCCTCCCTCCCTTAAGGAGCACAATGCTCTCTAACCATTGTAACTAATTATTTTTTATATCTTAAATTGCAAGCTGGTTATGTGATCAAGTATAACTTCATAATGCCTGGCCAGTTTAAGAAGCCCAGCAACACAATATTAAGTAATAATTACATGGGAAAAAATTACTTTTTGAAACACAATACCAAAGAAGTTCCTTTAAAAAAGTAATATGTAATAGTTCTTTCTCTTTTATGTACATTCCTATTCCCACAAAAAAGGTGCTCAATGAAAAATCAGGCTTCTTTTTTGCCAGGGTTTTTTATAATCTTACCACTGCCAGACTATGAAAGGATCCTGTTCTGTTCTTCGCTGCACTAGAGCTTTCTGCATCCAAATATTCCTCCACAGTGAAGCTGGCAACAATCACACTAACCTTTCAACAGCAGCACAGGAAAAACTCAGACTCCCAGCTGCTATCAAAGCCAAGGATGTAATCCCCAGGGAAAAAGAAGCCCCCCTGTGTAAATACAAATGGACAAAACTGATAAAACACTTTTTTTTTTTCCTCCCAGAAGCAGCAGTGCTTTCTGAGTCTGAAAGTGCTAGAAATGAACTTGCAACTGCATTGAATCTCACAAACCTCCTCTCTAGCTGTTTTTTTAGCATGGACACAGAGCTGTTAGAAAAATGACAAGGTCCCATTGCTTGACCTTTCTCTGAAATCACTTTTAAACGCACAGCTTCAGGAAAAAAGGTGCGGAACACGTGATGTGCAATGGATCCTTTGATGGTCTTTAGAGGGGTCGGGCTATATTCTGAAGGTTGGTTTTGAGTTTGTCATTTTTAGAGCAACTTTCAGTTTGCCAGATGTTTGTCTCAAAGACTTGAAGTCTGGAAAAGCGAGTAAGTAGGTGTTCATTATTTCTGGGTACAGACTGGCACATCAATGTTTGTATTGTGGGAGGAAAGGTGTATTTTTAAAATTACCAAATTTTTAGATGACATCAAATGCTTCAGTTAGTGGCACTGCAATTAAATGGTCAGACAAGATAACAAGATACCTACTCACTTTTATAATTCAGAAAAGAGAGTAATAGATAATATCCAATATTGCTCAGAGAGTCCATGCACTCCACCTGTCAGAAGGGGAAATGAGCTCTAAACAAAGAGCAGTGAGAAGCATTGTCAAAAGCAAACAGCTTGTATTACACAGGGCTGTCCCCAAGTTACTGAGTAGCTCTGGCGTAAAAATCTACATCAGGGCTGCGACATAGCCACCAAAGAGACCAAAAAAAAAGAAAACCAAAGAACAAGCTGTAGCACCATAGCTGTCACATGACAGAGCCTTCAGGCACCTCCTTCCTTTTGTTTCTCTTGCTCTTTCTAATGTCTGCCTGCCTCCCCTTCCAGCGCCTTCCAGGCTTGCCTCAATGAAGGCTGCAGCATCTAAAAAAATACTGTCTTTCAAACTTTCATTCTCAAAATCTCGTCCGCTATTTTATAGGTGTGTATTTCACATAAAATCTTCCTTGGGCCTTTTCAGTCTCTGAATGCCTCCAAAATGAGGAATGATGCTTAATTGGAGAGCAATTATCACACTTCATGTCAGATTCTTTCCCTTTTACTATTATTATTAATAATCCGTTGAAATCAAGGGACTTCTTGCAAATCAAAGGTGGGGGTTTTTTAATGTGGCCTTGACCTGCACTTCCCCTGCACGACAGGATGCTGACAAGTAGAGTCAGAAGTGGAGAGCTGGGACTCAAGGTGGTGGTGATGGCAAGAGTACAGTTACTGTTCATCAGGGCTGAGGAACAGGCAGCAGGAGACTGCTGTGATCCTACCAATAACCGAGGGGTTTGTTTGAGCAAGTAACTGGCCTGTTAACTAGATTTTAAAATGAACAACTAGTATTTCCCCAGATGCCAGCTTCTCTGGATCAGACTGAATTAGAAAGCTGAAATGCTCAGACTGATCCTTTTGTCTCTTCAGCAACTTACCTTGCACCCAAGCAGGAATCCTGCCAGCACACGAGCACGCTGGAGCAGGAGTCCCTTGGCGTGCTCTTGCTACAAAACAAGTTTCTCTTTGCATCCTGAGCTGCGTTACAGCAGGGTCTCGGGCACTGCTCTGCATTTCAAACTATGCGGACCTTCCCAGGGCCATCAGGGTGAGAGGAAGACAGTGGGAACCTAAGTTACACAAATTACCATAAGGCTGAGAACACAAAGGCTCTTCATTTCACCTAACAGTTAACGCTTCTGACAGAAAAACTTTTTCTCTGTATAAAGGCAGACAGAGCACAGGAGTTACTGTATCAAACAATTGAGATCAAAGTGATCTCTACTGTGCATCATCAACTTACATATCTGAAATTTGCCTCTCTGCCTCCCCTCGCTGCTGTATTATGATGTATAATTTAACACTGCATTTAATCCTTTCATAAGAGATCTACCAAGTTTAGTTCAGGTCTAATGTTCTGCTATTGAAAGGGGGTTGGTTGGTGGGACCTATCCTGAATGCATCTCCTCCCTGCTGCTGTTCGTCCCTGCACACTTCACTGTCTCTACATCTCAGCTATCACACACTTTCCTTTAGCCAGAAAAAGGAAGAGATTTTTCTTGAACACCAGAAGAAAGAAAAAATGTCCTAGCTACATGGTGATTTCTTTTTAAACCAAGAAAACGTGAAACCGTGTCTAAATTATGTTCCACAAATGTGAGTGAAGCAGATTCAAAGTTAAAGTCCAGTCCTTTCTGGTTTTATTCCGTGGGGGTGGGAAGGGAATAGGTGGTGTGATAGGAAGGAGGAAGAAGTCCTCTCTCCTCTTAGTAGTTTTCAAGTTCTGTTATATCCACTTCTCTTCAAACAGTACTTACCACTTTTCATTCACAGAAATAAAATACCACATTAAGGAGAAGATACAGTGAATGAGTTCCCTCCGCTATATGAAAACTCTAGAAAAACCTGCAAAGAGGCTATGTAAGCAATAAGCCAATAATAATAGATAAATAACAACAAATAGGGTAAATATTAACAGGTAACAGGCCTCGATGCAGAATTGAACTCTATGTATTATACCAGATCGGTTTCATACAACCCAATGAAACAAGAACAATGCATAGGCATTTTAAGATAAATATAGTATCTTACTAAAAATGTCACATCCTCTCAAACTTCACCACCCGGTCCTAATGGATCAAAACAATATATTCCAGCTATTATCATCCTGGTCAAGAACTGACTGCTTTCCCCAAAAACCAGGCTTAGAATAAAGGCTTGTTAATTAATTAAACTAAGACATTATTTCAACAGGATTGAACTGCTTAGTTGCCCCATAAACCTAAATGGGCTCTTTTGATACATGTATTTGAGGGTTGACTGACCTCTCATAGGAGTAATTATTAATTAATTATAGGAGCCTTATCGTTCAAGTATAATAATGTTTGGGGTTTTTTTTGAGGTACAGGTGGTTCCCAGGAACACATGGTAGCAGCAAGCAAAGAAATCCATAGATCTGAAATTTGATGAGGCAAATGCATTGATCGTCACAGTCCAAACATTTATGCTTTTCAAGAAGCCACATCTGCCTTCAGACATGCCATCTGGGGGAAAGTAATACATCTATTTTCAGTATTATGAGTGAGAATGTCAGTGTCCTGATTTAGAATTTAGAAGTTCAAAAAATCCTTGTAATCTAATGCTCAAACAGTACCTACTGCTTTGGTCAAAAAGCATCTCTGAGCATTGCTAAGGCAGAGATTTGTCTCCAAGAGGAAAGGCTGGATACAGCAGCTCACATGTAAACTAGCACATAACACTCACACTTGCAGAAAATGGTTTATTCAGTATCCTAGCTACTTTCTTTATTTTAAGCTAATCTGAAGAAAACAGCAACCAGTTACTACGCAAGGTAATAGAGCAGTAGGGCTGGAGCCTCTTCTTGGAAGTGACCAACTCCCAGTACCTCATTTGAAAATCTTATGAAGTTTCTCCATGGTTTCCTTCCTCACTTCCCACTTTCACAAATACAGTAGCTGAAAGTCCAGAAGTCTAGCACAGCACTTTGGTACTGTCTGGTCTAGGTGAAAATGCATTTTCTTTAGCCATTTTCCCATTGTGAAACTTTCTGGTTTGAGCCATAAACTATATTCTAAAGGTATTTTAATTAAATTGGAAGACAAATGCCATTTTTATTGTTTTGTAGAGTTAGGAAACATCATGGAGATAAAACAAATATATGGGAGTTATCTACCCTATTAGTCTCTAAAACAGCTGTTGACACTAGAAAACTAGAACCAGAGACTTCCAGAAATCACAGAATAATTAATTCTCAGCTCTTTTCTGTCCATCAACAGCAGACTTTTTTCTTCCAACTCTAAGATTAAATGCTGAGTTACTTTGGGCTGTCTGAGCAATGATTTGGGTTTCAAATGAGAACTGTCACGGTTGAAAGCTTAAAGCTCTGTTTGCCTGGCAATGCCCCACTCTATTTTCAGAATTATGTTGTCAGAACTGTTTACAATCCAGAGCAAATTACTGACTCGGAGAGGTGCAAATCCACCAACCTGTCCGGAAAGCTGATTTCACACGCATTGAAATAAATGCCATTACTTTAGATTTATTCCATGCTAAACAAGAAAATTCATTTGGCCTGAGAAAAAGAAAAAAAAGTAGGAAGCAAGATATGCTGTCACCAGCAGCACTGACAGAAATACGCAGGGAGAATAACGCTTCAAAGCTGCTCAGCTGCCTGAGGCTCTGCTACTCCATGCGAATAACTAGTGTTTTCCCTTTACTCTAGGTGCTGTCATTTATCATCTTTATCTGCTATATTGCATCTCTAGCTGCCTCTTTCATGATGGCACCACTCCTAGAGTTTCTGCTGGCACTGTTTCTTTTTTTCGCATATGCCTCCAAACTTAATGAGAAGTTTAAGGGACTCTACTGGCCTTTGATGGTAAGTGAAATGTGCAATATAAGAACAGAGATTTAATTGTACAGTATAACGAGTAAAAGGGACTATATGGGAGTTTAGCCTGACTGTTAACAACTTTACTCCCTTATTAGAAACTTGTCTGTATTGCCTCTCATTCAAAAGGTCCCAAAGCACCCTTTAAACTATGCGATACTACATACTATAGCTTTCTTGGTGCTGACACAAAACATGGTTTTATTAAAGCACAGAATTTATGCCCGATTCCAGGCAAATGGCTTAGGGCTGGATCTTCAGAAGCAGGCAACATCAGCCTAAGTCTGACCACTGCTGGGGGCTCCTTAGTCTTGCCACCCTTACAAACAGGGAAACTAAGGCATGCTATATAGTCATGCATATACCAGACTAAAATGTTTTAAAATTCTCGGGTAAGTGCTGTTGAGATGTAGAGTCATGCTCACATGCAAACAAACTGACAGCTACTTTTGTTAAGGGGGAAGCCCTGCAACTTCTGCCGGCAGATGCTCATTCACACAAAGGAAACCACTGGCTGTTCACTGGGGAGTTTTCAGGTTTGTCGTTGCAGGTGATTACTGCACACTGGCCACTGGATGTCTCTGTTGCTTCAAATACACATTGTAAAGGGAGCATTTGTCTCGTAGTACAAATACTTCCAAAAAAATGCTAATCGATCTGGATTCTCTTTTGGTACAGTCTAGCAATAGTTTGTCATAGTGAGATTTGAATTAGAGCTCTCAATGTATAAAAATAACATTAGCAAGGCCACTGGTGGATAAAACAATAGCAGTGACTTTGACTATGACAGTGTGCATGGTTCTCAGCTGGTTATCTCAGTTCCATCGTTTTCCCGTTTTCTACATGCGTCTGATTCCAGAACTAAGACAAAAAAAAGCACTTGTATGTTTATTATGTCCATTACCATAATATACTCCAGCCGCAGAATGTAGATAACTGACCTGGTCCTGACTTCAGGAGAGTCAAGTTTCTTGTAGGATTTGTGTTTTGAGACAGTATCTTACTCATCCATCCGTTCTGAAAAGGCAGAAGATCTAACTGTCAGAGGTCAAGATACCATTATTCCAGCTCACGTGATTTACACATGCCCTGGGAATCACAGCTCTTTATTTAAGATACAGTTCAGAGACACTGTTGCTCCAGCACATTGCTGCTTGTATTACAGGGCATGGCCCCTGCCCTGCAGAGCTACAGTCTCAGCCACAGAAGCACATATTTTGATGATAGCAACAGGTACGTTCACTTCAGGCTAGCTGTTGGAGTTACAAGTGTACATACTAAGTATAAATCATAGTTTTAAACACTAAACAAAGTGTTTAGTTCCTAAATGAGGAGTTCCTACAGACAGGCCTACTTCTATATAGAAACAAGCACATGCCTGTTCCCCACAGGAACCGGTACACTCCTCCGGAGCCTTTGGTACCGCAGGATTTCTGCTTAAAGGTGAGACTTTTTAAAGCAATTCAAATGATTCTTCCATTAGAGCCCTTGCTGCGCTCCAGGTTAAACATCACAGAAAGATAGCCCTTCTCAGCCTGAAGAAAGGTCTGCCTGACATAAGCATGTTAAAAGTACGATTTATACCAACATCTGTAAGACCAGAAGCTTATGCCAAGATTCCAGTCATCTCTTATTTAAAAATATTTCCCAGGTGAGCAATTCATCCACTACAAAATACCAGGCTGTAGTCACACTCCAGCATCAGGCAAGTCCACTGACGCAACAACAAAGGTTTTTAGCGGTCATTTCTGAATTCATTTTTAGAGGAGTTTGTACATTGGAATTACATGACTAATCTGAGAATGCAACATTGCTTATTTTACAGGATTTCTTGCGGTGCGTCACTGCTGCCATTATTTACTTTGCCATTTCAATTGCTGCTGTCTCAAAATATAATGACGGAGCATCTAAAGCAGCAGGAGTAAGTAGACATGAGCTTTCCACTTAAGTATTTTGGTGAACTGTGTACAATGGACGATGTACTTTAGAAACAATTCAATTTTGACCCCACTGTAAGTAGCAGAAGTTTCTTCAATTAACTAACTGAGAATTAGATTTGCCTAAAGCAAGGAAGAAATGGTCATTTAGAAAAACAGGTTTTGAATCGATGAATAGTTTTTTCATCCTAACAGTGCTGCTCAATGTTAACTGTACTACTTAGGGAAGGCACCTATTCTGCTTTTTAATTTCACCAGCTGTACAGGGAAGATAAAATTCTCTGTTCCTGCAAAGAACATCAAGATCCTTGAATGGAGGGAATAATAAATAATAATAATAATAATAGAAATCAAAGCTGTAACTACTGAGGACAGTCTAAATTAAGTAATTTCAACTTCCTGCCTCTCCTGGTTAATTTTACTTGGATGAGTTGAAACAAGAGCAGTGTCATTTTACCCTCCAGTATATGGACTGCCGAGGAGAGAGCCTTCATCATCAGCATTTCGTGTTCAGAAATAAGATACAGCCTCTCCATCTGCAACTTGACTCTAAGCATCAATAATGTATGCAACATAAATAAAATCTGCACAATAATTTTAAAAGAGAGGGAAGAACAATACCCAGTAGTGTTAGCCAGCAACCCTTACCAAACCATCCCAAGTCATACACAATTTCAAAACAAAGACCTTGTTTTAATCTTTGTCACTCCATTTAGACATGGAGCAATGCAACACAGCATCTACCCTAGCTTCTCAGACTGAAAACCAGCCTATTCTTGCCACACTGCTGCTTCTTTGACACTAAATAGGTAACTCCAGAATAATTTTCTCTCAATCTAGTTCACTCTGCAATAGACATGTCTCCTTGCAAACCAGTAAAAAATTATTTCCAGAGAAATCGAGGTGATTTCTTGGTGGCAAAGAGATGCCCTGGGATGGTGGAGGTGCAGGTTACGTTCTCCTGTAGCTCCTCGCACAGGGCAATGCTGATGCTCAGAACATGCCCAGAGCCAGAGAGGGATGTAGCCTGGGGAAGGGCTAAGGACACATCTGATAGACCAACTCCAGGGATCACTACTCAGGCTCCCAAATTAGCTGTAATTTAGTTGATGCCAATGGGTCATGAGACATTTCCCTTCCCTGTCTTTTTAGAAAGGCATAGGCCAAAAAAAAAAAAAAAAAAAAACCAAAAACCAACAAACAAAAAAAACAAGCCCAAATTTTCTTTAAGAATTTTTCTTGTGTCGGTTAGGCTTACTTTGGTTTGTCATTGATGGATGTGACGTGTTGTTAAAGAGAGTATTATTTTGCCATTTTAGGTGTTTGGATTTATAGCCACGATAGTGTACGCCATTGATTTCTACATAACCTTCAATGACCTGGTTACTTTTCTCAAGCAAGGCAGTTCCGATTCCCCTGAAGGGCACAAGTCAGAAGGTAGGTAAAATTCCTCATTTTGGTTATACGAGCATGTAACATGAGATTTTCTTCTTCATTTCACTCTTCACAGGGGAGCAAGAGCACTCGCTCAGTAAGAACAGTTTCTATTCTTGGCTACCTTGGTTTTGTATGCCACAACTATGCTGAATTATAAAGCTGCTTAGTCTCAAAATACAACAACTGGAATTTCAGTGATTTATAAAGATAACTAGCAAGCCAGGAATGTGAAGTTTCTCCGAGTTTTGCACCATCTAACTCTGAAAGGCCCCAAATCCAATTATAGAAATTATTGTGCAGCACAGACTTTTTTCCTCCCATCAAAATGTCTTACTTTAAAAACAAACATCTACATTTTTTTTTAATAACTTAATAATTAACATCCATTAGTCCACAGTCTTTTATGTCCAATAGTGCTTTTCTCTTCATCATCTCTTTATCATGACTACCTCTTATTCAGGGTCAAGCTTTGACCATCTGTGGGCAAATGGCCTTGAAATCCAAGGGCCACACAGCATAAAATAAACAAGATTGTTATCAAATTTCTTTCTAATATAGAAGTTACAGTCTACCTCAAATCAGACAGATCCACTTAGACAAAGATAAAAAGAGAGACTCGCTGTTGGGAGTTCAAACCCATTTCAAGTCAAGACAGGACACAGGTAGCTATTTTGCAGTACGCAGGAGCCCAAATTGGGCTTCATGTCCCTGTGATACTACTCATTGCACCCACACAGATGAAAAAAATGCTCCATGCTTAAAAACAAAATAAAAACAAATCCCAAAACCCAAAAAAACCACCCCACACAAAACCAAAACGAACAAAAACGCTCAAAAACAAACACCCAAGATGGGTACAGAATCCTAGAAGGTATATAGTAACACTAACAGTCTTTTCTAGGCATTTTAGTAGATTGTTATATGTTTTGCAAGTTTTAGGCCAAAAAGAGAGATAAAGAAAAGAAGAATTAAAGGAACAGATCATAGGAAACAGACTGTTAAGACTAAAAACTGTTTATCCCCACAAACTGAACTGACCTCAGAAGATGATCAGGTGATAAGGGTACAAAATTAGGCTAAAGATTAGATCTAATTTCCCTGGAGGTGGAGAGAGAAATATATAAACTTACAAATATGCAGTCATGCAGCTTTGTGTTGATGATCTGACCATGCAAGAAGGGCTTTGCCCTGCAGTCCTGTTCCTCCAGCACCAAACTCATGTTCATACTAGGGCTCTCAACCGCTGAGGCCAGAAATCCCTTGATTCCTTGCAAGTGGAGTCTCAAGCTTGGGCAAGATGTACCTCTATAGGCGTATCACGATTTCTTAACATCTTAAAGCTTCTGGCTTTCAGATACGTTTAACTGGCAGTGCGTAACCGTGACCCACAGCAAACAGCAATATTCTAGTACAGGAAGCATGTCTTCAGCAGACTTCCTCTTGGTGGTCATGCTAACAATAATATCTCTGCAACTTCTTTCATCTGAACTGTTATGTACGTTTTAGTGGTCTAAGTGCCTCTCAGCAGCATTTCTCAAGTCCTTTGAAACACCATTTAAAGCTCCATCATGTTAGTAAGAACTGTCATTTTACAAGCCTTTTCCTAAATATGCCATGTCCTTTGAAGCAGACACCTGCCGAAGAGCAGCATATCTCTCCCAGCAAGAGCTAAAGCTAACATGGAGATCTCCAGTTTTCATTTTCACTATTGGAATGTTTTAAATTTCAGATGAGGACTCCGATTCCGACTCGGACTGAAGAACCGAACACCAACGAAGTGTGAAGGGAAGATGATCAAGCACTTTCCTCTTTGCTGAATGCACTGCCAATTGAAATATCTC